>NC_133010.1:23946387-24249417 GCF_048564905.1 Vicugna pacos | reverse complement strand
GAAACAGCCAGCCAGCTCACTTTTTTTTTTTTTTCTGTTTCCATTTTCTTCTTAAGAATAGATTTTTTTTTTCAGGAGCCCCATCAGTTTGAAACTCGAGGTTGTTCTTTCTGGGCCTTCAGAGAGATTTACCCCTGTGTCTTTTAGGCTTTGAAAGTTCAGTCTGTGAGTAGAAGGAAAACATCAGACGCACATCCATACTGGTGTGCGAATTTTCTTGCAATGAACAGCAAAGGCATCTAAACTGATGTCCTTATCTTCATCCATCATGGAGATAAATTCACTCGTTCAACAAGTATTTATTGAGAAGCCCACTACGTGCAAAGGCCTTATGAGCATCTGGAATGTATCTGCAGATAAATAAATAAAAATCTCTCCTCTTGTGCAGCTTAAATTCAAGTCGGTGGAAACAAGTAATAAACCATAAGCATAAAAATACGACAGTGAACAGGAGGAGAGAAAGCAAGAAAAGTGCAGGGTCTTGAGTAACAGAGGCATGCCCTCGCTGGCCCACAGATCTCAGGGACAGTACAGTCCGGTGGTACCGCTGTGTGGAAGCACGCAGGTCCCCGTGAGTCACATGACACACCTACACAGACCCACGTGTTGCCACTGTGTTTTCTAGGGCTTTGTTCTTGCTCCACCACTGCCAACTGCAGAGATGTTCTCTCTTCTCCCCACAGGACCTAGAACAGTCCCCACCGGAGGTGCTTCTCAGTACACATTGCTAACCGCCCATGACAAGGGTGGGGTTATTATTTTGAGTGCCAGTTTGATGTTAGCAATTAAGTAATCTGTTACCTGGAAATGTCTGGGTTCAGAAATTTCCCCTCCAGATTCTAAGTAGCAATTATCAGGAAGTAATCAGAGCTACTTCTAATTGTGATTAAGTAAAATTGTCATCAGGCAGGTAATTTAAATATAGACTCATTAAATTTAGCTCAGTGGTGTTCTAATATTTATTACACATACATAAGAATTTTAAATACATGTTTTCACATTGCTATGCTTGGTCATTCTGCCCTGTCCCCCAAAATTATGCAAATAATACTTAATTCTTGCAGCCATCCAGAAGGGCAGCTGAAAGATTAATAGTGTGATTTTCAAATGCAATACTGACCTGAAAAGGATAACATCCTAACGAAACACGTCTGGAAAGAAGGAAAAGGAACCTGACCTTTTATGTGAGTCAGCACTACATTCCTAGAGCAGGTCCTGGGTCACAGCTGTTCTCAATGCCCCCAGTTTTCAAGTTAATCATCATAGTGCACGTTAATTTGAAAACTGATTAGCCTTCGAGAATGCCCAATTTTAGGGAAAATGGTATTTAGTTAGTTAGTTCTAGGCAAATTCTCTTAAGCTGAAAAGTCTGTAAGAGTATATTAAGATAGGAGTTGAAAGGAAGCTAGGATCCACGAACTTTGGGGGAAAGGCCCAGGTTTTCCATGTGAGGGTGGCTGTTTGACACTTGAAGAGTCTTTCAGAAATTGTGACCGCTCCTGGGCTGCAGAGACTTATTCTACAATTGAGTCTACATTCTGTGCAGACAGTGGAATATCTGCTTTCAGGAGGAAACGATAAAGAAATAACTCAATTGATTTAAAAACCTTAAGGTTGTAAGATTCACATATAGAAATCTGTTGTATTTCTTTAACAATGAAGTATCAGGGGAAGTTTTAAAAAAATCTCTTTTAAAATAACATCAAAAAATTAAATACTTAGGAATAAACCTGACCAAGGAGGTGAAAGACATACATGCTGAGAATTATAAAATACTGATGAGGGAAACTGAAGATGATTCAAAGAAATGGGAGGATAGCCCATGCTCTTGGATTAGAAGAATTAATATTGTTAAAATGGCCATACTACCCAAAGCAATCTATAGATTTAATGAGATCCCTATCAAATTGCCCGCTTTTTTGACAAAACTAGAACTAATCCTAAAATGTATATGGAATCACAAAAGACCCAGAATCGCCAAAGCAACACTGAAAAAAAGGACAAAGCTGGAAGGACAGCCCTCCCAGTAAGCAAAGCAGCACGGCACCGGCACAGTGGAGCAGGACAGAGCGCCCAGAAATGAACCCATGGACCTGCAGTCAATTAAACTTCAACAAAGGAGGCAGGAATATACAATGGAGAAAAGACAGTCTCTTCAGCAAGTGGTGCTGGGAAAACTGGACAGCAGCATGCAAGTCAGTGAAGCTAGAACACTCCCTCACTCCACACACAAAAATCAACTCAAAATGGCTTAAAGACTTACAATACAAGACACGATAAACCTCCTAGAAGAGAAACTAGAGAAACATTCTCTGTGTGCTCAGGCCTCTTCCGAACCCAGTTTCCCTTGGGTTCATCCTCGGGGGCTGTCCTCTCCCCTCTCCGCAAGGCTGTCCATTTCCTTTGGTTGGTCTTTTGATTCAGGACTCATTCCTCCCAAGGCCCTGGACCAGAATCCTGGCCCCAGAGGCCCAGGGTGGCCTCGCTGTGTCCCCTCTGGGCTACCCTGACCTCAGACTCTCATCCCAGCCTGAGCAGGCCGCCTGGGCGTCTTAAGAATCCTGGAAGAAATGACGGGTCCTCCCCGGTGATTTGGCAGCTCGACGCTGGGCTCTAAGGAGAAATGGGACCCACCCCAGGAGATCACATTCTTTGCTATTTTAATGTGGTCTTGACCTCATTCCTGTTTAAGAGAGTAGACAGCTGCTCCCACAGCAGAGATAAAGCAACTAAGACTCACCTCGGTCCAGACGCCAGTGTGGCCGCGTGAACGGCCACCGGGCCCGAGACCTTTGACCTCTGGCCCTTCTCCCTCGTGTGGGTCAGTCAGCCCCATCTGGGACGGCAGCACTGACCACATGGGGCTATTTACACTTCATTAGTTCAGTTTAGATTAAATAATGCGGCTCCTTGGACCTGAAACTAGCATAATGTTATGTATGCCCATTATGCCTCAAAACAAGACAAAACAAAACCCACGGTTCCCGAGTCACCACAGCCACACCTGCGGTGCACGCTCACCATGCAGGGCTGGTGACCGTCCGAGGTCAGCCTGGACACAGAGCCAAGAAGGTTGCTGGAAAAGCAACACCAGGCAGACTGACCCCTGGGGTCCTCCTCGTAGTTCCAAAATGACACCCGTTCTGCCGCTGGAGACAATACAGCTGGGAGGTACCAATCCAGAAAATAGTCTTCTATGCAAAATAGGTCCCCACAGAAACGAAGAAGTCACATCACATGGTGTCGGCCTGACCATGGTTTCATGGTTCTTTTTCTATTTTTAGAGATGAAACAAAAGAGGCAGTAGCTCCTGTTTGCCCTTCCATTCTGTGCCTTCCAGGTCCTTGAGCTGTGAGGTGGGTTTCAGACGATGCTCTTTTCTCTGCATCCAGCCCACCTCCCAGCTTCCAGGATGGGAAGGCAAGAACAGGTCACAGAGAGGACACACTTGTTTGAAGTTACACGGCCTGAATGTCCACAGCAGGGCAGTGCTGAGGGGCACGGGCGACCAGGCGCGGGCCCTTGAGGCCGAGGCTGCCTGTGGGAAGGTGGAGGGAACCCAGCTGCCCCTCCCTCCCCCCTCCCTCTGACTCGCTTCCTCCTCCTGCGAACAGCAAGCTGGCCCGGCGCCTTCTCCTCTGAGTCCTGAGCTCCCTGGCTCCTCTGCCAGTTCCTGCTCAGAGCCCAGCATCCCGACTGCACTGCGGAGAGGGCAGCCCGGCAGCCGCTGTCCCTTCAGGAGGACAAAAATAGCAAAGGCTTCTGTTCCGAACGAAGCATGGAACAGAGCCGCCGCCTCCCTCAGGCTCTGGGGGAGGGCCTGGCTGGGGGATGCGGAGGCCCAAGCCAGACAGGGGCCCCTCCTGCACTTTCCCGGACCGTCTCCTCCTCCTGGAGGCTCCTGGGAAGCAGCAGCAAGGGAGCATAAGCTGCTGCTGCTGCTTAGAGTAACAACAACAATAACAGTAACAGCCACTTTCACTCAACTTTCCCGGTTCTCACAGACACTCTGCACAGCACGTGCTTCTACTGCCTTCATCCTACAGATGGGGAAACCGGCACAAGAAGGCCTGCTCGAGGTCACACAGGTAGCAAGGGAGATTTGAACCCGGGTACTCCCAGCATGTGGTCCTCATGGCTAACCACCTGCTAGCAGCACAGATACAAAGAGATGCTGGAAAAATCTCGGGGGGAAATCCCAAGCTGACCACCCCTCCCCTCATTCTGCACATCAAGGTTTTTCTAACCATCTGGCCAAGCTGGTCGCTCACACACGCCATCGGGGCAGTCAGCCTAGCCCATAGCCACCTGGTAGAGAGGGCGACATCACGGGTCACTCCAGGCCTCGCCCGGCAAAGCTGCCCAAGGAGGGACCAAGAGTGGGAGGCGCAGCCCAAACCCTCAGGCTGTTAGGGGACCAAAAACACATCCACTGAGTAATACGGTGTTTGGTTTCAGAGAGGAGAGCCAGGTCTATGCCTTTATTCCACTAATACTGGTTGAGCGCTCAGGATGTGCTCAGCCCAGTATTGGGCTCAGTGGGCAACACGTCGGTTTTCAGAGGATCAGGTGCTGGTGGTGAGCCGGATCTCAGCCCACACACCTGCCTGGGTTCCCTCCATGCCCCACCCCACCACCGGTTCTTCCCGGCACCGTCTTTTCAGGTCGCCCTCCCAGATTAAACCACGATGGGTGCAACAGCAGCGACAGTGAAACTATACAGCATTGGGGCACAATTTCTAAATGACTGAGTGACTAAGTGAACGGAGATGGCTTGGATGCCTCCACTGTGAACAAGAGTGTCCCCCGATTTTTGGTGACAATGGCACTGTCCATCCATCACCCTCCACTCCCCCCACTACAGTGAGTCCTGAGCTGAGCCTCTAGCTCCTAGCTTCGAGAATCACACTGCAGTCTGCTTCCCCCGCACCACATTAGACAGAAAGCCAAGGGCACCAAAATGTATCTGTGTCAAAGACAGCACAATCATATGCCATGCTGACAATACTGCTTTAACTTGGGGGCAACGTATTAGAAACCAGGAAAGACTGAATAACCTTCTTAAGACAACCCCTAATGCTTCTGCATGTTCACCATCCTAAAAATGCTACAGAGTATGTCTGAGAACTGGCCTTCCAGTGCGTGTGCACACTGCGGTCCTGCTGTTCTCATCAGCCAAGGGGACCTACGTTACTGATGTACTGTAGACAGCTTTCTAGTTTCCAAGTGATGTTGTAGCTGTTGGCTAATCTGGATGTTCAGAACAGCCTGGGAAGACATGGCATGTGACCTGAGCCCCTTAGGAGATGATACGGCTCAGGTTCAGGAAGGTGTAAATAACTCCCTCAAGGTCCTGTGGCCAAAAGGAGCTGCTGCTGCTGATGGAAGAACTGCCCAGAATCCAGATGAGCCAAGTATCCCTGAGGCCCTGGTGAGATTCGCTTGAAGGATTCAAGTGCCTTTGATCCTGTCAGAGTGTCAGAGTCTTATTAGCTGATTGTAAGCAGGCAGGAAGCTATTCAGATTATTACAGAGGTTCAGGCCTGAAAATGAAGGAAATCAGGTTGCTGTTAATTTAACGACTTCACACAGAGATTTTATAATGCTCTGGACTCCCCGCGTCCCAGGCTCGTGGCTCTATCTTCACAAAAACGTGGGAAAGTGCGAGAATCACGGAGATAACCTTGGGTCCTGATAAAGATTCTTACCAGTGCAGTGAGCTTTCTGAACCTATCAACCAGGCTGCAAGGAGGAGGCTGGAAATTCACAAGCCAGGAACTTTGCAAAGTTGCTGACAACAGAGTTCACTGCCAAAATGCCCCTTCATACTGAAATCATTTGAGTCCACCAACGTTGACAACAAGTGGAAAACTGTTCTAAAAAAAAATTCTAGTTGATGGATACCAAACTGGAAAAGAAAAAAAGCAGCTGAATTTGGTAACCGATGTTGTGTGACTGGACCGCTGGACAGTGTCACTCTCTGGCCAGATACTGAGGTTCGCTTGTAAAACTGCACAACAAAGGGAACCCACACTTATCTCTCCTCAAATACATCGTCATCTTAGAATTATTTGGAAGAAAACTCTTGCACTAAATACAAGAGCAGTTGGAGCCCTGGTGAGGATCCAAAGATCTGAGGTCTGAGCCTACTTGTGTACTAACTGGGAGATGTCCTGAAGTCTGTCTGTCCTTTAGTCAGTCCTTTGGAAGCACAGGTGACTCCTCTTTGGGGAGAGGAAAAAAGGGTTGTGGATTTGGGGGCTTTTTGAGGAAGTAGAAGCACCCATCTTCACATACTCCCTACGATGCTTGTGGAGTTGTCTTTTATTGGTGCAGAAGCCCATGAAATCATATGAATTCACACCCTTTTCCTCCTTTCCCTTCTAAAGGTGGGTCCCCCACACAAGATCCTTGTTTTGCCGAACTCAAGAATTTCTGGAGAGATGGGAGCATACAACCTACATGTGGCCTGAGAGAGGAGGATAAAGAAAGGCAAAGGAGGAAAGGGAGGAGGAGACATAGACGGGTGCTCTGGGAGCAGTAATTTGGAGAAAGAGAAATAATATTCAGAGAGAATTTTTAGAAAGTTTTGCTTTAGGATGTAACATGCAGTCCCCCCTACAGCCCACCTTTGTCCTCTGGAGGCCCATCCTTCAGAAACCTTTAATAAGAATCTTCAATAGGGTGTGTGTGTGCGCGCGCACGCACGGGCACATGTACGTGTGTGTGTGTGTGTGTGTGTGTGTGCAACAATGTACTGAGACAGACCTCAAGGTGAACACTTCCTGGATGCATTCAAATTCCACGTGTTCTAGAAACCCTCTTACATAACCTTTCACGTGTGCGTGTCGGGCCTCTCGCTAAATTACATACTTCTTGAAGACGATCATTTGACGCTAGACAATTACTTTCTGTATCTAGCACATTGCCTATCACTGTGTCTCACATACAGTAAACACTCATTAAATGTTTCATTCCATGATTGATGGGAGAAGCATGTTTGGCAAGGATTATTATCACTTGGTACAGTCAACATTCTACAATAGAAGAGAATCAAAAACTTCAGCAAAAGGACACATTTCTGTTGGGTTTTTTAAAAAAGATTTTCTGTTGGCTAGGCACAGCTGTGTTTATATTGCTGTCTTACACTAACAGAAACACAAATGCCTACGAGCCACCACGTGCAATTGTCCTTACTTTCCAGTCACCTTTTCAAGCAGAACAGCGTCTGAAAGGACACCCTGCCTCAGGCTTTGGAACGCTGTCTTTGCGGGAAAGAGCAGCGGAATCTTTAACAACTGGCTTCAGGGAAAACGCCCGAGCCTGTGGTGTGTGCCTGCTCCCACGGTGGAAGCACTGTCGTCACGACGGAGTCCAGGCTGCCCACGCGACGCTGCCAGACGCAGAGCTGCAAAGAGCTGGGCAAAGTCAGCTCTAAAGCCAGACAAGTCAGCTCTGGGGCTGTCCGCCTTGTGGGCAACCAAAGAGCAGGTCTGAAAACTGCAGAGGAGGCAGGTGGGGGTGCAGTTTGTTCGTTTTTCGTCTTTCAGAAACATGACACTGAGACTCAGAAAAGTTACACGAGTCACCAAGAACTATTTTTAAAGCATTACAGAAAGGAAAAAAGATATGGAATAGAAACATAAAGCCAGTCAGCCAGCTGATAAAACAGCCCCCTGTGTAGTGCAAAGACGTCTCAAGTGTCATTACCCCACCAGGCTACTGTGAGTGTCCCAGGGAGTCAGGACATCACAGCTATCCCCAGTGAAGACCTTCAAGATCATCCACTAGCTCCTTCAAGGCATGAGATTTTATTCTGAGAAGCACAGAACAGGGAACATGCCAGCATCCTCACTGAGGTCAATCATTTGACAATCTCTCCTCCCTGTGACTCCATACTTTTGCATCCAACTCTCCATTAGGACATTAGAACGCTCTTCTGTGCTTGGTCCCCCAGAGCCCAACTTAGATCTGCAAACACACGAGTCTGGTGACCCACAAAATAGGGAACAAGGTTAACACAACTGAGAGCTTCAAGTCAATTCAGTTTGTTTAAAGCAACAAGGAGTTTCAGCATGTGTATTACATGCGGTGTAAGTGTGAGCAGGCATGAGCCTGTACACCTGTCTCCATCTACAACGCTCTGCTGTTCCCTAACCCCCCCCCCAATCCCGGCACCTACAGAGAGGAGACAGGTAGTAGGTGGGGGCCCGTGAAGGGTTCCTATTCATTTTGACCACCTGATCCTTTTTTTCCTTTTTTCAGTCTTAAGAAAAATATCTCACAGCACAGAGAACTATATTCAATATCTTGTAGTAACCTATAACAGAAAAGAATCTGAAAAATATGTATATGTACAACTGAATCACTTTGCTGTACACATGAAACTAACACTACATTGTAAATCAACTATACTTCAGTTTTTAAGAAAAAGAAAAAGAAAAATGTCTCTCAGGAATCTGAAAACAAAGACTTGATTCCAAAATAATTACTGTTAGTGCACACACAGAATCTCTCTTTTTCAAAGCCCAAAGAATTTCATGTGAAATACACTTCCTCACAGGCAGTTAACGTTCTCCAGAGCAGCACTCCATCACTTCCTGGTGTCCGCTGTTTCCTTTCTTAAAATGCTGTGTGTGCGTGTCTGTAAGGCTAGTTTTACTTATCTATTTTTACTGAGACATAAATGACTATAACATTTCATTAGCTTCAAGTATACAACATAAGGAGTCAATACTTGTGTATACTGTGAAATGATCAATTCTTTTGTGATTAATGAAAATACTCTGAAAGGTTATGAATGCCTCATTGCTGGGACTCATGCACAAAAATAATGAAAAACCACCAAAAAGCTTCCGAGCTTCTGTGTGTACGTCTGGGGTGAGGGGCGCGTAACAGAGCTCTTCCCCTTTCAGGCAGAAGAGGTCACCGCCTGAGCGGCTGAGGGGCGGGTGTCGGACTTGAGGGATCATTCTGATTCCTATGTCCAGTGACCTCTGTTGCCCTCACCATGGAATGTCTGTCCCTGACCCAGAACTTGTCGGATTTTCAACATCTGAATGGGAGAGCCAGGATCTTGGAGCTTTGTATGAATTATTAATGGGTACTGACAATAAACCCAGGAGGTCACACTGAATGAACTTCCGAGGTTTATGCTTTGATCATATGTCCCATTGAATGACAGAAGGAATGTGTCAGAAAAAAATGATCCAGAACAACCCTCTGCTTCTAACACTGGAAAAGAGACATTTAATGGAAGAGCTGGGTCGCCCTCTTGAATCCTAACACTTTGGGTTAAGGATGTATAAAAAAAATCCTAAGTAACAAGTTTAGCTCTCTGTTTCATTCACCTAACTAAAACTTTTCCAATCCTATTTTTTTTTCAGCCAAGATGGACCCTGTCAGCCAAACATTAACACTCTCCATAAAAACAAAAAACAAAAGCAAAAACAAAACAATTTCCTGGTGATTTTAGCCTTTAAAACTCCAAGGGAGTGCTTAGCTAAGATAGAATACAGTATATTGAACTGAACAAAAATAAAGCCAGTGGACACGGTTTTATACATGCTAATCGTGTCTTTCATCCCTAATGTCTGCATTACAAAGTTCACATTGTTACAGCTTCTTGTCTGATTATATGTTTTGCTGCTGTTTTACTCCTGTTAATGCTTTTTCTCTTAACTTCTATTTTGCCTCATATTAACATCACTATACGGGCTGTCTTTTAGCATTTAGTTAGTAAGTATTCACCTGGTTTATCTTTTTTCTTGCCTTCATCCTCCACATATGTGTATCATTTTGTTTGTAAGTCTTTTAAAAGCTGCATATGGCTGGATTTTGTGTTTTATTCATTCCAGTAGCCGCTGTCTTAAGGTAAAGGGTAGACATAATCATAATTGTTATCACTCTTACATTTGAATTAATATCTACATCTCACACTGTGTTTTCTTTCATCATCCCTTTTGTCTGCTTCACTTCCTCTTCCCATTTCTACTGAATATGATTTCCTATACTCCCAACTTTGGTCTCTCATGGAAAGTTTGGAAACTAGAGCTTGTATTTATATTATTTTTGTAAGTATTTAAAATATATAATATACACACCAAACTATAAATTTAGCAGCATATTTATCTACTCAGAAGGTTTTTTTCTTAACTAAATTCATATCCCCCGTTAGTTATTTGTATTTTATAACCAATTTTAATGATACTTACTAACAACATATTTTATTAATTCCTGTACGCAGTGTTGGTGTTTCCCCCTCTTCAGGCTTCCTTTCTCTTGATGAGCTGCAACCTCTACCAGTGAAGGTCTCTGTCTTCCTACGTATGAAAATGCCTCTATTTTGCATTCAATCTTGAATGATAGTCTGGGGAGGTATAAAATTCAAAACTGAAAATTATTTGTCAGTATTTAAAATCCACTCTTTTCTACCTTTGCCAATGATCTATCTTTTCTCCCTGGTAATTTCCATAACTTTCTCTGTTTCTGATGTTCTCTGTTTGCACTCTGACGACGAGTCATAGTTTTACTTCTGTTTACCTTTGTTAGCATGTGGTAGGTACTTTCACTGTGAGGACAAGTCCTTCTCCAATTCTGGAAGGCTCTGAGCCATTAACTCTGTCAGTCTAACACTATGCACCTAAACTTCTCTTCCATGTTTTAACATTGGTCTCCCTATTGTGCATTCTGTAGTAACTCTTCAGCACTGGCCTCAAGTTCATTTGATTCTTTGTGTCCAGTCTATTGTTTAAATGGTTTATGAAGCTTTTAGTTCCAACAACGTTGTTTATTTCCAAAGTTTCAAACTGACTCATAGTCATTACCACATGGCCTTGTTTTATTTCTGCTTGGGTTTTGTTTCCTTTTTTTTTTATTACTATCCCTGTGTGTCTCTCTCTGAACCTTCCAAACATACCTGTTAATGTGTTTCTCAGGCTGATAGATATTTTAACTCCTGGACTTAATTCACGTTCACTATCGATTTTGTTTCCCTTCTTAGCTTCCAATGTCTTTGTGCATTTTCCAACCAAAAAACTTTTGAAGCCAACAGATCTGCAGGATGGTTCTGAGGTGCTGGATTCGGCTGTCTGTCCTGTGTTTATTCTCCCTCCCTCTGTGCTGGGGACCCCCAGTCTGTAAGTCGTGGGCTGCCCTCCACCTGCCAGCACCTACGGCCCAGGCTTGGGTCTTGTCTTATTACTCAGATCTCCAGTTCAGTGCAGTGATCCCTGCTTCAGCCTTCCGGGCAATATGAGGTTTCATGGGGTGCCTCCTTGCCCCACTGTCTCTGTGCTCCCTGGTTTATACCTTTCCTGAAGCACTAGCTTGTTGAGAGCAGTTTTCCACAGCTTCCTCTCATAAGGGATGGCTTAGTACCGCCCTTAGTACCAGTGCCAGGCTCCACCCGGCTCAAGAAGGTGGCTTCAGTCTTCGTTCTCCTGCAGGAGCCACCCTGCCCCTCCCCCTGCCTGCTTCCCATCCTGGAGGCCCCCACAGGCCCATGCCTCTGGTCTAACCTCCGGTTGCACTGTTGTTGCATTTCTGGTCCAAGGGAGCTGACAGTGACTGTTCAGCCAGCTGTGGTCATTCACCTTTTTTCTTCTTTTTCCATCCATCATTGCTGTGTGCTGGGATCCTCAAGAGTACCTCAAGCGAGAATTTACAGCACCTTCCTGTCCACTGACCACAGCAAAAATGAATGTTCATTTAATACTTAGGTGCCAGGCATTGTGTCAGGTATCGTCATCTCTTACCTCATTTAATTTCTTAAACCACTTCTATGAGGCAGATGCTACTCTCATCTCTATTTTATACAAGAACTAAAAAACACTCTCTGCAGCTTAAATAATCTGGGACATATATTCTGGCAAGGACTGAAATGAATAGAGAATCCAGGTACATCCGTCTCCGAAGCCAGAGCTCCTGACCTTGATATGGTAAGGATAAGATGACATCTCCTGATGATAACCTGACATTACAGGAGAAGATGACGTCTTTTGACAACAATCTGACATTTCTGGCTTTGTGAGCCTTCCCAAGAACCCGAGGAGGAAGGGTGTGGGCTGGGGTTCTGTGGTGCTGGTTTCTAGTTAGAGTTCACTTATGAACTACCAGAGTGACCTTGGAAAGTCACTGCAGCCATCTAGGTCTTTATTTTCCCTGTAAAATGATATTATTAACAATTGCTGAGAGAGAAGCAAGATGGCAAAGTAGAAGGATGCTTGTAGCTCACCCTCTCCCCCAAATACACCAAAACTCACATCTATGGACCCACTCAGCCAACCAGAGAACCTGCGCAACTCCGACAGAACATCGCCCTCTTCGAAAGACAAAGACGCCAAAAATCTGGTAGGAGAAAAGGAGAAAAGAAAGAAGAAAAAGCAAAACAGTGCAGGACTGGTCCCGCGGGAAGGGAACGGCAAAGGAGGGCTGGCGCTCGTTTGCTGGGTCTCCCCTCTCCAACGAAGAGGCCAGTGGTACGGAGGGGGACCCTCCGAGGCTCGGATCTGCCTGGAGCACCCCGTGACTGACAGAACTGAGTTAAACGGGCACAGAGGGTCCCCGCAACACCCAGCCCGAGATGCAAGCCAGCAGCTGGGGGCCAGGACAGGCCGCCTGAGCCGGGTGGAGGACTTGGGTGGCTGCACTGAGGCAGCCCCGGGGACTGCAGCGGGCTACACGCCGTGGCTGGGAGGGGATAAGGAGCAGAACCACCTCAGTCCCCTATAAATTGCAAAAAAAGCAAAGCAACACAGCTGGTGTCCCCTGAAGGGAGGGGCGCCGTTGCCTTTGTCTCCTCAGACCCATGGCACCATTACTGGCACTTCTCGCAAGAAGAGAGGTGGCAGCCACAGCCGCCATCTCCTCCTGTGTGCAGCACCCGGGCGGAGGCGGGGCTGGACCTGAATCTGCACCCCGGGCTCCGCAACCTCCTGGGCAGGACTGAGACTTGTTTACAGCCCAAGGCAGACAGGATCTTTCTGCCCTGGCACCTCAGAGAACTCGCGCCACCAAGACTAACAAGCTGAGATTTGGCATGGAGCAGGGGCGGGGCTGTTCTGCGATCTTTCAGGAGCCTGCCTTTGGAGTGCTCACCCAAGGCGGAGCAGCAGCTGCATGTAGCCGCAGAGTGACTGGCACCAGGAGACGGCGGGTGGCTCCCCGCCTTTCCAGCAGGAACACAGCACCTGACCACGGTGCTGGGAGGGGGTGTTATCTGCTAGCTGACAACCACTGGGAGCAGCACAGACGAGGGTGCCAACAAAGGGCCTCTGGAAACAGCAAGCTGAGTTCGCAAAACAGGGCGAAGACACAAAGACCTCTCAATAAAATCATTAAGAGCACACTGTCTCCAGGAGAACTAGATAACTGATACTTCTTAAGCCACAGTGCCAGAGAGATGTGAGCAATATGAAGAAGCAGAGGAACCACTCCCAATTAAAAGATCAAGAGAAATCCCCTGAAAGCACGATCAAGGAAATAGACATTGATGGCCTACAAGATCGAGATTTCAAAAAAGGAGTGATCAAAGTACTGAAGGAACTAAAAGAAATAGTGTTTGGAGATATAAAATATGTCAAAAACAAAATAGAAGCTATAAAGAAGAACCAAGTAGAATTAGTAAACTCACTTGCTGAGATGAGAGCTGACTTAAAGGCTGTACAAAGCAGGCTAGATAATGCAGAGGAACGAATAAGTGACCTAGAAGACAGGACAACAGGAAGCACCCAATCAGAACAGCTGAGAGAAGAACAAAGAACAATGAAAACAATATAAGGGACCTATGGGATAATACAAAGCACGCCAATCTACGCATAATAGGGGTTCCAAAAGGGGAAGAAAGAACAAAGGGGATTGAAGAGGCATTTGAAGAAATCATGACTGAAAACTTCCCAAACCTAAAGGAATCAGATATCCAAGTACAGGAGGCTCAGAGGGTCCCAAACAGGAAGAACCCAAAGAGACCCACATCAAGACATATCATAATCAAGATGGCCAGAGTCAAGGATAAAGAAATGATCCTAAAGGCAGCAAGAGAAAAACAAAGAGTGAGTTACAAGGGAACCCCCCCCCCATAAGGCTCTCAGCTGATTTCTCTACACAAACACTACAGGCCAGAAGGGAGTGGCAAAATATATTCACAGTCCTGAATGAAAAAAAGATGCAGCCTAGGATACTCTATCCAGCAAGGCTATCCTTTAGAATAGGAGAGATAAAGAACTTCACAGACAAGCAAAAACTAAGAAGGATTTAGCACTAAACCCATGCTAAAAGACATACTGACAGGTCTACTCTAGAAAAGAAGCAGGATGCTACAAAAATGAGAAACTCATAACTGGAAAGGAGATAACTGCCATGAATTACAAAAAGAATAAACACAAAATTGTAAAAGACGACATCGAAATCATTAAAAGTGGGAGAGGGAAGGAGGCAAGGAAAGCCATTGTGGAGAACAGCATGGAGATTCCTCAAAAGACTAGGAACAGACTTACCATACGACCCGGGAATCCCACTCCTGGGCATATATCCAGAAGGAACCCTACTTCAAAATGACACCTGCACCCCAATGTTCATAGCAGCACTATTTACAATAGCCAAGACATGGAAACAGCCTAAATGTCCATCAACAGATGACTGGATAAAGATGTGGTATATTTATACAACGGAATACTATTCAGCCACAAAAACCGACAACATAACGCCATTTGCAACAACATGGATGTCCCTGGAGAATGTCATTCTAACTGAAGTAAGCCAGAAAGAGAAAGAAAAATACCATATGAGATCGCTCATATGAGGAATCTAAAAAAAAAAAAAAAGAAAAAGAAATACACAACAGAAACAGACTCATAGACATAGAATACAAACTTGTGGTTGCCAAGGGGGCGGGGGGTGGAAAGGGACAGACTGGGATGTTAAAATGCAGAATAGATAAACAAGATTATACTGTATAGCACAGGGAAATATATACAAGATCTTGTGGTAGCTCATAGTGAAAAAAAATAGAATGAATATATATTCATGTATAACTGAAAAACTGTGCTCTACACTAGAATTTGACACAACATGGTAAAATAACTATTACTCAATACAAAAAAATGTAAAAAAAATTGCTTTTGCTCCCTGCTACCTTATGAACGTCAGAAAATAACAGATCTAAAACATCTTCCAAAATATGGACTAGTGTGTATTTTATACTATTTTACATTGATTCTAAACTTCTTTTTCTGTATGGAAAACAAGAGGTAGCACAAGTAAAGCTTGCATTATTTTCCCTGAATATACCGCCTTACACTTGCCCACGCAAGAGCTCATTTGCTATTTCTCTACCCGCTCAAGAAACCTCATGAGATCTTGCCATGGTTTATCCCTGTCAGTTTGACATTTCACTTCTATCTTTAATTCTGGAGATCTCACTATGTACTCTCTGAGCCAAATCACTTGCAAAACTATTAAATAAACTGGTAACATTTTTCCATCTGGAGAAGCAAATGTTCTCCTCTCCATTTCATTTCCTATTAGGCCAATTACTGACCTACAGCAAAACAAAGTCCTACCCCCACCTTGCCCCGACTGGTGGCAAATGATTGTCCCACAGTTTTTCCTTCTCGCATAAAGAGGGAAACTTCATACGATGGAAAGACCAGATTATGGCGCAAAACCACCTGGTTGGGTGTCTACTGGTGGCCTGACCCAGCATCCTTGAGCTGCAATTTTCTCGTCTGTTAAGTGCAGGCAGTAGATCAATCCTTAGGAAGGATTCAATGATCTTCAAAGTTCAAGTATACCAAATGCCAAGCAGCGTATCAGACATATGGTAGGTTTTCGATAAATACAAATTATCCTTACAAATATCTGAAGCCCAGAGGCATTTATTTGCAACAAACTTCTAAAAAAGCACGTTGATAACATTCACCATACTCCAGGGAGGCAAAGAACTTGCTGCTTTCTTCATTTTCATTGCACTGTCAGGTTTAATAAAGCAGCAATGTACCTTAATGTTCAATGTTGATAATGACGACTCATTTCAAATCTCAACAAACATGCCAGCTTCCTTCTCCACACTAGTGGTCCCTTTTAGGGCCTTTGAAGTCTCTGAGAAGAAAAAAAAAAGTGTAGGATCCCACGTGACGATGGTGAGGGCGATGAAGCTGGCAGAAGGGTCAATTCCAAGCCCGTAAACTATCCACACTGTCCTTTACAAACCACAGACAAGCTGTTTGTGTGACTCATTGGTGGCCATATCATGCTGTCCAGACAAATGCAGACCTGTCCCTGAGAAATCACTGACCTGCTCCAGTGGAGAGTGGCAACTGGTCTGGAATGAGTTTTGCATTTTTTTGCAATCTTGCGGCTTTAACCTAAGGCTCCGTGGGTACTGGACAGAGGGAGTTTCAAACTGAATAGAGCTTTTAGGAATTCTCTGGAGTTTCCTAGGCTGAGTAAGTGTGTGTGCCCAGAGAATGGGGTGGGGGGGGTGTCCAGTTAATCATGGAAA
This sequence comes from Vicugna pacos, assembly GCF_048564905.1. Taxonomy (NCBI): domain Eukaryota; kingdom Metazoa; phylum Chordata; class Mammalia; order Artiodactyla; family Camelidae; genus Vicugna; species Vicugna pacos. The sequence goes on along the minus strand of NC_133010.1, from coordinate 24,232,916 downwards.
ATGGAACTAACTAGGGGGAAGGGAAAGACACAAGAGGAGGAGTCGGGGGAGGGGAGACATGGCAGATCTCATCACTGCCTCCACCCCCTTCCTCTTAAAAAGTTTCCCCATCACCACTTAGGTGCTACTTTGCTAGAGGCGAATTTCCAGAAAGTTGCACTGTCAGGTTTGATAAAGCGACAGCCTTCTCTAATCTTCAGTGTTGACAGATAGTGAGGACTCATTTCAGACTCCAACCAACACGGAAGCTTCCCTCTCCACACAGGTGGTGGTCCCTTTGAAAGCTAACCTGCCAGCTACATATTTCTGCCCATTTCCAGAATGTGGTACAGACTCCTATAACTGTCACTGTATCCTACAGGAAAGAGAATGATTTCTTCCCAGAGGATAGGAGATGTCACTGCAGCCTCTGCTCCCTAACTACATTTGTTTGAGCAGTAGATTTCTCTCCAAGTCACTGAGTCATCTTCTCAGACACAAAACTGAAACCGTCTTCTCTTTTTATTGGGAGATTGACATTCTCATATAACATTTCATAATAATGTGTTCAAAGGGCACATTTAAAATATATGAAATGTATATGAAATAAAGTCATTGAGAACTGGAGACATGACAAGCCTCAAGCCAACTGGCTGGCTTAATAAAGAACCACAATAACTTGCAAATAGAAATTCAGACTAAAGCCCAAATGAAGTCCCTCTCCCGCTTCTCGTATACCTGAGTTCTGTTATTTTCAGGTGCTGCCCCAGGGAATACTCTTTAACTAAATTACTTCAAAACTATTTTTTCCCACTTAAATAAAAATGTGCTGTGTGGAATAAATTGCATCAGACTTAAAATATGATGACTTCACATCTGTTGTAGCTGCCTTTTCTACCACTGTGAGTTTGGCATAGCCCCAAAAACTCCAATAACGTTTTGAAAGACAAACACCTCTCTGCTCAGTACTTACTGTTATTTCCCAAACGTTTGGGAAACCACTGTCCCATCACACCTTAGGGAATTTTCTTCAGCGAAACTAGATTTGTTTCTGTCATCCCCGAGCATGTGCCTAGGTAGGAATTTAGTAAAACTCTAATGAAAAGTGTCCCAGTGTTGGTGTGCAGCACTGAAGTCTGTCCTTCAAATAAAGAGGCATAAGACAGTATGAGAAAAGCTATGACTTCCCAGTTAAATATCACCAGCAACTTCCATCATTAAGAATGCACTAAAGTGAGTCCTTCACTACTTCTTCCGGCCCACAAGCCCCTGGAAGCTTCTAAGGAGTCATAACCCAGGCGTCGCTGTGGCCTCCCAGACTCTTAGGAACTGTCAGATTAGGCTAAACTCCCTGTGGACACGTAAAGCCAAGAAACCTGTGAATTCCTGAAAGGTTTATGTTCTCACAGCCACTTTTTCAATTGTCTTGCTAAACAGATGTGAAATTCAGCTTCCTCCTCAATACACACACACACACACACACACGCCCCATTATACAAAGCCAGCTTTGCTCAACGATGGAGGATCCTGAGAAAAGGTTCCATATTCAACACATTTTCAATGACAGAACATCCCAAAGTACATTTCCTGTCCTTAAATATCCTCTTGGCCATTCTTTGTCCACTGTCTCTTTATCACGGATGCTTCTGACGTCAGCGCCTTACCCAGAATCCTCTCCTCTTCCCACCCTCTCTACTTCCTGGACCGCACCCCAAATTCTTCCCCTCAACTCCTCCTGCCACTGCGCAGAGCAGTTCCACCCTCTCTGGGTCCTGCACCATGGGTTCCAGGGGCCCACTGGCTCAGAGACAACGCAATCCCATACCTTGTTCTCCCATTGCACGGTATACATTTCCTCCAAGTTTGGGGGGTTTTTTTTATCTTTTTAAAAATATTCTGCATCCTTTTCACTTTTTGTCAGCAAACATCAAATATTTTTGCAGCTTATAAGGCTTCAGTCTCACATTTTACTGACATAACAAACTTGTTTGCTCCCCAAATGGAAATCTTATAGAGGATACATTTTCTCTTTCACAATCTGAGAGTTAAAGTGCCTGCAGTGAGACTGATAGTAATTCTCTCTTCTTTCTGGGCCCTGACTGTGTTACCATGAAGCTTTCTGAGTCTTGATGGAAAATGTGGAGTCTCACGTGTCTTTGAGAAGCTTAGAAAAACAGGTTCTTCCATATTTGAGGAGCAAGAAAACCACCACCAATCAACGCCTGACTTTGTACTAGGTATTTACAGCTATAGCAGTAAAGTCAGAATGTAATTAGTTTTGAGAAATGTTCTAAATATACATGTTTAATAACTATCACAGGATATACCAGTGCCATCATTTTTAGTATCAAGTAGCTTTTTAAAAAGTATTAAGTATCCCCATTTAATAGTCATTTTTTTCATTCATACTGGAATTTATCCTTTTTACCTTTTTACAACTTTACAAGTATCAGGACCAAATTTTAATGCCAAATGCTTTCATAGACCACTGTAAATTGGGAAAAACAATAAGGTTCTACTGTTTAGCACAGGGAGCTGTTTTCAGTATCTTGTAATAACCTACAGTGATAAAGAATATGAAAAAGAATATACGGATAACTGAATCACTGTGCTGTACACCAGAAACTAACACAACATTGTAAATCAACTCTACTTCAATTAAAAAAAAATTCCAAATGACCAAAATCCATGGTGCCTTTAGCAACATTTTCAAATTAATGTGCAGTCTGTGAATAACAGCAGTGCTCATTCCAGTACCCCCCTTCCCCCATCTCTGTAGGTTAGACTGTTACGAGAAACCTCTCTGAGGAGGTCACATCTGAGCTGAGACAGGAAGATGCTGTCATGGGAAGATCAGAGCAACTGCGAGTGTCAAGGTCTGAAGGTGAGAATGGCCCTGGGACGTTCAAAGCAGAGAAAGAGATCAGTGTAATGAGCGGGGGTCGGCTTTCCAGAGGCTGCTGCGAGCAGACACTGCAGGGCTCGGAAGTCCAAGTGAGAAGACTGGCCTCGATTGTAGATCAGGGAGGGATGGAAGCAGGGGAGTCGGAAGTCCAAGTGAGAAGACTGGCCTCGATTGTAGATCAGGGAGGGATGGAAGCAGGGGAGTGGCATCAATCTGATTTCGGTTTTTACAAGCTTGCTCTGGCTGCTGGGAGAAGAAGGACTGAGCAGGCAAGGGAGAGAGCAGGCAGGATATCTGTCAGGAGGCTCCTGCCCTCGCCCAGGTGAGAAATGATGGGGCTTGGTCTGGAGTAGGAGCAGCTGAGGGGAGAGGAGGGTGGAACGGGGGCATATGCCATAGTATGTGGACCACCCTGCACTGGTACCCAGTGTGCACCATGGTGATGCTACATGCCTGCCAACGACTAGCATCCATGTGATGTTTGGGGTTATATATATGGAAACATAGGCTCCTTTCAGTAACACCATGTTCCTCTGGAGAACCAATGCTTTAAAACACTGCATTTGGCCCACAGGAGACCCATCCCTCCTTTACATCATTAGGTGACCTTTCCAGTATCACATGAACTCTTCATCTGCAGAATGTTGGAGGTAATTCTTTCACCTCAGTGCCTGATGAAGCTTAATTAGTTAATGCTTACAGGGTGGTGACAAATGAAAAATGAAAAATGTTTAAATGTCAATGACAACTCTGTCTAATTGTGCTGTAAGCATTTAGCTCCAAAGCTTGCTGAGAATTCCTCTGCCAACCGACAGCCATTCTCAAGGGCTGGTGAGAAGGCAGGAGCAGCCTTTTCTAACAGCAGTCGGAAGTCCATCCGTCACTTCACACCATTTTCCAGAAAGGATAGAGGAATCAAGTCCTGCAGAGAGCTCCTTCATTACCTCTAGAAAACCATGTCAGATGGTCATTTCTCTGAGAAGAACAGATGCCCACAGAAATGCCACACTGCTTGATATTAGAGAATAAGCCTTTCCAGATAGCTGGCTACCTCACAGCACCACAGCATTTCACTGGAACTGATTTTGATGGGTACCTGCTTCAAACGTAGAGCACACTTCCCCACCCGGGGGGGGGGGTATCTTGGGCACGACTTAACCTTTTCCCATACTTCAGGGTCCTGATTCAAACGGTGAGTAATGAATGCGTTGTGGTGTCAGCAAGCACTCCCTCCAGGAGCTGTCACTTTCCTCGGCGTCTGTTACCACTAAACAGCCTGTCCCTTGGGGCCCTTCTGTGGATTTGCTATCTTTCCTCTCACAGTCAGGCCATCCACTGTCACATACCGGAAGGGTCATTATTTTTGCTCCAGTGAGTCCTTGTTTGTTATTTTAAATCTGCTGGGGGCCGGAGAGCCAGTTAGCGAAGCTGTGAGAACTGTGTGTGGCGCAAAGAGTTAAGGGATGAGGCAGCCCAGTTTGGAGTGAAAGTGCTCTGAGTTTTATGACGTCTGTTAGGACCGTGTGGAAGACTCTGGAACCCCAGCAGCACTGTATCGGTGGACAAGAAAACTAAGAAGGGATGGTTCTTTACCAGCCACTCTCTCTCTCTGTTCGTTCCCTATTTGCTGCTGCTGCAAATTGCTAGAAACACATTGGCTGAGAACCACACAAATCTTGAGTCCACGGCTCTGGACGTCGGAAGTCTGCATGGGTCTCGCTGGGCCCAGGTCAGCCAGGTTCAGTCCTTCTGGAGGCCCTCGCGGATATCCCGCTGGCTGGCCTTCCCAGCTTTCTAGAAGATACCACCTTCCTCGGCTCACCACTTCCTTCCATCTTTAAGTCAGCAGCAAAGCACCTTCGAATCTCTGACTCCGCCGCTCTGCTTCTGTCTTCACCTCTTCTCCTCTGAGCCTTTAAGGGCCACTGTGAGGACTCTGGGCCCATTCAGATAATCCAGGATAATCCCCCATCTCAGTGTCCTGAACCACATCTCCCCTGTGTTAGTAACGTCGTCACAGGTTGATGGGGGGTGGGGACTAGGACATGGATGTCTTTGGGAGGGGGCACCAGCCTGCCCGTCACACGTGCCAAGCATGAATCTTCTCAGTGTTGTGTGGGGTGTAGGAACAGGCAGCTGTTTATCTTTTTCCTTTTAATTATCAAATTTCTTAGAGCTCCAGAAGATGTAAGAATCTAAACCACCTGAGGGAACTGGAAGCCTCCTTTCTTTCATGTTTAAGTCCAAATGTAGGGATTCACCCACACTTCCCGTCCGGGCGCAGGAACGCAGCCCTCTCTGACCTCTGTTTCATCCCTTAGCGCTCCATTCGGGCGGTTTCATCTACACACAAGTGGCCACAGTGCCGTCTGGAGTGGATCCTGTAAGCACACCCCTGACTGCACTGTGGAGAGGACTGGGTGCCGTGTGTGTGCTCCTTCCTTTAGGTGCTGGGCTGGCGAGGGGGCTCATCTCCTCCATGCAAAATGGGTCTCGCCCGAGTTACACATACACGTCCGCAAAGCTAGAACGTGGGTGCCTGTGCGGATCATCTGTGCTCGCTGAATAACAAGATTCTTCTAAAAGTTGGGTAATTCAGTAAAAGAGTCTTTCAGATTTACCCTGAGAGAGGACAGAAAGCCACCACACAGATTTGGAACCTTCACCCATTCACACCTTTGTGTGCTGGAAACTAAATGAGCAAGAGAGGTGAGTTCATGGCTTTACATCCTTGACTGGAGAGGCAGACTCAAGCAGAGCAAAAAAATTACAAATGTGATTGGAGACTGTCATTAGGACCATGAGATGAGTAAACAGGACGGGGCTGCCGACTAGCTGAACTTGGGGGAGAGCTTCTCTGAGGCAGCACAGTACTCTGCGCTCTGAAAGACCAGGAGGCAGCCGCATGGAAGAGCTGGGCAGAGGAGACACACGCACAGATAACTGAAGTGGAAGAGGGCCGAGCGCGCTGAAGGAATAGCTGAAAGGTCAGTCAGGCTGTAGCAGAGTGGAGGTGGAGGGGAGCAACAGGACCAGATCAAACAGGGCCTCTTGGTTTCAGTTTTCTTTGAAGATAAATAGAAAATCAAAGTTTGGGGCAGATGAATGGTGTGAAGAGATGGACACTTTTCTAAGACCACGCTGCCTGCTGTGTGCAGGTCAGACTGGATAAGACGGAGGAGAAGCAGACCACTTCGGGGACCAGCACGGTCCCCTAGGCAAGATGGCACTGGCGCCCGTGCAGATGGACCCAAAGGGACACATCCAAGATCACGTGCTGAGGGTGGAACTGACAGGAAGTGCCCACGGGTTCCATGGAGAGGGTAGGAAAACAGACGTGTTCAGAATCATTTCTCCTTTTTGGCTGGTTAACTGGATGGATGGATAGTGGTGCCATTCATCAAGAGGAAGATCAGAGGGAAAACAGGCTTATGAGAGAAAATTAAGAATTCCCTTTGGATGTTTATCATTAAGAAGCCTGTTAGGCACACACACTAAAATGTCAAGTGGGCCACTGGTATGGTCTTCAGACAGGAGGACACCAAACACAGAACTCTATCTGCTGCAGTGCTGACTCCTGTGTCAGAGTCCCTCCTTCCCCAGGCCTCCTTCTTGGCCCATAAGAGTTTCCAATCTACCCCACTTCTTGGGGTGACCCAGGTTTGCTGGTTGGTGACGGAATATCCCCTAGCCTTAAGAATGTATTTGGCTTTTAGACCTGAGTCTTCTGCAGTCACCAGAATTAATGGATCCCCAAACCACCTGGGGTTACTTATGGATACTGTGTCACCAGAACAAACTACCAGGCACCTGGCACACAGCAGGTACATGGAGACTTGCTGAACGAATGATTTCCCTCAATTTCTTTATTTTTTATTGGGGTGAGAATGAGATTAGCAAACATGAGTCTCATTTCCCCTCAGCTAAAAAAAGCTATTTATCGGTCTCCAAGCTATGTTCTTAAGCACATTATGTTCCGTGAATCACTGGGGGTCTTGTTAAAAGGCAGATTCTGTTTCAAAGTCGGGGGCAGGGCTGAGATCCTGCATCTCTGACAAACTTCCAGGCGTGGCCAAAGCTGCTGGCTCTCAAGTCACACCTGGAGTAGCAAAGGAAGAAACTCACTCTGCCATCCCTTGAGTTCATCAGGCTGTCTCTTGGGGAGGAGACCAGTTAAGCAGATGAGGCTGTCACAACCAGTGTGACCCTAGAGCCTGCCATTTCCTGGGAATTTCTCCAGCAGTTTTTTAAATTTTATCATTACCCTCAACGTTTACTGCCTTACATGATTAGTTATCATTCTATGTTACCTGTCTTATTTTTCAAACAAAACTAAAAGTGCCTAGAGATCAAGGACAAACTTCTATATTTTTGTATAACTAGCCCCCAAACTCCAATGCCATACCTTGTACAAGGTAACTGCCCAAGAAATGTTTGCTGATTGACTATTAATGGATTTCCCTAGTAGGAACTATGGACTCATTAGACACACAGAGACGGCAATGTGGCTTTGGCTGTGAGACTTAAAATTTAAATCAGGTAAGTTCATAGTTTACATGCAATCAAGAGACAGAATGCATATGTCTGTGGTAATAATTTGGGTTAACTGCATAACAGGATTCTTCTAAGAGTTGGATAATTGAATACAGAAATATTTCAGAACACCTGGACCTCTAACTGCTTCACAATTACAAAAGGATTACATAAAACTGTGTATCTACATTAAAAGCAAATTAAGCAATAATCATGAATATTATCTGAAATAATAAAGGAACAGTGAGTAGCTGCCTGATGTGAATTATCAGGAACATTTTCCTGATTGTTCTTTAATTAATTGCTCCATGATCTGAAAGCTTTCTCTGCCTCTCAGTATGCAAGACAGCCTAATACCGTATTTCCTTCCCCTGACCTCACTATTAGCTGAATGGGTAGTCTGATATATCACAGCAATGAAAAGAGCACTGAGTTATGTAGGAAAACATCTGAGTGGGGCTGCCACTTGGAATTCAGTGCAGAATTACATCCTGCAATTAAAAATGAAGACCACGGTCTGAATGACCGCCGTCTCTCCAGGGGCCATCACTTCCCCACTCTGTGCTCGCTGGGAAGAAAGTTCCTGGCACGGCACCCGGAGCCAGGCCACACCAGAGCTCCGAGGATGCTAAGCTCAGATCTGGGTCCAGCAGCACAACCCAGAGATGACGCTCCGAGGGGTGGCCCAGCCCCAGCTGAGAGGAAGCCTAACACAGCTGCCTTCCCTTTTCATTTTGCAGAAGTGTCCATTACTCAGTCAGTCATTCTTACATAAACACTTTATAAGCAACTCTTCTAGGTGAAGTGCTATGCTGGGATCAGATGGAGCTACATGGACAGGCTCTCCGACTCTGAGAACTCACAATCCACCAAAATGTACCTCTCAGAGGGCTGGGGTTTCCTCTGGTCTGCTCACACCATATCCCCAAACCCAAGTGAGTGCTTGGCTTATAATAGGTCTTCAAAAATATTTATCAAGGAAATGGATGGATGGATGGATGGATGGTTGCTTGGTTGCTTGGTTGGTTTAGTGGGGAGCACAGATGCATACATGATTCACTTCTGGTTGTAGAGTACGTTATACAAACTTAGAGGACAGCTACACTTGATGGGATCCTCACTAAGCTATGTGCCAGGTACTGGCCTAGAAACTCTGCATAGTACCTATTTTAATCCTGACAGTCGCCTCTGAGTGGCTGTGATTATAGCACCATTGCACACATGAGGACCTAGTGTGATGAGGGGCCACGCGTTGTGCCCAAGCTCACACAGTTAGTGACAAAGTGAGGACTCAAATTTAGGTCTTCTGACTCCAGAATTCATAACTACCACACTACCCTGCTCTCTCCCAGCTTTCATAGTAGCCAGGAGTTTCCAAATGGTGGATCCAAATTTACAAAGGAAAAAGAGAAAGCGGTGAGTAATTGCCTGCCATGGGACATGTTAAACATGATAGTGAAAGCCATTTTCATCATATTGTGAGATCACGTTGTTTTCCTCAGGGTTTTCCCTGCCGTCTAATTTCAAAGAAGCTGGAGGAAGACCTGGGCTGACCTACCCAGTGGTTAAGAAAAGTCAAGAGGACAGAGCTTTTCTTGGGGAGAATTCCAAATTCCATTAGTAGGCAGAATCTAAGTGGTACCCTTCTTGGAGACAAGCTACAAAAGAAAATCTCACCTTCAGCAGGTTTTAATATCGAGAACCTGCTATGGACAGTGAAGTGGAGGGAGGGGGACCAGAAAAAGGACATTTTTTTACAAGCTGCAATAATTTCCAAATAATATCACAACATACAATCCCATATTAAACTACAAAGGAAGTAAGTTATCTGTGCCACAAATATTTGAAATGTAGAGCAGATTTATAAATTTGGAAGAATTACTCTTTGGATTACACACCCACCACTTAGCTTGGGAGGTGATAATGCAGCAGCAGGTGTGGGAGAAGGTTCACGTGGAGAGCAGAAGTCGGGGACACTGAACAGTCAGAAAACCCTCGGAATACAAGGCACTTGGGATTCCAAGGAGAAAAGGCTTATAGAAAGAGGTGAGACCACTATGGAGAACAGTATGCAGGTTCTTTAAAAAACTAAAAATAGAGTTACTATATGATTGATCCAGTGGTCCCACTCCTGGGCACAATCTGGAGGAAACTCTTAATTCAAAAAGACACATGCACCCTGATGTTCAAAGCAGCACTATTTACAACAGCCAAGACACGGAAGCAACCTAAATGTCCATCGACAGATGACTGGATAAAGAAGATGTGATACATTTATGCAATGGAATACTACTCAGCCATAAAAAAGAATGAAATAATGCCATTTGCAGCAACATGGATGGACCTAGAGATTACCGTACTAAGTGAAGTCAGACAGAGAAAGACAAGTATTATGTATCACTTATATGCAGAATCTGAAAGAATGACACAAATGAACTTATTTACAAAACAGAAACAGACTCACAGAGATAGAAAACTTATGGTTACCAAAGGGGAAAGGGAGGAGGAAGGGGTAAATTAAGAGTTTGGGATTAGCAGATACAAACTACTATATATAAAATTGATAAACAACAAGGTCCTACTGTACAGCATAGGGAATTGTATTCAATAGTTTATAATAACCTATAGTGAAAAAGAATCTGGAAAAGATTATATATGTGTGTGCATCACTGAATCACTATGCCGTACACCAGAAATTAACACAACATTGTAAATCAACTATACTTCAGTTTAAAAAAAGAAAGAGGAGGGATGGCATCCTAAACAAAGTTCTCCCCCCTTAAAATTCTGCTAAGGACTCACTACCATATTGTTTCAAATCCCTTTTCTCTACTCTTGGAAACAAACACTAAGGCATTTTCCACAGTCTGCGGGCTCCGCAGATTCTCTGCTTGCAGTGGAACAATAAACACCAAGGACTGTGTGTCTCCGGACATTGTGTGACTGGCCAGAACAGCTGTGCCAGGGAGCAGAAGGGGCGTTTAGTAAACCAGTTCAGAGCAGTGGTCCTCAAAGTCCCTCCCAGGTCTGCAGCATCTGCTAGAACAGGGATCTGCAAATATTTTCTGTAAAAGGCCAGAGAGGAAATACTTTCAGCTTCGTGAGCCAAGAGGCAAAATCAAGGATATTATCTGGGTACTTATACAACAAGGGAGGAAATCAGAATCCCCTAGTTCTACTGATGAAATTCAAACTATAGTACTGAGTAGACTTTTTTTTCCCCTTAGTTTCTTGGGAGGAGGGTGTTTGTTTGTTTGTTTGTTTGTTTGTTTGTTTGTTTATACTAATGGAAGGACTGGAGATTGAACCCAGGACATCAGGTATGCTAAGCAGGCACCCTACCTCTGAGCTATACCCTCCCCCCACCATGCTTTTTTATAATACAGATCTACTCGTGAGAAAAATCTAATTCTTTTTGTGGGGGACAGCATTTCACTTAATTGGGGTTCAAAATTAGCATTTCCCATCATGGAATCAATCGCAAAGGTTCATCTGTAAGAACCATTATTAGCTCGCAGGCCTTACCAAAACAGGTGGCAAAATAGATCTGGCCCTTGGGCTAGACCTGGGAACCTGTCAGAAATGTAAATCGTAAGGTCCAAATCTGGAGGTGGGGGCAGATACCCATGTCTCAACAAGCCCACCAGCTAACTCTGATGCACCCTGGTATTTGAGAACCAGGGATTTAAAGTAAATGCCGAAGGGCCAGAATTAGCCCCACCCACTCTGTCATTACCATGGCAACGGCCATGTCTCCATCATCAGTCATTGCCTTCTGTCCTACTTTCCTTTTGCATCCTTTTAATGAGTCTGGGTGTATATTTTTATTTAGAAATAACCTTTTGTGTCTTAGGCAACTCATTTGGGAACCATGGCACACCCATGTCTACTTGGAGATTTCAAAGCAGAGAAGCAGAAACTCCTCAGGGAAGAGGTGCAGAGCCTGGGAGGAGGAGGCACTTCTAACCAAAGCCAGAAGAAGACTGTGCTTTCATGAGGGAGCCCCAGAGATGGGTGAATGGAAGTTGTGACTTTTCACCTTTTCAGTTGCTGCCTCAGAGCTGCCTGTGGTCAGTGAAAAATAAACAGGGCTACAACACACGTGCTGTTTCTTGATTGAATTGCTAGTCTCGGTGCTATAATCACGTTATACACTTCATAAGTATTTCAGTAGCAGACTCAGAAGAAATATAGAGATAGTCGACTGGGTTAGTTCTCACTCTGACTCATGTCTTTCTCTCTAAAATGCTGCCTCAATATCTCCCTAGGTCCAATGGAGATAATCAACCAAATCCCATTGACAGTTGTCTTGAAAATAAACCTAGGTGTGTGAAGGTCTCCGCAGGTGACGGACACTTAGACTCAGTATTAGACTGTGTTGTCCTAACAAACAGACGAGGGGATTTTATGGACAAAGAGAGGGCAGAGCCCTGTTATTCATGCAGGACTGGTCCTGTGGCTCCACAGACTGCCTCCTCGTCCACTGGGCATCCTCCCAGAATATTGCATTTTTTTGCTAAAAATTCAAATAGCTGTTTAGACCCACTGATCAGGATGCATCTGCCAGCATTTAAAACAGGTTCCCCACCGGCCTAACCTTACTCCCCAAAATTCAGATTAGTTGAGTGACTTGGGGTTAAACACCGAGAGGAGGGGAGGGGTGCTGTCATCAGGAGGGCTTTGGTGAGGCTTCTGGGAGTCGTGTCCAGATGCTCCCATTAATGTCACTTAATTGATCACATTGGCTGATGACACCTAGGAAGTCATGAAGAGACAGATTTGGGTGGATGATAGGTAGATTTTAACTATTTCTATTTTATAGTTACAGGGGTAAATCCAGGAAGGCTGTAGACATTAGAGGGGAGCCCTGTATTCTCCTACTTTAAAATTTTCCCTCAATATCCACCAACAGAACACTGGATAAGGAGGTTGTGGTATATTTATACAATGGAATACTACTCTGCCATAAAAAAGAATAAAATAATGCCATTTGCAGCAACATGGATGGACCTGGAGATTGTCATTCTAAGTGAAGTAAGTCAGAAACAGAAAGAAAAATACCATATGATATCACTTATATGTGGAATCTAAAAAGAAAAAAAAAAGGACACTATGAATGCCATCTACAAAACAAACAGACTCAAAGACATAGTAAACAATCTTATGGTTACCAGGGAAAGCAGGTGGGAGGGAGTAAATTTGGGAGTTTGAGATTCACTAATGTTAACCACTATATATAAAAATAGATTTAAAAAAAAGTCTCTTCTGTATAGCACAGGGAACTATATTCAAGATCTTGCAATAACCTTTAATGAAAAATAATATGAAAATGAGTAAATGTATGTATACATGACTGGGACACTGTGCTGTACACCAGAAATAGACACATTGTAACTGACTATACTTAAATTTTAAAAAACTTAAAAATTAAAATTAAAAAAAATAAAATTTTTGCCCAAGACAAGTTAGGAATTTAATGTATTTTGTGCTCTAGGCAGCCTGCTCCTTCTCAGGAATCTTACTTGGGCCCACGCTTCAGTGCAATAGATAGGAAGGAAAGACAGATACACACAAGTAGGCTCGCCATGTTGATGGATGGATTGGAGATGCTTTTAAAAGAGAGAAATGGGAGGAGAAGGAGGAAATGTATCCCAAGGCAAATATTCAGCTCTGCATTTCCTTTAAAATTCAAAGTGGTAAGAGGACCACTTGATTCAACTGGCACTGAAACATAGAAGGAATCAACAGGAAAAAAAAAAAAAACTTCAATGACTGGAAGAAAGCGAACCTCGTAAAGAACTCCACAGAATCAAGAGGATTATAAAATACTTAAAAAATAAAGATAAGATGTATACAGGGATGAATCCATTACTGTCTCAAAAACTTTAATAGATGACACTGTTGATTGTTATTTCTAATCCCTACTTCATGCTGTGTGGTACTTCCATTATTCATATATATATGTATATGTATATATATATATTTTTTAATCTTATATTTTTTCATTATGAAGCCAGGAATTTTAAAAAAAGAAGTACCTCAGTCTATTCCCAGAAATAATCCAGGTGGCTTTTAGAAGGTTGGCATCAGGTGCTAAATGTGCTGAGAGTCTCCCAGCCCTGAGGGTAGACAAGCAAAGTGTTGACCACTGACAGTTAAGTGACAAATACTTTTAGCCTAATTTGTTTCCTAGCTTGCTTTCAGGGAGGCATAGAGACGCTGGCTAGAATTTACTTCCAGAAAAATGCTTTTGCTAGAACTCACGAGTTGGTTCTAGGCACAGGATAAGTAAGCTTTGCTTCTTTCTTAGCTTCGGAAACCTATAATGACTTTGGCTAAACTACAAACTTTCATGTTTTTAAAAGTTTTTGAAACCCTTTTAAGTTTGGAATAATTACAAATTCACAAGAAGCCGCAAAGAAAGGTACTGTGAACTCTTCACCCAGCAATCCCCAGTGTTAACCTCTTGTATCACTATATAATAATACCAAAACCAGGAAAGTAGCATTGATACAATCCATGGAGTTTACACGACATTCACCAGTTAAATATGTACTTTCGTGTGTGTGCATGTGTGTGTGTGTGTAGCTGTACAGTTCTATCACATCTGCGGTTTCGTGTAACCACCACAACAATCAAGATGCTTAACTCCGCCATCACCACAAGGTTCCTTTATGTTACTCCTTTATCACCACACCCATCCCTACTCCTCACCATCTCTAATCCCTGCAAACCACTAATCTGTTCTCCACTGATCCGTTCTATCTAATCTGTGTCCACTTCTTCATTTGTCCATGTGTTTGGCATTTCATATCTTGTAGTTAGGTCGAGAATTCCTTCACAAGAGCTGTTTTTATTCATATTTTCTTTTTTACTGTAATTACGAAAGATATCCATGATCACTTTGGAAGTGTTTGACATGAAGACAAAAATACACAAAGAAAAAAGTGGGAAAAAAACTACCTATGAAGTTCCCTCACTGAGTGCAATTTTGATGCGCTTCTCTGCACTGTTCTTCATTCTAGGCTCCATCAAAGAGAAAACTGAAATTCTGGGAGGCCAGGGCTCGTCTGAGGCAAAATTATAAACGTTTAATTTCCCTACCGTTTTGTATGCATTAGGAATGCTTTTGGACGCACATGACAAAAACCCAACTAATAATGGCTTAGTCATATGGAGGGGTTTTGTTTCTCCCCGACAACGAGCGGGCAGTACAGGACTGGGGCACTGGCTCAGAGTTGCACTGAGGACTCAGGCTCTTTCTGGTGCTCTACTTCGCTGAGCAGCTGAATACCATCACCAGGCTGGAAGGTGTCCTTCCGTCAATAACATGAAAGCTTTCTTAGACACCATCCTGAGTCTCAGTGCTGCATGGCCGCACTCAACTGGTCCCCATGCTGTCTGTGCTACAAAGGCAGACTGGAGAACTGTGACAGTGACCATCTGGCCGACACAGCCAATGTCCTCACTACTTGGCCCTGCACGGAAAAAAGTTCAGTAGCCTAATTTTTAACTGGACAGCATCGTTTCTAATGGATGCTGATTTTGGTACAATGGATGGATACAGCCCTTCAGTTAGCTAACCCATCTTCTACTTTGCCATCTTAAAGTGGTTCTAGTTTTCACCATGGTAAAGGAAACAGTGATGGACATCCATGTACAAACATCTTTGCATGTATCTCTGATTATTTTCCTAGGAAGAGAGGGAGTATGGTTCAGTAATTAACAGCATCTTTTCTGGGGCTTGACTGCTGGGTTCAAATCCTGGCTCGACCCATCATCAACCATGTGACCTTCAGTAAATGATTTAACCTCTATGGACCTCAGTTTTCTCACTGGCAAAACCCGCCTGTGTTGTGAGGATGAGACAACATGTGCACAGTGATTAGGAAAATGCCTGCACGTGGAAAGTACCACATGTATTAGCTAATATTGGTGCTGTAATTTTTTGTCATTATTACCATTAGTAGTAGGTTAAATCCCTAAAAGTGAAATTGCTCAGAATATGCATATTTTAAGACTTATACTGCACTGCATACAAATATATTTTCCTAATTTCTGAGCAACAGTGAATATTATCTTTTAGAAAAAGGGATTTTTTGCCATTTTGAAAGGTGAATATTATATTGAAATAGAATTATTAATTTTAAGATACATAAAATCATATTAATAAATTTGCTACCTTTCTTATTAATGAAGTTAATACTTTTCCTGTCTATATAATGTTTGAATTTCTTACTTTATGAATTATCTGTTTTTTCCATTTATCCCTTATTTCTAATTAAGATCTTTTTCAGGTATTGGGAACATTTTCATATGTTAAGGGTATCAACTCTTTGGTGACTATATTGAAATTTTTTCCTCTTTCTTGTTCTTGAGTTTTCTTTTTGATTTTCATTAATTAAAATGTTAAAAATTTTTATGTAGTGCAAACTGTCAATTTTTTTCCTTATGACTTTGGTCTTTGATTCCTGGTTAAAAGGAATCTCATTATCCTGTGATCCAATATATATTCACTCAAATTTTCTTTAATTTTTTAATGGTCTAGTTTTTAACTTTAAAATGTTTAATCCATCTGGAATTCATTTTGGAGTATAGTGAAAAGCAGGGACCTAATTTGTTTTTCAATAAATAGCTAACCTAACAAGATATATTAAAAAATACTGACCTATTCAGAAAAATATCACTTTTAACATGTTAAAATCTTCCACTTCTTTACCCATCTGTTTATTTTAAATTATGTACATTCTTTTAATTATTAGAACATTAATAATTAAAGTTAATAATTAAACTCTAATTATAATTTTATAATACATTTGTATCTGTACATCTTTGTTCTTTACCAATTTTCTAAACTTTTTATTTTAAAATAATTATGGATTCACAGGAAGCTGCAAAGATAGTTCAGAGAGGTCCCATGTACCTTTCACCCTGTATTTCCCAGGTGTTATGTCTTACATAACTGCAGTACATCAAAACCAGGAAATTGACACTGGTATGATGTATGTGTAGAGCTGTGTCACTGCAATCGAGGTGCAATAACTAGTTAATCACCACAAAGATCTCCCTTGCTCTCCCACTTTACACACAGCTCCCCGCCCCCCACCTTCCTGACCCCTGACCACCATCCACAACCCCCTAACAACCACTAACTAATCTGTTTTCCATCTCTATAATCCTGGCATTTCAGAGCATGTTACAGAACGGATTACACAATAGGAACTGTTTTGAGATTGGCTCTTTCCTCTCAGCATAATGACCCATCCCAGTTGTTGCATCTATGAAAAGTTGTTCCTTTTTGTTGCTGAGTAATCTTCCATGGTGTGGCTGTACTGTGGTCTGTTTAGCCATTTACCTATGGAGGGACACTGTTGTTTCCAATTTGGGGCTATTGCATATAAAGCTGTTGCAAACAATTATATACATGTTTTTGTGTGGATTTAAGTTTTTATTTCTCTGGGATAAATGCCCAGATTTGTGAAGTGCTGGGTCATATGTTAAAAGAGTATTAATTTTTTTAAAGCCACTAAATAATTTTAAGAGTGACTATACCCATTGAAAGTCTAATGCGAAAAGATACATGCATCCCAATGTTCAGAGCAGCACTATATACAACACCCGAGACATGGAAGCAACCTAAATGTCCACTGACAGATGACTGGATAAAGAAGTTGTGGTATATTTATACAATGGAATACTACTCTGCCATAAAAAAGAGTAAAATAATGCCATTTGCAGCAACATGGATGGAGCTAGAGATCATCATTCTAAGTGAAGTAAGCCAGAAAGAGAAGGAAAAACACCATATGATATCACTCATATGTGGAATATAAAAAGAAAAGGACACCATGAACTCATCTACAAAATAGAAAAAGGCTGGCAGACATAGTAAACAATCTTATCATTACCGGGGAAGGGAGGAGGGAAAGGATAAATTTGGCAGTTTGAGATTTACAAATGTTAGCTACTATATATAAAAAATAATTTTTAAAAAGTTTCTTTTGTATAACACAGGAAATTATGTTCAATATCTTGTAATAACCTTTAATGGAAAAATATGAAAATAAACATGTATGTATACGCATGACTGGGACACTGTGCTGTACTCAAGAGATTGACACATTTTAACTGACTATACTTCAATTAAAAAAAGAGTGACTATATACCCTTTGACAGTCACAGCAGCAATCTGTAAGAGATCCCAGTTCTTCTCATCACCACAAGCATTGGGTATTGTCTTTTTTTTTTTTTTTTTAATTTCAGTGGTTCTAGTAGAAATGTAGTGATAGTTTACCATAGTCTTAATTAGCATTTTTCTAACGGCTAGTGATGTTGAACATCTTTTTTGGGCTTTTTTGTCATTCAGACATCCTCTCTGGTGAAATATCTGCTCATGTCTATTGCCTATTTTCTAAGTGGATTGTCTTTTTAACTGTTGATTATTGAGAATTCTTTATATATTACACATATGAGTCCTTTGTCAGATACATAGTTTACAAATATTTTCTCCCAGCCTGTAGCTTATTTCTTTCATACTCTTAGCAGGATCAATCTTTCACAGAGCAAAATATTTTAATTTTGATGACGTCTAATTTATTGATTATTTTTTCTTGTATGGATTATGGACATTTAAGAACTCTTAACCAAGCCCAAATCTGTCCCACAGATTTTTTCCTGTTTCCTTCCAAACATTTTATAATTTTATATTCTACTTTAAACTCTAATCTACTTTAGATTACATCTTAAGGTGTGAAGTTTTGAGCCAGGTTCGTTCAGTATCAATTCTGGATGTGTGGTATTCAATTACTGTTATTATTCATTTTATGTATATCCTTTAATCCAGAAAGTCTCCTTCTAAGACTTTTTCCAAAGGATATAATTAGTGTCCTGCCACTGCTTTTTTTTCCCCCCCAAATGCCCTGGCTCCTCATATCATTCTATTCTTCTAGAAAAACTTTAGAATTTCAATTTTGCTTTTACGGAGACATAATTTACATAATAAAAAATCCATCAATTTTGGGTATACAATTCCACAGTTTTTAGTGTATTTATAGAGTTGTGCAACCACCACCTTGGTCTAATTTTAGCACATTTCTATCACCCCCAGAAGAAACCCTGGACCTATCTGCAGTCACTCCTCAGTTCCACCCCCAGCCCTAGGTAACCACAAAACTACCTGCTGTCCCTACAGATTTATTTTTCTAGACTTATCATATACACGGAGTGATCAACTCCAATATTTGATCTCTGGCATCTGGTTTCCTTCCCAGAGCACGTTGTTGAAGTCACCCATGGTGTAGCATGTCAGTATATACTTCCTCCCTTTTTATTGCTGAGTCGGGTATTTCATTGCATGGATGGATCATATTTTAGTTACCCATTTACAAGCTGATGGGCATTTGAGTTGTTTCCGCTTTTTAGCTATTATGGGCAATGCTGCTGTGAACATTCACATGCAAGTTTTATGTGGAAATACATTCTCATGTCTCTTGAGTAGGTCCCTAGAATAACACTGATATGTAAAAACGAAAAACCCAGTCACATTCTTAATGGGATTGCATTAAGCTAAGGGAATAATTGGCATCTTTACAATACTGAGTCTTTATGTCCAGAAAAGTGGTCTATCCCTTCAGTGATTCAAATGTTAGAATTTCCTTCCAATTTTTGTACTTAGACAGGCTCCTTGGTTAATGGGATGCTATCTAATATTTCCATTTCAACTCTGCACACTTCCCTGTTGCCCACAAATCCACTCCCTGTCTTGTACATGGAACAGATACTTATCAGTCACTTTACTTGGCATTAAGCATATGGCATTGAACAAGACCAAATATCTACTCTCACTGAGCTTATTTCCTCATTGAATGAAGGGACAATTTGCCTGAAATCTTAAAATATCTGACCGGAAGGTAGCGCATGGACAGTGGTGAGTGACTGAGGATCAGAAACAGAAAAAACATGTTCCGGGTTGAGGCCGGGACCATCTTTCCAATCCAGAAGGTCTCTGAGGTGGGAATGACCCAGATATGTACGACCAGCAGGTACTTAAGGCTCTGTCCCGACTCATCAGGCCCACCGCGCCGGGAAGAGGGGCTGTGACGAAGAATGGACGTGTGCAATCTTTGCAGGCCAGAGGCCAGGAGGTGGGGATGGACAAACCACATTCTCAGAAATAAAATACAGCCAAGGAGACGTCCATCCCCTGTCTCATGGTCTGGAAGATCCGGATATCCCTATCAATTCTTCAGGAGTGCTAAGTAGGCTCTTGGCCCATGTGATCAACAGAAAAGCTCTAAAACAATGTTGGTGCATTTGTTTGGAGGGTGTGAGAAAGGGGTTAGCCAGGAAGAGACAACCCCACTGAGAATGAGTTTGGGAGAGAAAAATCCCCAGGAGGAGATGGGATGGATGGTGGCGGCTACTTGGCTACTCACTAAGAGAAGCAGTTAAGTGCCATCCCCAGGCCTGCTGAGAAGTAAAGGGAGGCTGGAGAGGCTGGAGAGTGAGGAAGAAAGGCTTCCCTCCAGAGGCTGATGATCCTCTTGCCTGAATCCTTCAAGAGTGGGGGCTGGAGGCAGGACCCCCCCCCCCCCCGGAAAGCCTCCTAGAGAACTTTACAAACAGCTAGTCCCCCGTCACCCACCTCATACAGAGAGCCTGTGATGAAAAAGTGTGAGATAATCTGTGGACTGAACACTCCTGATACCATCCCGCAGCTAGAAACAGAGACGGCTGTTAGAATTGGACGTGAGCTTACTACCTGATTTAGGTAGAGAGAGACTTCACAAAATGTTTCTTCAAAGCTGAACTCTGTGTGGGTTGAACCCTTTCTCTGTCTTCAAACAATACAAGCCTGAGGTGCTTGTCCCTTTGAGGACAGTGAGGTGTGGAATACAAATAACCAGAAGGGAAATTCCCCTGGTGAGCCTGAACCTCACCCGAGTTCACTAATGATCAGGAGAAGGCAGTAAACAGCACCCTAACTAATGCTGACACAAAACCAAGGAGGTGTCATAGACACCTCTAAGGATACAGAAATGATGGCAAACGATTTGCTTGGATAAAGAAAATGCACTAGGAAATTTTAAAAAATAGATTCAACTGGGAAAAAGTGCCCACTAATACCTCTGGGGTATTGTCCAGAGAAACAAGGTAGTTAATGAGCTAGAGAAACCTGAAAAGCAGTGTGGCAGAACAGAGAATCAGAAACAGGTATGCATTTGCAGTGTGGTCCTGAGAGTCAACATGTTAAGTGGCCAAAGCAAAAATAATGGCAGAAGACAGATTCTTAGCTATCTGACCATCGTGATTGCTAAGCCCGTGTTTTAAAAATTATATTCTTGGAGAATACTGGTGTTTGTAACTAGGTCAGAGTGTCCCATGGCTCAAATAAATGACTGTGTTCTTTCCCAATTTTTAGGGGAAAAAAAATGTCATCAGACAAAGGTCCACAGCTCTAAGGTTTCCTCCCACGAGCACTCCTCCAATATGTGATGCGTACTATATTCCCGTATAAGAGTCTAATGTTAGAGGGCTTGTGATTCAATGGAAAACAATACACAAATTTATTCTGTTTGGTATCTCAAAACCTTCCAAGGAGAGCTCTGAGATTTTCAAATATCCCACCTCCTGAAGAAGTCTGAGAATCACTAATCCAAGTGGGGGCAAAGTCCAGAGCGGTATAAAACCAAACCCAATAGCTTGTGTTTTGGGGACATTGTAATTGTACTACATTTTGTATAAGTCAGGGTTTCTAGAAAACGCAGTGGCCTCATGAACATTACAGAAATGACCCAGCTCCCGTTTCCACAGCTTTATGGGAGACTACCACGGACCAGAAAGCAGGAAGGAATCTTTAAAAGCCATCTAGTACTTTCTTCAAATCACATCACTCAATACCAACTCTTCAACATTATGCATCATTTAAATACTGCATTAATATGTATTATGTCCAAGAGGTTATGCAATATGCCCTTGAGATTTTTATGACTGCAAAAGCAAAGAGGGAATCAAACTATCTAGTTTGACTTTCCACATCCCTTAAATAAATAGGACGTTTTCAGTCTCCACCTCACCTTGTGAGGTGAAGGATCACCCAGGAAACAGGTACAGAAATGATCATTTTGACGTGGTCTGGAACCCCGCCTTGCTCAGAGATGGGAAGACTAGCTGACTTTTTGATGTCACTACATGCCAGTAGCGACAGGCACTGAAAACCAGAGAGCCAGTTCCACTGATGGAATCCCTAGAGCTTTGTAATTGTAACTTCCTCTGACTTGGGAAGCAGGACTCCTTGTCCTGCCCAGCACCCCCCAACCCGCGACCTGTGTCCTCAGCCTTCATAGACTCCTGGAGAGATTCCTCTACTGCTTACAAAGGGAAGCTGTAGATACTCTCTGAGTTCTAGTACTTCTGAAGTAAGCCATTAAACATACGTTCGGATGCCTACGCTCTTAAAGTGACCCTTGCAAATGACCATCTCTTCTCATTCTCCTCCCTGGGGTTGTGGACTCGCAGTCCTGATGGTAATATACTTATCCGTGAAAATAGGAAAAACATCTTTCCTTGGTCAAAATATAGAGCTGTAACATTGATTGGTATCAAATTTCCAGAAAGGATCATTTTTATCTCATCTCATTAATATTAATGTCATCAAAAGCCAGAAGGTCTAAGTGATTGGGAGGAATCTGAAGGAAATCTGCGGCACAGCCTCACTCTGGTGAGCTGAATATACTCAGCTCTTACATGATCTGCTGTGAATGTTCAGAGCTCTACAGATCTTTCTGCAGCCGAGCCCTAATCCTTGGAGGAAGTGGCTTTGGAGAATAATACAGACCAGACCTAAAAAGCATTATCTCTGCTTTTTCTGCATCTCATTTTCCAATATACTATACAATATTTCAGCTCTGTAACAAGCTGTGTCATCACTTGACTTCACCTGTCAAGGAGTCACGTTGGCCTCTTTCTCGCTAGCAAGTATTTGTGATGCTTTTCTGACGTAACGATAATTCTGTCTTCTTCAGAATAAAAAACCAGCTAATATTATTGTAAGATTTGATAGAAATTCAAAATTAAATTTAGTGTGGAAAATGTGTGCTTCTCCTCTTCAGAAAAAAATTTATATTAATATGACTGAGCCCATTTTAATCACGTAACTTCTTTTGTGGTCCTGATTAGATCGGAAGAGTCTCACTGGGTAAAAATATTCCATCAGTGCTGGTTTGATGTACTAGACACACATGTGCTTTCGGATCCTTATTTGGAGCAGGCCATCTTCTCTTTTGCTAGGACTGTATTTATACACTGAAAGAATATGAATGTATTATAGTTGTTGCAGCAGGGTCATCCGAAAGGGCCGTATAATAAAAAAAATAACTGGGTGGTACCTCCTTCAAATGTGAAATGAATTCCTCTTTGGCCTTCTCACGATTGTGAGCCCCAGACATTAAGATTCCATAGTTACATGTTCAATAACTCAGCAGCGGGGATTCCAAAACAGAGTGAGGTAATGCCAGGGCCCCGACCTGAAGTCCTGAATCATGAAGCAAACTGGGGGCTTCCCATGATCGTTGCAATGGCCCCAGTGTGAGATCGAGGAAACCCAGGCCAGCCTCAAAATACAGTTACTCCAGGAGTGTTGCAGCTCAGAAGAGGTGAGAGAGTGGGCGCCACTGTCGCCTGCCTGAGACTCATTCCAAACCGCAAAGCACTCTGGGAAGCTCTCCCTGTCTTTGGGATCTGACCCAAACTGTGTAGAAAGCTTCTGCCTCCATTGCATCTCTGGTCCCCAACATGTAATGAGCCCTCTAGGCAGAGTCACCATTATCACCACCACCACTAACATGTGGATAATGCTTTCCCAGCCTCAACGCAACACCTACCCTGGCAGCTCCAAAATTTCTGTACAGAATAGGCTTAGGGACCATGATGTGGCCGAATGGGGAACATTTTTATAGCAAGTACTCAGTTTTCACTTCTATACGTTCATTTAGGAGTGCTTTTTCGGGTGGTGGAAATGATGGGGGACCAGCAGGCCTCTTCCCCACAACTGCTTCTCCAAGCTTCCCTGGTGATTTCATTTCTTCCCCACAACCACCTTAAAAGAGAAGAGTCAGACAATACCACTACACTCAGACACGCAGGTGTCAAACAGTACATCTAGTATCACAACTAGAAGGGACAGAGTTACTGGAGTATAAATGGCCTGAATTCAAAGAATAATCTAAGAGCAGAGAACACCTGACCTTTCAGATAGCTGGACTGGGCCTCACACCTGCCAAACCCATTTCCCAGACAGATGCATACACCTGCAAAAGCCACTGAGTGTTCATTTCCTCTTCCATCTGGGCTAAATACCATGCTGCTGTCCTATGTAAGAAACGCACATTTGCCCACAGGTGTCAGATACCCCCGGCGCACTCTTAGAAACCAACAGTTAAAAGCAACATTCTCTCTCCTTCTCTCACACATGTAAGCACACAATGGGGACTAGGTGAATTCTGATCCCTCATCCCTCAAATGAGAGGACTGGGCTGCGGCAGTGGTTCTCAGAGTGTAATGTGCACCCAGATCATCTGGGCATCTTGTTAAAGTGCAGATTCTGACTCAGCAGGTTTGGGACGGAGCCCAGGATTCTGCATTTCTAATGAGCTCCCAGGTGATGCTGATGCTGCCAGTCCACAGACCACACAACGAGGAGCAAGGGACTAGGGTACCCGAAGGTCCCTCCCCATTCCGAGCATCTTAACATCCCTGTCAACGGCATGCTTGGCCCCTACTCCCTGGGCCCCTTGCGCCCATCAGAGAGGTTAAGCCCACATCATTACTGCCCAGTGCCTACCTCTCCACCTTTGCTCCACTTCCCCAGATCCATTCCAGGTCGGTGGAAGGGTCCAAATGCACGAGCTAGTCCTTAACTAGTTTTTCTCCCCAGTGATCATTTCTCCTAAAGTCCTCTGGGGAAGGGTATAGCCCAGTGGTAGAGTGCACGCTCAGCATGCACAGGTCCTGGGTTCAATCCCTAGTCCTTCTATTAAAAAAAAATAATAATAATAATAATAATAAATTTTTTAAAAAGTCCTCTACCCTCTTGCCTCGCATTGGTCACTAATTATTTTTTAATGAACCTAACTCAGTCACAGGCTGGGCGAGCTGTGTCCCCTCATCTTCCCTTGTCCCAGGAATATGCTCAAATGGTCAGCTCCTTCCAGCCTTCAGTGCAAATGTTACTCCTTGGCAGGGCCTTCCCTGAACCCCCAGTCGAAATGATTCTCTCTTGCAGCCCCTCAGCAGTCACAGTGCCCTCTTTTAATTTGCTCACGACACTCATCAAGTTCTGAAAAATCCTTGCTTCGTTTACTTGTTCATTCCCTGCCACATCTCCCCACTCCAGAGAGGGACCTGGTTTACACTGTTCACCACTCTCCCTTGGTGCCTAGAAGAGTAACTATAACACAGCAGCTACTCAGTAAATATTTGTGGAGTGAATCAGTGCAAGAATCAAAGAACTGGGCATACCAGAGGCGTCTAAGAACATGCTTTTGGGATGACTCAGAGACCTGTCACCCAAGCCTTCATCCTGGAATCTTATGTTTCTTTACTTTTGAAAATGAGTTCCTTGCCTGTGTGTTTCTCCTTTCCTGCTGAGTACTCACAGCAGCTCACATCACAATTAATTTTGAAAGGCACTCGGACATGTGAGTTTCTGTTAGTTCTCAGTAGGGCAAATCTTCTGTCCAGAGTGCTTGTGGATTATAAGAAATGACAGAAGTGGCGTCAGTGTGGACACGTAGGACATGCTTTGGGGACACAGAGCAAATTTAGCTGTTGAGTCTCCTCTTGGCTGACCGCTGATGGAGCCGTCTCTGCAAAGCCCTTTCCAAGCTGGGCTCTGATCTGCTTTCAGGCCTGCAAACACACCCTGGTTTCTCATTTCAGACCTCAATTATTTTCTAAGGCACACAATCCAGCTTTGATGGTGTACATGGAAAACAGCAGAGACTGCTGGGCATAGGGAGAAATCGAGTGTACAAAAATGAACCTACTTATTAGAGAAAACAACCCCTGGTAGGTCTCCAGAGCTTGGTGATTTGCAAAATTAAGAACGAATGGGGCTGAAGGCAGAAAGTGAGAGCTGTCTTTGCCACAGGCCCTTTGCCTGGAATGGAGGTAGAGGCCCCTGTCTGATGTATTCGAAGGAACGCTCCCCAGAAGTTTTGTCATTTCCTTTCCTCTGTGGTTGGAAGCATTTGGGCTTGAATTCTGATACCTTTCAGATGCATAAGAACGGGCTTGCTCTTAACCTTGACACAGCATGACTTTACCCTTTGTTTCCAAACAGAAGTTCTTGAAAGTGATGCTGAGATCTTTCTCTCATGGGGTCATTTGTGGGACTCCAGGGACTGGAGGCAGAGGCAGGCATCTGTCCCACTGGCACAGCTATGTTCCACAGGGAAGGGCTAGAAACACAAACCACGTAATCTCTCACTGAGAAACCCGAAGGCCAAGAGCAGCAAGTGTGGAAATGCCGTCCTTGAGTTTTCTAAGTTCTCTTGCTCCATCCAGGCTCTGCTAGGTGTTTTCTTTTCCTGTCTGTTCTCTTCCTAAAGAAATGAATGGGGCTTTAACCCACTGTTGCAGCTCGTATTTTCTGTTTTATCAGCTCTTTTACCCTTGCCTGTGCCGTGAAAAAATTGTGAGGCTACCAAGGTATGTAACAGTGGGTTTGCAGGTAGGAGACAGTGCCCAGTGAAATATGAATTTCAGGTAAACAACAGAGTTTTTGAGCATCTGTGCGTGTAAGATTTTATTGGCTAGGGCTGAGTTTACTGTTTTCTTTGGTCATGCTTTTGTTTGTCATGTTTTTTACTGGTAGGCGCACGAAGGAAAGAAGGAAAGACAAGGAGTGAGGTATTTGGTGCCCTGTGTTTAACCTCAGGATAGCTGTTTCCTTCTTCTGCTATAGAGATGCTATAAACTCAAGAGTCTTTTCTGTGAAATCCTCAAACTTCCAGTCTGAAGGATGTCTTCTTGGTCTTGTCTTCCCAAATTCCAAATTTGACTCTAGAGTGACCTGAGTATGCGATCTAGGTTCTCAAACAAACTGAAATGAAGGGACCCTGGGAATTGAAAAATGAGCAAAATAGCAATGGGGGAAAAGTGTTTTCTCTCCCCTGGGAAGCGGGCTGTCTTGAGCAACACTGAGCCTGAGCCTTGTGGACAGGCATCACTCAGTCACAAAAGCTGATCCTGAAACTCCATTTCAGAACAATGGAGTGCAGATACCTCTCCAGGAGATGCTGGTGAGTAAGAATAGAATGCGAGAGTGAGGCTTACAAGCTGGGAGAAGATGCCTGGCCTGACAAGGATGACAGCTAAGTGTACTGAGTGTTTACCAGGTGCTAAGCATTAGTTTACATGAACTAAACTTACAATAATGCCGTGATGTAGACATGTGTCATTATTTCCGTTACAGATGGGGAAACTGAGGCAGAGAACATTACATCATCTATTTAATTAAATTAAGTAGCTGCTTTGTGAAGGATACAAACTCGTTCCTGAACCCATGACACTGAACTGCCTGAATAATCTGTGAGAACAGGGTGTGGGAAGAGGTCAGAGCAGCTACACTGCTGCCACAAGCAAACCCCTTTCCCACTGCACATTCCTGGGGAGCAAAGGGGCATCAGTGGCCCAGAGCAGCAGGCAGGCCACCAGGTCTCCTGCTGGACGGCTCTGGGAGCACAGGTGGATGACATGATCAAGGGAAGTAAATGGACTGTGAATAACTTATGAAATGGAATAAATTACATAAAGGTTGTTTTTAAGAAAGAGCAGATGAAAGCTTTCAGGTCAGAATTTAATCCAACTAAACTCAGCTAATCTTTCCCCTCTTCTTTTTACCCTGGGCCTGCATGACTCTCCCCTATGACATGTTCTGAATGCTGTGCTCAGCTCCGAGTTCTTGAGACACTGGTGAGTTATTATGATTTGGTAGCCTTAGCCCTTCAGTCCTCA
This sequence comes from Vicugna pacos, assembly GCF_048564905.1. Lineage (NCBI taxonomy): Eukaryota > Metazoa > Chordata > Mammalia > Artiodactyla > Camelidae > Vicugna > Vicugna pacos. The sequence goes on along the minus strand of NC_133010.1, from coordinate 24,205,483 downwards.
GTAGGATGAAAGGGGGTGTCCCATAATCTCAGAAATCATCCAAAGTGAAAGGCCAGTGAAATTAGAAAGAAAATAACTCCAGAAGGCCAAGAGCATCACGAGTCCTTTAAAAATAACTACAGAAGTTGGAACCCCCGTGGGAATGTATGTTGATATTATATTATCACAGACAGGCTAAAGGAGTCCACTGGAAACAGATGTGATCTGATTTCCTCCGATACCCTGAGCTGAAAACAAAGAAAATTCCCAAAGGTGATAGCACTCAGGTGAAAACATTTCAAAGTTCCAAAGAACTCAACTTGGAAGGAAGCCTTTTAATAATAAACCATAAATTTTATTGCAGTCATCAATATAAGAAAAATATATCCCAAGACCTGTTTGTCTAGAAAAGGATTCTTTCACAAATCCTTCAAATGAGTTTTAACCGTGCAAATGATGACAACAATTTATGCAGAAATTTGAAACTATTAATGGCTTGATCCACCTCAGGTCCTAATGAAGTTCTGGAGGATGATTCCTGTCTACACAGCTCAGCCAACGGAGGCCCACAAGGGTAGGAGCCACCACCCATGGCTTCAGCAGCCAGCTGTGTAACGAAATGAGTTCTCAGATTCAATCTTCACGCAAAACACCAGATTATCATTGGGATTCAAGGAGTCTAGATGCTCGGAGCCAAAAACAAAACAAAACAAAACAAAACTCCTTTAAAATGACAACTAGACCAAGTTATTTCTCCTTTGCAGGGATCTCTCTGAAAGAAAACCCGATGTGGGACTGAAAAGTTTCCCTTTATTGTGGCTTGTTTTCTAACATTTTGAATCTGAGCAGGGACACAAAGGTGGAAGGAGGTGGGTTCTGAGTAACCCCATCACCATCCAGCTTCGTTATCTGCTTGCAAAGGGTGACACAGGCCACCTTTCAAACAGGGAGGTGCAGGGTTTCCTTTGAGGAAACATTCCTCCTCCATCCGCCCCTCCATCTCCAAACTCACCTCACATATCACTATCCACATTTATTTCTTTAAACCTGTAAATGTTTGGTCTTTATTGTTCTTTTTACAAAGTGCAAGCTCTAGCTTTAAACACAAGTGAATGCTGGGTACCCTGAGGAACAACCTTATAACTGGAACCCTGGGCAGCAAAGCCCTCCTGTGTGGGTTCCATCCACCCCACCCTTAAACATAATAACTCAGAATATACAACAGCCCCACCACTACCACTAAAATGTTTGTCTGGACCCCAGAGTTCAGAGAGCACTTGCTTCACTGACTCTTCCATTTCTTTCTTCCTGACTCCTGGCTGCCCCATTTCAATAGATAATTGAAATCTTTCTTACTTTCTTCTCAATTCTCCACGGGGAAATTCCACTTTGAAATTCTCTTTTCCCTGTCATTTCTACTTTACAGTTGAAAGGGCAGGGATAAGCTAGGAAACAGGATTTCTCTCTCCCTCTCGCTTTTTTACAATGACGTAGGGACTTTGGACAGCCTCCCTACCCCCACCTCCCCTCTTTGATTCTAACCCTGATTCCCGGAGAATTACAGTTTTCCTTTTAATGCTTGCTGATTACCTCACGGCGTCGGCACAGGAGGGGCTGGTGAGGAAGAACCCCGGTGTTGATTCTAATCCCCGATAAGCCCCAGCTGCCCGCCTCCGGGGGAGCCGCCGTCCTAGGGAGGCCGGCCACAAAACCCGGCTTCCCTGGAGCTCGAGGACAGCAGACAGAGGTTGCCACCAGCCCCGCGGTGCGCACAGCTTGGTGGGGGTGGCCCCACTCGGCTGGCCGAGTTCGCTGAGGGACAACTTACTGTGTTCGCTGTGCGTCCACACTGCAAACTCCCAAGTGGGAGGGGGGAAACAGCAGAGGCTGTGTCGTGTCCAAGAGTAGAGGCAACAAAAGAGGAGAGAGAAGAGAGGAGGCGAGGAGGGAGGGAGGCAGAGAAACAGGGGCGCTACCTCTTTCTTCCCCGAGAGTGCCCCCTCGGAAGCTGATGCGGGCCCCCTCCGGAAGCAGCAGCCCTTTCTTTGGGCCCCCTCCAGCCCGCTGCTCAGACAGGTAGTTGAAAGAAAAAGAACAAAGCTCCCAGCCAGGGCAGGCGGCAGTCCCGGGGCGCTCCGGGGGTGGGGAGGACCGAGGCCGAGGCGCCCCGCGCCCTGCCCAACCTGCGTGCACCCCCGGGCCCCAGCCCTCTACTCCGCCTCCCGAGCGCCTCCAGGTCCCCGGGGAAGCGGTTCTTTCGAGGGGACGCGCGCCGGCGGGAGAGGAAGTAGGGGGAGACGGGTGGAGGTGCGGCTGGCGGGGAGGGGGGAGCCTGGAGGAGGTAGGGGGCGGGGCGGGGGGCGGGTGCGCCCCTGAGCAGCCTAGTCGGGCCGGGTACCGACTGCCATCCGGCAGCAATTTCCCTGTGTCATGGCTCCGGTCTCTTAGCAACAGCCGCGGGTCCGGCCGCCCCGAGCCGCGCAAGCCACCGCCGCCGCGGGCTCAACTCCACCCGGCGGAGCCCGGCGCGCCGCAGCCACACAAAGAGGCGCTGGGCTGGCCAGGAGCGCCGCGGGAGGGCACGGCGACCAGCAGGGGCGGCGGCGGCGGGGAGACCGGCTCCAGGCAGGATGCAGGATGCGGAGGACCTGACACTTCATGGAAACTCTTGGAAATGGCTCCCGCCCTGGCACCGGAGGGGGCTGCGAACCTGGGGCGGGCGCTCACCCCTGCTGGGATGCTGAGCCGCGCTCGGATGGCGGGCCCCAAGGCGCTGTCCCTGCGCTCTGCCGTCGGCTCGGGCTGAAAAAGTTTCTCCATGGTTCCTTTGTGTCGCCCGAGCGCCCGTTCGCCAGCCCTGAGCTGCCCCAGTCTTCCTGGGTAAGTGAGCGATATTGTTTGCTTCTAGCGCTGCCATTTTGAGAAATTCTGTCTGTCCCCAGCCCCCGAGCAGCCCTCCCCAGCCCTCCTGCCCGAACCCCGGTCCCCCCCGCGGGTGTACAGGAGAGTGATTTTCCTGGGCGGGCTACACGGCTTGCGCTGCCCAGATAAAAGCGAGTTCAGGATTGTCCTCACTTCGCTCCTGCCTGTCTTCTCTCCAGAGGCGGACTCCCAGCTGCTGCACTCATGTGACTCCAACATAAATAAACAGACCTAAAAGAAGGGCAAGGGGCTCGCTGCCCTGCCAATGAGGGACCGGGGGTCGAGGACCTGGATTGAGTCCCAGGGAGGGCAGGGCGCTCCCAGCCTGCGGGCTCTGAGCCTCAAGACACAGAGTGGGGCTTAATCCATCATGAGCCGAGAACTTGAATGTCTCTCCTGGAAGCAGTTGTATTTTTAGACATCCCTCCTTTGCTTCCCCCATCCTCCATTCCTTAACCACGGAAAGACCAGCACCAGGCAGTAAATTGCTAGGGCAGCCAACCTCAAAGGCCAAGTTTATTTTCTTTCCTTATGTATGAAGAAAACCTCAAAGGTGGATCTTCCTTGCCTTCTGACCTTTGTCAGTATTTCACATGAAATAGAGATACATTATAAAAGCATTCAGGCTTCAACAGAGCTGAAGGAATAATAAACTAGGGAGTTAATTACTAGCTATTAAACTAATTTTAAAGGTCTTCTGTAAACGATTGAAATCCACTCCAATCTTCCTTACATTCTACCCAGAGCCAAAGCTGCCTTGCTGAGGAGAAATACATGTGTGTACCTTCCTCCCTGAAGACGTCCAGCATCCGTATCAATGCCCAACAAAATATTAGCCCTTCTCTCCTCTGGGAGAGCCACCATGCCAACTGAGTCTGGGCTGCTTCTAAAATCTCTGGCTTCTAAATCCTTCTTAAAATAATCACAGATCTCCAGATTATTACCATTAAAGATGCTGGAGTCTAGGGATCACTTAAAAGAGGAGTTTCTATGTTACAACCGTATAATAAATGTGCTCATTGGGGGAGGGATGGGCAGTAAGATACTCTAGGTTTGGGGGGTTGTTTGTTTTTTCTTAATCTGTACTTACTGGTGCAGCTCCTTCTTAAAACAAAATTTAAAAGGTTTATAGATGTAATCTACTAACCCCTCTCTAACCTACCCAGCATTTCTCCTTACTGAAAACCAACTAAATTCTCCAAGGAGATACTGATTTGCAAACATTGTAAATAGCTGATTACCATTTGCTTTTCCACCAGTGGAAAAAAGATCCTGCCTGTATTTGGCATAATGGAGGGAAATCAAGGGCCAAAGCTCTTCACCCAGGCACCAATTAAAAGCAAAATTCTACCTAAGTAATCCCACATTTTCAAAAGGTAATTTATTCTAAAACATGAATTATTTTATAAAGGATAAAATACCCAAAGGATTGTGAGTGATACCTAAGCCTTTTCAAATTCATACAATGCCCTTAATTCTAGCATCTCTATTATAGGAGGGAACACAACCAATGGAACAGAAAATGGTTTACTCTAGGGACCCAGCAGGATTGAAATTTTTAGAAGCTGACAGACATCCACAGAGGTGCCTCTGTGCATTTACCTACCCAGGTTTTATTATCAACAACTAAACTTCCTACCAGACAGTCCATTGATTGTCACCACCCTCCTTTCCTGATAATGACCTCATGAGAAAAAGATGAGGAAGCAGCTCTCACTTGGGGAGACGTCATTCCACAAATCATCATTATGTGGATTGTTGTACCTAGTAATTGCCTACTCATTTGAATATCTGGATTCCTTAGAGTGCTCTTGGCACAGTAATAAGAGGTCAGAAAGCTATTATGGCCGAATTTTTTTCTTTAAGATTGTAATTTTCCCACATAAGAAAAAGATCTTTCCCTTGGAGATCCTAGGGGACTTCTCAGATTCCCTGATGAGATCTAGCACATGGTACCTTTAAGGGAGTTCCTCTGAGAGAGGAGAGGAGGCCAGAAGGAAGAAAGCAGTTACATAACCAGTTACCTAAAACTAAATATTCCACCCCAAGAAGCTGTCCAGATGTTGCAGAAAAGAAATGAGGAAACGGCTGTGAAAGGGATCTGCTTGTCTTGAGCTGTAAGACAGTGGTAGGTAGGAGACAATTGGTGGAGGGATTAATAGAGCACTGACATCTCTGGTGTTCTCCCAGCAATGGACTCCATTAATTATCTGGGGTAAATAAGCCGTTTGCCAGGATTTAACTCCAGATTTTCATCCAGTGAAATGATTTCCTTTTGTCTTAATAAGACAGTAACTTTTGTGACTGTTTTAGGGACTTTGGGTCCCACATTGACAGAGCCCTCCCCCTAGTTTGGGACTTGGAACTCTGTGGCAGCTCCCTTGGGAAAGCTGTCCAGTGGGACAAAGGGAAAGGCTTTTGCCAGGAAAGCCCTCACCTACTTCTCTGAGTCCCCACGTTTGGTTTTTACTAATGGTCAGAATTCCACTGGCTGCCAGCCAGGAAGGTTTGAAATGAGTTATGCTGGGATATTACCTTGGGGGGGTGTATGGGAGGGGGGTGGAAAGAAGGCGTTCTCTCAAAGTGTTTTATCATCTCCTACAGTGCTTTCCTTCTCTAATCCATTAATGGCACCCCCTAGTCTCTACATACGGCAGTCAGTCGGGTTATGGGTGGGGGACAGACACGTGGTAGGACCTGGGAGCAGGACAATGGCAGCGCGTGGGATGTTGCTGCAGCCAAGCCCTCTGACTATCTTCCTCTGCTTTGCAGCAGGAGGAAGTGGCGGAGCAGCTAGTGGGCAGCTGGTGCCCCCCTGCACAGGCCACCACCCCAGGGTCTAGCCCTGTTCCACTGGCTCGCCATGATCGCCACCGGAGGCCTGCTGAGGATTTCCGCCAGAAAGCAGGATCCCCTCCGCCCCCCGAGCCAGGTCCCCAAGCGCAAGCGGAAAGCCAAAAAGAGGCGAAAGAACGACGTGGTGGTGGTGAAAGGCAAGCTGAAGCTATGCTCCATTTCCGGGCTCATCGCCCTCTGCGGGATCCTGGTGCTGCTGGTGGGCATAGCCATGGCCGTGGTGGGCTACTGGCCCAAGGCCAATGGGACCAACAGGGAGGGAGTTAAGCAGCTGCCGCCCGCGGGCAGCGGCCGCCGCGCCCCAACTATGACCAACAGCAGCAGCAGCAGTGGCAGTAAAAACCGGTCCAGGAACCACGCAGGGATTCCAGACGGTGTCAATGCCAGTTCCGTGGGCGCGCCCAGGAGCACGCCTCCAGCGCGGTCCCCCGCCCTCTCTTCGTCGTCCTCCTCCTCCTCGTCAGTGGGTTTCTTCTTCCGCATCTTCTCTGGCTACCTGCACTCCGACAAGCTCAAGGTCTTTGGACCCCTCATCATGGGCATCGGCATCTTCCTCTTCATTTGCGCCAACGCCGTGCTCCATGAGAACCGGGACAAGAAGACCAAGATCATCAACCTGAGGGACCTCTACTCCACTGTCATCGACGTGCACAGCCTCCGTGCCAAAGACCTGGCGGCTGCCGCGGCCGCTGCTGCCGCGGCCGCCTCCTCGTCCTCCGCCCCCACCGCAGCGCCCCCCGGGGGCGCGCCGCTCAACGGCTTCCTCAGCTACGTCCAGGCGCGGGGCCTGGAGCTGAAGCCCGGAGGCTGCGGCAGCGCTGGGGATGCCTTCGGAGCGGCTGCGATGCTGGCCAGGGGCGCGTGGCCCCACCACGCGGCGCTGGGCGGGGGCGGCGGCGGGACCCAGGGCACCGCGTCTCCGCCGGATCTGGCCTCCTCCCCGCACTGCTCGCGGGAGCCGCCGAGCCTGGCGGAAGCCGTGTACAGCATCTACCGCGAGCGATCGGGCGTGGCAGGCCGTCGCCAGGCAGCCGCCGCCCCCGCCGCTACTGTGGCCGCCAGCAGCGTCAGCAGCCCCGCGCCCCACAGCCCACCTGAGAGCTGGGGGCGCCCAAGCACCGCCAGCTCCCTCGTGGGCTCCTCACTGAGCGCCTTCGCACTGCTGCCTCTGCAAGGCGACCGCGACGGGGACGGGGACACGGAGAGCGCGAGCTGCGGCTGGCGGCGGCCGCCTGGGGAGCGCGGCTCCCGGGAGATCCCGCGGGGCGAGCTCGACCTGAGCTTAACCGATCTCCGCGGCGCGCGCTGGGCGCCCCGAGAGCTGGAGGAGCCCTCGGGCGCGGCGGCGGCGCGCACCAGCAGGGGGCAGGGCGGCCGCCTGCCCAGGACCGGCAGGTACGCGGCCCTGCGGCGCCGCAGCACCAGCGGGCTCCCGGACTACCGGGCGCCTCCGAGCCCCGAGCCCCCGCCCGCCTCGCGCAGCGCAGACCTGGACTCGTCCCTTCCGGCCCCAGCTGCCTCCTCCTCGCCCGCTCTGCAACCCCAGCACTCGCCCCACGCCAGGCCGCACTCGCCGAGCTCCCAGTCGGATGACCTGTCCTGCTGCAATAAGGGCTACACCCCCCTGCGGGAGGCCGGCACCTCCCTGGAGTCGGCTGTGGACGCGGCAGCCAGTGAAAGTCCGGACGGAGAGGCTGCCACTGCCCAGGGTGACGAGCAGAGCCCCGGGGAGCATCCCAGCCACGAACCCCCCACGGCCAAGCCCCCCCAGCCGGTGCAGAGGCAGTTTACAAACAAGGAAAAACTCTTGATGATTTCCCGGTCTCACACCTCAGGGGTCGAGGACGGAGAACTGGAAAGTACTGGCATTTAGGGAAAGAGGGAGGGAGAAGGGAAGAGAGTGAGAAAATAGGGGAAATGCCCGCTTGGATCAGTGAATTTCACAGTTCCCTCTGTCCTTGTGGACTTGTCCGAGGCAATCGTCCACTACCCAAAGAGCTGCAGAATGTTAGCCTTGAATTGCGTTCACGAGATTCCTGTAGATAAATAACTCCAAGCAATTTTTTTAAAGCGCAAACTAGTCTTTTATGTCCGATGGTGATTGTAAGTTCTATGAAAACCAAATGTATTAAAAGGTCAGCAATCTAGTTCATTAGATAAAATTCTCTTAATTTTCTTAGGATCAAAATAATCTATTTTTGACAGTAACTGTGCACTTTACTCCAACTTTTTTTTTTAGTTCCCTGATTTCCTTACCCTGTACTCAGCCACTGGTTTTGTCCATAGCTGCTTGTGAATGACAAGCTTTTTTCCTCCTATGCTTTTGCAGAGCATAGAGTGGTTTGCCTCAGTTCTCTGAGAACTGCTATCACTAAATGAAGTCAAAGCCAAAAGCATGAGTATGTTCGGGAAGAGCACTTTCCTTCCCTCACCCCATTCTGCTCATCCAACTGCCCAAAAGCCTCTTTATTTTTTAAAAGGGTATTTACATTTTGCTACTAGGGTGTCTACTGGAGACTGGAAGGGGCCAGCATCTGGGTGGACTGTTACATTCCTTAATTCACTCTAGCAAAGTCACAATACTTTACTGAGTATTACCACACCTATATCAAAAATAGCATTAATATGAAAAAAATCTTTTTGTAATAAAAGAAGTTTCCAAACAGTTAAACTTAATATTGCCTCATTGCACTGTGGAACTAATGCTTCTAACACATGTAAAACACTCAACAGTTCAACTGGTAAATCTAAAATACTGCGCTATGACATTGCTACCATGATTGTAGTTACTTTCCCCCGAAGTGCTCAGCGCCATCCTCACTCAATCAATATCAAGAATATTTTTAATTTTTGTATGTAGGGTGGAATTGGACATCTGGGAGTTTCTCTTTCAAATAGAATGAAACATTAAATAAACAGTAATCTTCTACAGTCCTCCAAGTATGAATTTACAGAACATCAGGCTTAATATTCTGTTTTCATCCTCTTGGAGTTGACTATTTGCTTTTTGCTTTTAAATTCTTGATCTTGAATCCACGGCCTACATAGGCTAACAGGTAATGTTTTCATAATACGGTAGATTGTTTACACTTGATTTTGTTAAAACTCAGTTCATTTTCAGGCACAGTAGACAAACACAGTAATTAGCGTTCCATTCTGATGTCGTTTTCCTCTGAGTGTGAACTGAGCACCGTGGGAATGGTGTTACTTGCTCTCAGCCATTTGGACACAAGGTCTCCAGTTAAGCACAACTGAGGCTATCTTTGCAGGAGGTTGAAATACTGTTTTTCAAGGAAAATCAGTCAAAGATGTGGTCACATTGGTCCCCATGGTGAAGCAGTGGGCGCAGTGGAAAGAGTGCAGATTTAAGAGTAAGATGACCCCAGCTTTTGGCATCTGCTAGCTGTGTAGCCGTGAACAAGTCACAGCTTCCCAGTCTCAGTGACCCAGTAAATTTAGGGTATTTGTTTTTCTTGGATATAGTCATATCATATTTGTACACACAACTTTGCAGAGTGAATATATTACCTCATAAATTACTGTATACTGTAACATTCTGTAATCAATTTTTAAAGGACCTAATTTATTCCCAGATTGGATTTTCATTAAGCTAATAATTCACTTTAAAGCTGTGGATTAATTTATTTGGCTCTTCTACATATCAAAAGTGAGTTTCCACTAGTAAGAGTGACAAGCAAGTATAATCAGACCTCCAAGTCATGTTAAATTTCAACTCACAGTTGTTTTATCACACTTATAAAAATATTCCAAGTTTTTCTTCTCCATTACCTTGCATACTGGGCAACTTATATACTGAGAAAGTCTGATGAGCTGTTTAAAAGGAAAAACAGGTTCTAGTGCTCTAAAATGCTGTTACTAGTCATCAGAGAATGCACTGTAAGACTTTTAGCAAATAATGAAGCTGGTACCTCTCAGTTTAACTGAAGAGTGGCATGCAGAATATACCTTACGAACTTTAGAAAATTCAGTCCAACTCATTGATTCAACTTAACAATGCCGATTGCCTCATTGTATTAATCAGATTAAATAAAAGCTTCTAGCTCACAATGATCCCCTTCTGGGCGCCTCTGACCCCCAAGTCCCCGCCCGCCTAGCACAGCACAACCTGGACTTGAGCCTTCCGTCTCAGGCCTCCTGAAATTAAGTAACTTCAGCAAACTAATTCAGCTCAGTATCAAGTCCCATCTATCTTGACCACTGAGCAATTCCACTAGATTTTCTTCCCCTGAAGATAAAAGATGAGCCCAAATCTTGGGAGGAGCTGGGCTTTCATCAGACCTCAGACGGAATCCTCTGCAATTACCACTGTAGTAGCTCACAGTCCTTCCCTTTCATAGGAGCAGAGACCTTCTGCAATAATAAGGCTAGACTTTTACTCACTGGTCACTGTGGGCCAAGTGCTGTTCCACGTGCTGTATACATATTGTCTCAATGACTCTTCATTCAATCCTCACTCAACTCTGTTGAGGTGGGGTTGTTATTATCTCCACTTTCCAGACAGAGACACTGAGGTCAGAACAATGGAGCTCTTGTCTGGGTTACACAGCCATTAAATGGTAGAGCCAGGATTTACACAGAGCTGGGGATTATCTGTACCCACTGGCAGTTGCTGAGCTGAAGCTGACATTTCTGGAGACCATCAAAATATTTTCTACATTTTTAGAGTCCTGCAGAATCCTTTTCTAGAAACCATTCTTGGGGCTATTCAGAGAAGTGTTAGAATGCACAGCCAGTTAAAAGCTGGAGTTCGCATTCAAATCTTCAGATCAGCATAAACAAGGTTTTTTTCAATGTCACTTTACAGGGTTTGTGGGAGATCATAATCAACCCCTGTCCTTTATCAGTGAGGTTGCTAAGAATTAGAAAGATGGAATAATTCGTTCAAAGGCAAACGGCAACAGCCGGACTAGAATGTTAAAACAGTGACGACAATTGGCATATGCACCCTCACCCTGAATTTCTCTCATTCTAGCTGGGTGACCATGGGCAAGCTACTCAGCCTCTCTGTGTCTCAATTTCCTTTCCCACACAATGGTAATAATAATGTGCCTATCGCACAGGACCGGCGCAAAGACCAAATGAATTCATACCTGTATAGAATGCGTACAATGAGTAGAAAGTGTTCTTTAAAGTTGTTTTCGTTTTCTTTAAAATAGAATCAACTGGTAAACAGAATCATTTCGTGTGGCCTGCTTTTTTAATAACAGAATAATGTGGGGTTTAAAATCTAGAGGTTAAGGCAACAGAGCCTGACTGGGTGGGGTTTTGGAACCCTGGACCTGGGTTTCCACATCTTGGTAAGTGGAGACAATAAAGAGCATCTGACTCGTGGAATTCATTATTTGAGGGCTGACGACATAAATTAACACACTTAAAGAACTCAGAACAACTCCTGGCACAAATAAACCTTCAGTAAATGTTAACTACTATTATTAAGGCAGAAGAGCTCGATTGTTAGGGACAACCGTAAACTTACTGTACTAAAGAGTCTCTATAATTTAGGTAGATTAAAGAAAGGACAATGTAAAGATTGAGCACCGAGGCTGCCGAAATGCCCCCAGTAGAACATGGACTGAGTGAGCATTGGTATCTGTACCCCAAACATCCCCTGGCATCATAGCATCACAGAACAGAGAAGGAACACGCAAACTGGCCTGCCTGGCTGTAACTGGCCATGGTTATTCCTTTCCCATTACGGCAGCTGGTCACATCAGACAGGCCAGGCTGGTGCCCACGTGGTCCCAGCCCCCTCCAGTCAGGAGGGAAGCCTGGGAGAAAGGCTGAGGGAAGACTTAAGTGAGGAGCAGGGACCTGTGGATTTTTTCAGTTGTCTCAACAAAAGTTTTTTCTATACTAGCTTTTCTTTAGTCATTTTGTGTTCTTTTTAAAGATGCAGTTTTGAAAAATTACTTTTGAGTTAGAGAACTTTAAAAAAAATCCCTGCCAATAACATTAGATTAGAACAAATTGAATATATGAATTTGTATTTTGATCAGAATAGAATTTTTGCCAAGACAGATATATATATATATATACACACACGCACATTTCACATATAAAGAACAGAATTCATCTCTGTGCAGTGTTTCCTACAGACCTAAACTATTGTTTTATTTATTTTGGACTACAAAAATTACTGGTTGAATATTTAGACTAAATTTTTGAATGACAAACTCTGAAACACATTCTAAGGCTTCCCCCTCCCCCACCCCCAGAAATCATCTTTCAGGTCTTTTCTTCAAAAGGAATGACTTTCTTTAAATGACTATGAAAATTTGTATGCGTTTTAAGTCATCACAAATTGGGGAGTCCATTTGCACTAACGACTTTGGTCCAACAGCTGCCTGCCACCCTCCAAAGACCTGAGGCACAACTTACTTTGTGCGTGCCATCTACCTCTCTGCGATGGCAGAAAAGCACTAGGCTGGTGGCTAGTCCCTGTTAGCAACCATAGGAGGAGTTATAAATGGCCACCATCCTGCGAATTTAGTCTTCACCCCTTAGCCACGGTCCATTCAGGCTTCTACCATCTCAAATCTATTTATTCCAGCTTAAACTGCTCCCAACCCTCACCCCATCAACAGTGCTAGCCTATGTGATGGCCCTGTACGACAAACAGGATGTTTGGCTCATCTACCACTGAAGTAAGTTTTTTTCTCCTCGTGATGTTGCCATCAAAAGACTAAAAAAGTTTAAGCAAATTCCACTGCAGTCTCATAAAGCAGGTGCCTGTCTCATTACCTATGCTGCCTTACCTGCGCTTCCATCCCACACTGGGACCCAGTCCTGCTACAGGCAAGGAAGCTGACTGTCAATCACAGGGGAGGGAAAAAGCCAGCAGCCCCAGATGCAAAAGAGGTGGAATCCTGCAAAAAGACAAAAAAAAGATAAGGTTAAGCTAGGGAAGCCTTTTGCTTCACAAATGAGCACTTGCTGACTCTTGTTTGCATTTCATTTGTATGTAGACAAACATCTTAAAATGAAACATTACAGTAACTTTTTTCCTTAGAATACATTATTTCAGCAAATAATAATTAATGCCCAACCATATGCCCTCTTTGGGCATTAATTTGTCTTATTTTCCAATATTTAAGAAATGCAGCCTAACATTGTATTACTGACAGTAATCCACTTGATACTAGGGACTGCTAAATGTCTGGTAGTGTTTAATAATGGAAAAAGAGAAACTTACCGCAATTTACAAAGTGCTTTTCTGTTGAGAAACTCAAGTATCTTTAAATTATGGCTATGCTTTCAAAACAAGAAAGTACAGAAGTGACTGTAACTGGTGTGTTAGGTCAACCAAAGCAAGCCAGGCCAAAAAACTACTTCTGTCTCAGGGTAGGACTTTGGCCACTGCTTTGTTTTATGTGATAACTGCCTTACTCCATTTTATATAACTTAAAAGACAATAATTTCATCTGTAGGAATAAACGGCTTTAGCTGAAGCTGTTGCCTTTTTGGTAAAATACTTAACTCATTATCAGATCAGTTCATATTTTTAACTGTCAGGACGCAGATAGGCACCATGCTAGGTGGAAGGGATTAAGCTATGAACGAGACAATTCCAGAGCACAGGGTTTTGCAGTAGCGTTGTTGATACAGGCACATAGCCCATCATTTCAATACGATAGGAGAATTATGAGTTATGATGTAGACCCTGCAGCTGAATCTTGAGAAATGAGGAAAATGTCAGCTGGGTGAGAAAAATCTGGGAAAGGTCTATCAAACAGTGCAACCAGCCTGAGCAACTGCATGGAGGCAAAACACAATTTAACTAGCTAGACTGTCGTAACATAAATTTGCCTCTTCCCCAGTATCTGCATAATTGCAGACAGAGTGAGGTGTCTGTTTAAAACAAAAACAAAACTATCTTCCTATCTATGGGTGGACGTCCTTTTTAAAAAAATTATTTATTTTTAATTCATTTTTATTTTATTTAAATTTTGTTGGGGGGGAGGTAATTAGGTTTATGTGTGTATGTTTGTATTTTCATGGCAGTACTGGGGATTGAAGTCAGGACCTCATGCATGTTAAGTATGCGCTCTACCACTGAGCTCTACCCTCCCCCCAGACATCTCCTTTTGTTAAGTAGTAGAAGCATTTTTGGAATGAAGATTAAGGTGATTTGGGCATTAAGATACTCAAAATATATATTCTCTTCCATTAGATATTTATTAGATATTTAATTACGCTCCATTTATAACTGACCTTGACTAGTAAGATTTCTTAACTGTGAAGTTTCAGTACATGGAACTGACCATATTCTCATTGGACCTAACCTGTCTTTATGAGTAAGAATTATTTTTGCTGAGTCATCTATCACTTTAACCTAACCATTTAGTGTAAATGTTCAAGCTCTCAAAATCATTTCTCAGGTGTGGAATAAAGAGATGAGACTGAGTGGGGAACCTGCCACTTGGCAATGCTGTTGTGTATGTTTCAGGTGTGATGGATAACATTGCGTTGATCCCCGTTCTGAGTTTGGGAACAGCATGAACTCCCTTGGGGGCTATTTTATCAGGCTATAGGGCATCTGTACAGAATCTAGACATAACAACCTAATGGATTTCTACGTTAGTTTGCAACATCATTTATATCAGAGCAAAAATAACTGATCTTTGTTAATAAAGCATCCCATTCCTATTTTTTCCCCACATCTATGGTCACAACAAAAGGAAAGATCACTTAAGGCCTAGGCTGTCCTGTTGCAAGTAAGTGCACATTAAGTCTGAGTATACCTGAAGGACTGGCACCAAAAGACTATGCTTTTAAATTTCTAAGTAGCCAGTCATTTTGGGATATTAGCTGAAACCAGATTCAGCCAGAATAATGATTTGACACTATGTAAATGAAGCCTGCTACTTTATTTACATAAAGCTGCAAACTAAGATATACAAAAAAAAAAAAAACCCTACTTCTTTCAATACAAACATTGATTAAAGTAAAAAAAAAGTATTATTCTTTCTTTGAATTTCCCACATTTTGATTTCTTCAAAATCTTATTGGTGCATAAACAATCAAGGCGAAAACATAAAATCTGTTTATTCTTTTTTCTAATCCATCAAAGTGAAAATTCTGCAAAAGCACTTTCCATTACAGATGACATTCAACAGATATGATCCACTGCAGTTTTATTATCAGAGCCACCAAACAAGTCTTTCATACAGATATATTTATTGGTAAGAAATTTAAAATCTGGAAATATTGGGAGATGAAGGGCTATAGTTAATATGGCATGGTAAACAATGTCAGGAAGAAAATGGAATTCTTGATAGAGTAAGAAAATTCAAAAGACTAATTCAGTGACCTAAATGCTAATCCTTCTGGTTATATAACCACACATCTCAATGTGTTTTGAGCACAAAATATGACTTCAGTGCTTGCACATTTGATTGTACAATTTCTTCCATTTATATTTCTAATTCCATGTCAGCTTTATGCCTCAGAGCATTTCTTGATTTATTAATCTTGCTTGAAATTACTATTTTGGAGAGAAGATGAATGCATTTATAATAACAGTCATAATAATAACTTCTATAATAATAATAATGATGATGATGATGATGATGATAATAGGCTTAAAGGAACCCCAAGAGTAATCTGAGTACTTTACTAATAATACAGTAATTGTTTGTGCCCAATTTTTTTAAATCTTCTGAAACAGAGTAAACTCAATGCTTTCTTGAAACATGCTGCCAAAACACAATGAAAGTGCCTGTCTGCAGCCTTCTCCTTTCTTAATCCCATGGATGCTGGACACTTAATTTTTATAACTTTCTTTTATTTTTAGGGTATATTCTAAGTTGAGATTTGGGGTTGAATGCTTTTCTAAGATTTCTTTCATTATAAAGTGAATGGAAAAGAAATTTAATGTTATAACTGCTCAAAAAAAATGCCAGTTTTACTTAAGTCAATGGCAGATAAACATAACACAAATAATTTGAACAGAGCATCTGGTTGGCCTGTAAGGATGAATCATCTTCAATGGAAGTACCAAATAATTGTTTAAAAAAAAAAAAAAGAAAATGATATGGAAAGAAAAGATATCTTTCAGGCATGATTAGGGCCATGAGTAAAAATAATCCAAGTTGATGTGTGGCAATTTCTAGTGCAGCATAATTTTAGAAAATTATTTAGCAATTGTATAAATGTGACATGCCTGAAAAATGTTAATTAAACTGGTTTACACAATGGTTGAGAGATGTGTAATTATTTAGCCATACTCCCACAGTCATTTGGAAAGGAGATTGTTAAGTTCCAATTCTAAGAGGCTGTTTTGGATTCTCAGCCCTGGAGCTGGTGGTTGAATGCAAAGCCTTTTCTATCCCCTGAAAATGATTCTCTTCCAGAGAGTCCCAGTCCTGCCTCATTCGTCTCTGATCTCATTTACCAGTTTAGGAAGAACAGCTTCAACAGCAACGCAGATCTACACTGCAAAGCTTTCTCTCTGGCACAATATCGTGCAACACACTTCATTCGTGGAAGACAGAGGGATAAGATATTAGGCCGGGCTCAGAATGAATCATCCAGCCATTGTGTCGTTTGATTTATAAGTGCTCCACGCAATCAATCTTCAAGGCAGAGGAAGGGGAGACAGTTGAGAAGTTGAGCCAGAGGGCCTCTTAAAGTCTAGGGCATTTTTGCCATAATATCCTAAAACTGATGTGAGTGTCTGAAATTGGTGTTGGGACCTGGAATGACAGATTTGGGAATCAGACTGTTGAAATGAAAATTAGGATTGATGACAGAAGTATCCAGCTGGAGGATACCCGGGGTTCTGAGTTGCAGAAATTACAGATGAAAGATCTCGGAGGTGTTCACAGGGGCACCAGTGGTACCACTGCAACATGAAGCAAGGGCATTTGTGCAACTTAGTGCTTTATCCTGTGCTCTATAAACAAAAATAGCAGAGTAAGAAAACCCTTGCTTCAAGCAGGTAATAATAGTTCTTATGACATAGACTGCAACCTTCAGAAAATCCAATACCAAAACTTAACTTCTATGTCATAGAATTCTGTCATAGTCCAGGCTTAGGAATAAAGGAGCGCATATTTATGGTAGCAAAGCAGAAATGTAAGACTCCATGGTCACTTTGCATATTATGTTTTGATTTTCATATCAAGTAGTTTATATTCTCATTATGCATACTATAGTCAACATTGTGACCCTAAGTGAAGACCTGTTCTAGAACCAAGTGGGCTTAATGAAACTAGGGAAAAAAGCCCTGGAAGTAAAACCAAACAATGTCAACTTTACAGGCACTGGAAATGACTTCAGACCAAATTTACATAATTAAATTAAAATAAGAATAATTCATTATGCAACTAAGTTGCTTAGTTTGAATATACAGGATTTTTCCACCTACATTCTAATTAGAAAATTCAGAGATGGTCAATATAATTTTGAAACAGCTTATGTTTGTGCCACTTGGGAGCATTTTTAAGGGAAGATTTGCTATGGAGAGTATTCAAAGAACTCAAAAGTGTAACATCATAAACATTCATTGGTAGAGATCACACACTTGAACTTGCCTTTCTCCAGTTTAGTCTTCCTAGAACTAGTCTATGAACGTCTCGAATTTCAAGGCAGACTATAAGCCTTATTCACAAAGCAAGCAAAACACAGCAATAGCAATGGAAAGTTTTATCTTATTACACTATTTTATGCCTAGGGCAGCTCATTTCAAGAGCATCATTAATTTTCACTTCAATTCTGGTTATAAATAGACCACAGTAAAGGGTTCAATCCTGGGTCTCATTGGCATCAACATGGTGGGAATGTTACCATTGTCAAAGGATGGAGCATTTGATTGAGGTTGAAAAACAATCCATCCTGCTCTATCTTTACGTGAACATCTACATTGATCGTTGTGGAACCTTCCCTGAACCATGCTGTGCTGGAAGGCTAGAGTTCTGGTGAGCAATTCCAAAACCATTTGAATCAGAAGAGTCAGTCTTTAAAACATATCAACACCCTATTTTCAGATTGCTCTTTGTAAAAGCCACTTTCTCCTACTTTTATCCCTAGGTGACTCAGATCCCTTCCCATTTTTCTGTTTGGTGAGCTACAATTTCCGATTTCCCCGCATCTTGCTCCCCCTACTGTTGAGTAGATGAATGTGCTCCCAAAAGTAAAAACAAATGCCCTGTTTCAAGGTATTGTATGCTTTTTTCTATCCAGTGAATGTCCTCCCTGGCTGCCCCTCTCCCCCTGGTCAAAATGGGAGGCAATTCAGATAAGCGTTTCTCTCTATCACTCCTAGGCCCATCAACAGCATAAGCTCACTCCGCGTTCTCTCTGAATTCCTTTTTGCAGCTGAGCTCACATCCTGAAAATTTCAACAGAAGTCCATTGCAAGGGTCACTGCCAATTTTTCTGGACCAGTAGTACAAATGCCAATCACATGCCCTCCTACTGTCCCTTTTATGTGTCCATTTACCCAGCAAACATTTATCATAAACCTTTTAGTTTTCAGACCTTGTGTTGAACACTGAAAATATTAAAAGGAACCCCTTCTTGCCCTTGGAATATCATACTCTGGTGGCAGACACTGATATGTAAACAAATCATTTTAACGTGTGACAAGTGAGATGAATCATACTTGTTAGGAACATGAATTTTCATCTCTGAGCTAAATATAAAAGTTTTCTCACCTGCAACACAGGATGACAACAGTATGTACCACAGAGGGTTTTGTGAGGAATAAATGATATAAGGCATGTAAGGCCCTGTGTCTGACATACAGCTGGTGATTAATAAATACCAGCTACTATGACTGGCATTATGATCACCAGCAATCGTCCAGGTTTCCTGAAGCAGGTCCTCCTCTCTGTCACTCCCTACTCAAAATGCCTTCATCTGGTTGGACAATGCATTTTCAACCTGTCAAGGTCCAGTCAGAAAGGAGAGGTCTTACAGGTTACGGGACAAGGGACCTCGGGCAGAAATGGGACCTGCATGTTGGGGGAGTTGCTGGGGGAAGTGAAGGGCCAGGAAGGCACTCGGACTATCAGCGAAGGAGTCCCCAACCTGAGAAGCCAAGCATGTCTAGCCACCAAAATGGGACAGCATACTGAAGACTCCTGGGGGTGCTGTGGGCAGCTGCGCTCTGGTCTACCTCTTCCCTCGTGGGTCTACTACCAGCGTCTGGGGCTGGGCCTTGAGCTCCTGCTGCTCCAAATGGTCATCAGTCAGGAAGATCTGGGGGTGCGGAGGCGAGGGTAAAGGTGAGCTGGACCCCACTGGCGCCTCTGCACCTGCTGCAACCTAGTCTAACCTTGCAGGAGGAACCACAGCTACTCTGCCTCCTCCACGTGCAAACTGATCTTTAGGCCAACTCCTCACTCAGAACTCGCAGGGCAGTACATTCTGGAAAAATAGATGCAACTTAACCAAGCTGACACAGTTGAAAAAAAAAAAAACCACCAGAGTCCATCTGTCATCGATTTGGCATCCAGATACACCCCATGAACCATATTTAACTTCCAAATAAAGACATAAGAAAACCCATCCTTCTACCTGACATGATACAACTATGTCTTATACAACAGAAAATACACTCTCTGTAAGAGGGGAGATAAATTCAGTGTATTCTTCTGAGTAATATTTATGCCACTTGCACCTAAGTCACACCTAGACCCCTGTCCTCCTGTTGCCATCGGGATCTCCTGCAAGCCAGATGACCTCCCTGCCTCCACTGTGTAGCAGTAAACCTTTGACAGCCAGACTTCACCACTTCAGCGAGTACATTAACTCTGCCTGCAGCTTCCCAGGCACAAATAGCTCAAAGATGCCCCATGACAATCTCATCCTCCAGCTAATGTAACCCACAGTACGTCTCTTGGTGGAAAGGTGCCTCCTTTGGGAATGAAGATCCTTAGACCAGCAGAGCTCCAAACTGAAGTCTAACAGAAGCAAACATTTCACTGGTAAGTCATTAGGGGCAGTAGTGAGAGGAAGCACTCCCACGTATTTCCACCCTGCGTGAACCCCGGCTGTGGGAGAAGCACCCACACAGACCGACCACTGGCTCAGAGAAAATAGCCCATTCTGGAGAATATCACCCCGGCCCTGCAGCGTTGCCACATTGCTGGTGCTGTGACGTGGCTTCAAAAGGCCGTCCCATCAGGTCACCTGTCTAGACGACTGAAACTGAGGAGTCTGGGGTGCACCAGCTCACTGTCACACTGCCACCTGCCATCAAATTAGTTACATGTCAGAATCAAAACTGCACGGAAGGCCACGATGGTGAGAGGCATCCTGAAAGCCCATGGATGGCGGTTTGGGCAGGAGCAGTTCCAACAAGGCAGGCAAATTCCTATGTGCACCTGTTCCAGTAAGAATAAGGCGCTGCCCTTCCAGTGATGAACTAACTGGTTTAGTGTAATCGACCTGCCACCAGGCTAGGGGCTCACTGTTGTCTGCTGCCCTGATCACTCTGTTCATGAGCCCTTTGGGCAACAACAAAGGTGGCTGGAGAAAGACGATGACTGAAATGTACAAACCAGGTCATCTTGTCCACCTGATGGTCAAACTCCTCCTACTTGTCCTCGGTGAGCAGCAGCAGCAGCAGCTCTAGAGGTGGGCCCAGCAAGGGCCCATCACCCAGGTGATGGTGATGCCCCTTCAAGTCTGGGAACCACTACCCTAGACCCTACCACTCAGCCTGGCCCTCACCTTTCTCATACGCCCTCCTGTGGTTCTAAGGAGGCTCCCGTGGATGAAGAAACAGTCATTCTGATTGGCGGGAACATCAAGGACAAAGCTGCACATATATATACCTCCTTGGGGGGTGGTCAGGGAAGCCAGGGAGGGGAGGGGAACAGTCAGACAAAAGTCTCTGGGGAGAGACTGTCATCAGAGTCACCTAAATTCTCATTATTCCCATCCCATGATAAAGGATTTCAGGACTGTGCACTTCATTCCTGCCTTACTTCTTCAAGCTTAAGAACCAGAGGTTCATCATGGCCTCTGTGGGTGACTTTCTTCATCTTTTTTTAATTGTCCAGAAATGCTTCTTTTAATATTGTTCATAAGAACAAGGATCTCAAATGGCCATCCCAGCAGAACAGCTGCACATGGTGTTTCACATGCATTCAGTGGCATGTTAGGTTGTAGTGAAAAGAAATGGATCTCTAGCCACATACGTCAAGGGGAACTAATCCTAGACGCAGTGTGGACGAGTGCAATCAGGCACAGAGGCACCTATGACGTGATTCTACAGCTCAGAGCAAGTACGCGGACCTAAGTATACATAGGGATACATGTTCTGGTGCGGAAACTACAGAGGAAAGAAAGGGGATGATTAGGAGAGGCTTAAAGTTACCACTGGGGAGAAAGGGTGACGTTTAGGAGCTTCTGATATGATCTGGCTGAATGTCAGGGGCTGGTGGTCTGAGCCCTCTAATGTGCTGGTTCTGGTGACATGGGCTCAAGTGGCCAAAGGTTAGACTCTTTAACCACTTGAAAAACTAGGAACTCAAAACTGAAGCCCGTGCTTTGTTTAAAGATTAGGGTCCTAGTCTGCCTAGAGATCTTAAAATGTTAAATTATTTTCAATCAATCTATTCTCCTCGGCACTGGGTCCTTGAGTTCTCCAAGTATTATAAGAGGTATATGGCTTCTGAGGAGCAAGCCTTATTCCTTTTAATAGTGCGCATATAAATCAAAGATCTAATGTAACCTTCGATTTTCATGGCTTACAGCTGGGGTGCATGGCACGTGGGTATAGTATACAACCCCTGAGAAGGTAACAAACACCTGCCTGATGATTTCAATAGCTCTCTAGCCCATAGAGCTTAAGGACCTAAACCCACATGTTACTAAAAATTAAGTTTTAAATCATATACACCAGACCTTTTGAAAACCAAGGCAAATAATACCATTACCCTGCATTGAGGAAAACCAGAAATAAGCAAATATTGCATGGACATAATTGCAAACCTTGATTAGGAAATAATTCTAGGCACAAGGAAGCAGGCATCTGAACCAACAGGAAGAGGTGATGAGGAGTGAAAGGAAAATAGAGGAACCAGGGAAAAAAGACTCTGCAGCTTCCAAAGGAAGTTCTTATTTGCTGTGACTATTTCTACAGCGGCTACATTTCCGCTGTGTTGTGATTATTTATAGACGTCAAAAGAGGCTCTCTTTTTCATGTGCAGGTTCCAATTAAAATCTGGCAGCACTTCATCAGGGCTGTGAAGGCAATGCTGGAACTGTGTTAGCGTCACATAACTCATACAGCCTGGCTCCAGTTCCCAAAATCAGTGACAGAGAAACTTTGAGAGCCCTTTATTTATAAGGGAAGCGGTGAAAGGGCTGCTCTGCAGGCGGAGTATCTTGGCAGTCTTCCTGGTGGTTTTCACTACTGGTGGCTCCATATGTCCAGTTCCGTAAGCAGAAAGTTCTACCAATATTATGTTTCTTCTTTACTGAGCAAAGTGTATTTTCTGTGGAATATGAATTTCCTCTCAGCATCTCACAGTTCAGTGATGCCTGGCAACATCAAAGAGCCGAGACGACAAAATGGGATGTTTTCTGAACATAAAGATGCTGGTCCTTCAGTTTCTTTCAAGAAATAATGGTGTCAGCAACACCTCTCAGCTGACATTAGCATCATCACAGACAGCCCTGCTGAGCTGGAAAAAGCTGGCTTGTTAAAGTGTGGGCATAGAGGCCACCTTCCAACCAGAGATGCACCCAGTATTTGGAGATGTTATGATTTCCAATTATTTTGTAATGATTACTGCATCTCTGATATTAGGGGAAGGGAACAATGAAGAAAAAACTGAAAATTAATCATTGCTTGGGAAGGAATGATTGTTGAAATAGTAAAGAGTTGCCATAAAAAAATATTCTTCCACAAATATTATCCCCAAACGGTGTGACTTAAGAGTCACAGGTGGTAGGTCTTTTATGTGTGTGAACAAAAATGAAGTTAACTCAAATCTCAGTGAATTGTAAAATGCTTCTCTCACTCCCACTCACACATAGAACCTCTTTTCCCTTGTCGTTTGCAGTGGCCCCACCAGCTTTCCTGGCTCCATAGAGGCAGGCAGAGTTGGTGTTGGTGGGTGTGACTGTGGGAAACAAAACAAAACAAAAGCAAAGCAGACTGCTTCCTAATGCTTGTGAGCGTCCGCACGTGGTGATGCCCGTCGTGCTGCTCAGCAGAGGGGTACAGAGTTCACCAGCACACTGGCAGGTGAATTTGTTGTTCGGGCCAAGTGAGTCAGCCCAACTGGGGTATTAAGTTATACAAGCAGATCTGAGTCAGTGTTTCCCTGAAAAAGCAGGTGCTGATACCAAGAAACAGAACCCATCTTAAAAAAAAAAAGAAATCAGCACCTGGAGCAGATCGGTGGTTCTGTCCTGGGGAGATTTTGTCTCCTTTAGGGACATCTGGCAATGCTTGGGGGATGTTTCTGGTTGTCACAGCCGGGGTGTGAGTGTGCTCCTGGCATCTAGTCATTAGAGGCCAGGGGTGCTGTGACCACCCTACAATGCACAGGACACCCCTCTCCCCTTCTCCCCACCCCACTCAACAAAGAATTAATTGTCTCACAATGTCGATTAGTGCCCAGGACAAGAAATGCTGTGATATATTAAATGTTCTGCTACTTCTTCCATCGAGAGATGGCGTCTGTTTTCCCAATGTGGCTGGCCTGGACCAACTGAATGCAGTGAAAGTCATGTTCACTTTCCACAGCTAAGCTCTCAACAGGCCTTTAAGCTGTGCTCCCTGAGACCATCTGCCAGGTCATTTCAGAATGCTGCCCTGAGACCATCATGCCAGGAGGAAGCCCAAAATGAAAGATCAATTAGATAGAAAGCCCCATCTTCCCCAGCTGCACCCACAAGGGCAGCGGACGAGCACCTCGCCACCCGACAGCATGCTGAGAGAGGGCTGGTATGCTGCGCAGCAAGAGGTAGCTAATTTGGGGATGTTCAGAGCTTAGTTTCCCCAGTGTTCTTCACACAATGGTCTGTCAGATCTTTACAACAAACCTATGGAAAGTAGTCCCAGAAAGTACAGCATCTAATGCTATTGCTCCTTTGCCTTTGATGATAAAACCAAACCAATGAAATTCTGTGGGGATTTCTGGGGAAACCACTCTTCACTAGTGAAAACATTGTAACTACCAGCTACTATTCTTTCATCCTTCTGGACTGACGCTCTAGCCTTCTTCAGCCCCTGGACAGCTCACCATTCCACCCTTAACTTTAGTACCAGAAGAAACTCACAAGCATCAGCGCCCTCTGGTGTCAGGCAGGACACCATACAGTTCCTAAGGAAAACATTTTATCAGGCACAGCCGTTGAAGAAAAATCAGAAGCTACAGATACACAGAAGAAACAAAATTAAAATACGTAAATAACCTGCAGTCCTCAATGGTGATGACTTGTGTATACTTCACAGAATTTTATGATCGATTCTGTTATTTACAAAAATGGAAGTAGGCTGTATATGCTGTCTTGTTAACTGTTTACTTAATATACTTGAATGCACTTTAATGCAAATAAAGTTAATTCTATGCCACTTTAATTGCTTATACAATTGAATGGTATTTAATATGCAATAGTAGTAAAACTATGTAACATTAATTAAGCACTTACTGTCTGCCGGGAAAACCACCACCACCATCACTAACTCAAAAAGATAACCACACCTCCATGTTACTGCAGCATTATTTACAATAGCCAAGATACGGAAACAATCTAAGTACCCACCAATGGATGAATGGGTAAAGAAGATGTGGTACGTGTACACACATACGGAATAGATATTACAGCCATAAAAAAGAGTGAAATCATGCCATTTGGGACAACATGGATGGCCCTCAACAGCATTATGCTAATAAGTCAGACAAAGACAAATATATTATCATTCTTAAATGGGAGCCTTAAAAATAAAGCCCATAGATACAGAGAACAGATTGGTGACTGTCAAAGGCGAGGGTGAGAGGGGAGAAACGGGCAAGGGGGGTCAAAATGTAAAGAGAAAAAAGAATGGTGCATTACTGAGCAGCAACAACAAAACAGCAATTGTTTAAAAAATACTTGCAATGCATAAGCACAAAGTGTCTTAAAAAAAAAGCACAAAGGGTCTTGTTCTGTGTAAATTTCATGAACAGATTTGCCTTATAAATTATAATGTTATACCAGCATTGAGTATTGCACGTTATTCTAGCTTTATCTTTTTGTTCAAAAAAGTATGTCAAAAATATACAAACATATAGATACTTCAAGCAATTTTATAAGCCTGAGTAATGCTGCAGAAAATACTGACACTTAAATACAACGTATTTTCTTAAATAACAACAGCTTTAAGAAATACTCACTTTGAACTTTATATCAAAATCACTGAAACTAGACAGAATTTTAAATCATAAAATGAACTACCAATTATAGACAGGAAATTAATTTTAAAGAGAAATGTCTGATTCTACTAAGTTTATCTTTAAAAAACAGAATGTTATATTACATAACTTTGTAGACATCAACTGTATGTGATTCCATATCAACATTCAAATGCTAATTTGATCTCTGTGTAGTGTTCCATTTTAAGAACTTAAAAGCCATGCTGCAAAATTTATGTACTATTTTCCTTGCTAAAAAATTGAACTCGCCATTACTCCAGATATTCCAACCCCCAACTGCAACTCCTCTTCCCACCTTCCTGAGGTAACCAATATCCTTCTACTTTAATCATTAACTTGCTTTTCTTTAAGTTTTACCATCTATGCATGTATGCTTTAACGCACTGTTTAGTCTTGGTTTATTGAACTTATAAAAATGCAATCACATGGAATGGGTTCCTCTGTGAATCTGATTCTTGGAAGCACACACCACTATGTTCTAAAGATCACACGTGGTATTGTGTGAGGCCATGGTTTACTCAGTTTCAGCTGCACACGTACAGCCCTTTCTGCAACTGTACCGAAAGTTATCCATTGTGTTGACTGACAGACGTTTGCATGACCTGCAGTACCTGTTTGTGCTGTATTTATATATCCATTCACTCAATTGTGCTAGTATGATCGATGCTTCTATGCATGCGTCTCCCAGCACATGTGTGCAGGGTCCTCTGGTAGAATTGCAGCATACGTCCTGCTTTTCCAGGCCAGGTCAAACTGTTGTCCAAAACAATTATTCAAATACACACGCCCATTACAATGCTCCACATCCTCAAAATACTGGGCATATGGCTTCAAACTTTTTTCCCAAACTGAAGATTGAGAAATAAAGTAATATTGGGATATTAATTCTGAGTTGCCTAGTTAATCATAAGGTTGAGTATCTTGCCATTTGCGTACGGTCTTCTGTATTTCCTTTTTGGTGGAATGCCTGTTCACGTCTGTAGGCAGGAATGAGCATCTGAATAATCCTTCTTGTATATTATGTACAAAGCAAATTCATAATCCCAGTCTGTGGGTGGTATTTCTCACTCACTTTTTGATGTCTTTTCATAAACATAAGTTCCTAATTTTAGTAGTCAAATTTGTCAAAGCCCGTTCAGTTTAATTAGTGATTATAAAAATATCCAGATTCTCTGTTTCTTCTAGGGTCATGAGATGTATTTTTTAAGCTAATCTATTCCATCTAAATTTTCAAATTAATGGGCTTAAAATTGGCCACAGTAATTCTTAACTTTAGATACTTTAGAGACTTACTAGGTAAGCCCACCTTTCATCCTAATATCTTATCTTCTCACTCCTTGATTAACCTTTACAGAGGCTTGTCTGTTTTATTCACCTTTTTTAAAGAACCTTACTTTTGGCATTAATTCTCTCCTTTGTGACTGCTTTGTTTCATTAATGGCTGGTTTTATTTTTATGATTACCTTCCTTCATTAGATTTCCTTTGGGATTAATTTGCTGTTTTTGTTTGTTTTTGTTTCTTATGTTGGATGCTTAGTGCCTTCATTTTAATCCTTTTCCTTTTAAATGAAAGCATTATAGGTTATAAATTTCCCTGTTAGTATAATAACATTTCACAATTTCTGACACATAGTATTTTGCTCCTTCCTTGATGCGTAAGTTATTTAAAACTTTTCAGTATTTCCAAACACATGGAATTCTTTAAGTTTTTCTGTTATTCTTAACTTAGTTGCATTTTGATCAGAGAATATGTTTTCTGTGACAGCAGTCCTGTTTCTGCTGAGGTAACTTTATGGCTTCACAGATGATCAATGTCTGAAAATGTTCCCACGTGTTTGGAAGAACGTGCACTCTTCAATCACTGCATGCAGGACCGCACTCATCTAAGCTTGCTCACTGCACTGTTTAAATACCATCACTCACTTCTGTCTGCTTGAATTTTAATTTCTGGGAGAAATGTGTTAAAATCTACATGTATTTGTTTTTGCCTGCAGTTCTATTTTTAAAAATTAACTTATGCTATTACAATTTTAGCATTTCATGTCTTCCTGATGAATGGAACTTTTTAGCATTCTGAAGTGAATCCCTACCACTAATAATGCTTCTTGCTTTAAATCTTTTATCAGATATTAACTAGCTATGTCAACTATCCTCTGGCATATCTGATTAAAATTTAATCTTTTCAGTTGATAATTATCTGGTATATCTTTATCTATCCTCTATTAATCTTTGCATTGTTCTGTTTTTGGTGTAAACAGACTATGGTTAGAATTGTAAAAATCTATTAAAGTGTATTTTTAGTATTTCTGTTAGTGAGGGTTTTGGCTAGTAAACCTGGGAAACTGTCAGTTTCTGTTTATTTTGTGCTTTATTTTGCCTTCAGTTTTGAAAAATGTTCCGAGTGCAGAATTCCAGATGATCAGTCCTCACCACCCAAAAGCTATTATTCCACTGTATTCTGGCTCCCATTGCTGTGCTTGAGAAATCAGCGTTAGTCTAATAGCTGGTTCTTTGCAGGTTTTTGTTTTCTCTCTGGCTTCCATAAAGTCTTTTTGGGGGGGGGGTATTCTGAAGTTTTGTTATATATTTTAGATTTTTTTAAATTATGTATATTGTTTTTCACTGAGTTTCCTGGATCTGACATTTTCTCCCGCAATTTTGTCTCTGCTTGATTTTTTTTTCTTCTGAAACCTTGATTGAATATGTTGAATCTCACTCAAGGCTTCTTTATCTTAACCTCTCTTTTGTATTTTGTGCCGACTTCTGGATAATGTTTTCAAACTATCTTCTCATTTGCTAATTTTTTCAGCAGTGTACTTTGTTTAATGTGTCCAAGTTTTAAATTTTTAATCATTAAATCTTTCAGTTTTCAAGTCTGTTCAGTTCTCTTTCTAATCCGCATGGTAGGTTCTGTTCTCTGTTCATCTTTCAATCTTCAATTTCCTTAAGCATGTTAAAGTTATTGTGTAACCTGGGTATGGCACTCCAATATCTGCGGTCTTTGTGAGTCTCTTTCCATTGCTTGTTGATTCTGTGGTTTCATCCACAAGCTGAAAGCTGCTTACTTGCCCTAGAACATCATCGGTAGGAACTCTCTGGTTTGATGTGAAGTTACATTCTTCCAGAGCATTGTTTTCCTTCTGCCTCTGCTGCCTAACTGTACTGCCAAGTGTCTTGTTCTAAGCAATCTATTTGCAGTCTCCCTGGAACACACTGGCAACATGAATTTGGACCAAAAGATGTTATGAAGATAAGCTTACAGACATGAATCCTCAGAGACCTCCTCTTCACCCAGGACCAGGGGCGTTTCTGGCCTCTTCTCTGGTGTAGGTTTATTTCATACTAACCTTGACACCAAGGGTGTAGTTTTGCAGGATCACAGATTTACGCAGAAGGCTTCGGTTAGATTCTCCCACCTTGGGCAGGCCCTGGAATCTCATGCATAACCTGTGCAGTGGCCAAAGTAGGGAGGATACAAGTTCTCTAGGCTCAGCAGAAACCCTCAGGGTGATAGCTGACTGTGAAATCTGCCTCCTTCCTGGACTCTGTTTCCACTCAACTTTTGGGATCTATGGATTTCTTAATCTTATACCATGTCATTTTGCATGCATTTAAATGATTTATTTCCATTTTGTCCCAAATTTTATCCATTTGTACAGAGAGGGTCATTCCAGATATCAGATCTTCCATAGAGCTAGGAGTAGAAACCCTAGACTTGTTCCAAATCTCTTACTTGGTGTGTCTTCTGTTTGTCCTGCTTTTCAATGATTCTTTTCTCATTTCTTTTGCCTTTTTCTTCTTTTGAATTGTTTTGTTTTTAGTCTTCTTTTTTCCCCCTGTATTTATGTGTGAGTCACTGTTTCCACTCTCTTAGTGTTTATCCTCAAAATGTCACCATGCATCACTATCTCAACCTTCTCCCTGAATAATAACAGGACCTTAGAAGACCAGATCTAATCATCGCCCTCCAATTCATGTGGTATTTTTAAAATCAGTATTTTAGCTCATTATTTAACCCCACAATTTAGGTATTTTAGCATCATACAGAAAATATTCATTTAGATTTACCCACGTACTTATCAGTTTTTTTAACTAAGCAATTCTTCCTGAAGCACCTTCTGGGATGATTTTCCTTCCACCTTGAAATATACGTTTTAGGAATCCTCTTGATAAAATACTGCTGCTCATAAACTGTTTTTGTGTATAGGAAAGTATGTCTTTCTTTGCCCAAGTTTTTAAAAGAAAAGGTTGCACTATAAACAGTTCTGAGTTGGCAGTTATTTTCTTCTCAGCATTTTGAAGATCTTATTATCTGGTCTTTTACTTCTGTTACTTCTGATAAGATCTCTGCAGTCAAATTGTTTTTCTCTTCTCTCCTTTCTGTTCTGTTCATTTTCTCCTCAAATACTAAATTTATGTGGGGCCTCCCACTCTGTCTCGTGTGTGTGTGTAGTACCTGCATTCTGGGTAATTCTGACATACATTTATGTGTTTTCTTTTCCCTTTTTTACCAGGAGGTTCAGGGCTTACTCTTTAAATTCAAGAATAATATTAACTCTTCATTTCTGTAATATATGCTGTTTAGATTATTTCAAGAATCATAATTTTCATTTCACCTGCATGCTACTTTTGATAATCCTTTGTTCCTATTTTTTTAACCCATATTTTATAGCCATGGTTCTTTCCTATGCCAAATCTGACCACCCCAATAATCGGAGGTGTTTATGCAGGATGTGGAGTGTCTAGACTGACTGTTTTGCTAATTTGTAGATGGTAGTTTGTTTCCTTGGGCATGTGATATTTCACTTACATTTCACTTCACTTAACTATCTCTGACCACATAATCCGTGAGAGTTCTGACTCCTTGGGACACTTTTCCAGACAGAGAAGGTGCCTACAGGAACTCCTAACAATCTCCAAGTTTGTCTGTTCCATTCATTGAGCGTCGAAGGCTTAAATTCCAAATCTGCTGCTGGTGTGGGCATTTGCTGACAGGAAGAACCCAGATCTAGAGGTTTGCCTATGATCAAGGCCATTTTCAGCCCACTGCTGTCACTTTTTTGTTGTTGTTGTGTGGGATTTTTGTTTTTTTCTGCATGTTTTGGCTACTGAAAATGCCTCTTGTTTACATTTGAGCTCAGCAGTGCTGGAACATGTGTGCTTGTTTTAATCTATTCCAAAGCCAGCAGTACTTCAGCTAGCCCACCCCTCACCTCACCCCACCTCATGTCTGGTCGGCCACAGATCTGGACTTTGGAAGTCCAATAAAAGGTAATTATTTTATTAACGATTCAGAAAACACAGCTTCTCAATCATGTGGTAGCATGGAATCCATTCCTGGTGTGCTGAGAAAATCATAAACCACATTCAAAGAAACTGACAACTATAACTGATTGCTATTTGTTACACAGGTTTTTTTGAATCAGCATTTTAAAAATTGGAGTTAGGTTTACACAATGCAAACCTATTTTGACGCAGCTGTCATTTCAGATTCAGATGACAGGATCTGGTTCAGAAGCAGCAGCACACACTTTGTTCAACAGCATTGGGCTGATGGCCTTACAACACTGCTTCCTGGGGCAACTGTCTGCTGCCTGTTCACATCAGAATTCGCATTTAGCCTGAAGCAGAAATGACCTTTCTGACTCCACATTTCTTTCCTTCCTCTCTCCTCCCCTCCCTTTTCTCCTCTTGCTAGCTAACAAAATTCTATCTGGATCCTCAGCTTAAACTCCAAAGGAGCATAAACCATTAGAATGAAGAGGTTCTTGTCCAAGAACCCTGGGCCCTTGATATTCGAAATTTCCAGGACAGGAAAGAATAAGCCTTTTTAGGAGAAACTGGAAGGGTCAGTAGCATTCTCCAGGTGTTAGAATAAGCAGTCTGTCTGATGTCCTCGTAATACGTGCTCTGCCATTTTCACTCCTCTCAGATATGAATTATTAAAGACTCTTATTGTTCCTATGTAAGTCCTGTATATCATGCAGAACTCATCTGGATAAAAATGGGGAAAAAAGGAAAAGCTGGAAGTAGCAAAAAATAATGCATCTGGAACTTAACAATTTTTGCCACAGTAAAATCATTTCTTATACTTCTGTACAAAAATGTTTTCCCCCATTTCATTTCCAACTTGTGCAAAAGGTAATTACCCTTCAGAGACAGCTAGGGAAAGGCCATGAGAACGTCTGATAATTTTTAATGCGTTTGCCTCTACAGTTTTCTTCTGACACTCCACTAAGTAGAGCACACCGGCCATGAAACATCAGCAGAGGATAGCTTCGTTAAATAGCAACCACAGTTTTCTGCCTCCTCAGGTGTTTGTCCTACACGAAACCTTCAGACAGTGGACGTGTCCAGAAGGGCAACCAAACCCAGAGGCACAAATGCTCCTTGCAAAAGTCAGCCGGCTGATCTGCTGCCGGTTCCCTGGGAGGAGTTAACCACTTGCTGCTTATCCAGCTTGAACAACTGTCCTGATGACATCTCTAAAGATGGTTGTCGTGGAAACTTAGAGCGGTATATTTGTGGATTAGAAACAATCTTCAAGGTTTGTAAAATTTATTGGTCCAACAGTCAATAATTCAAAATGAAAGAAAAAGTAGGACATATCATAAGCTTTATATTCCTTTCCCCCAAATCCCCATTCCTTTGCTTTGACATATATAATGGAAATACAAAATTTTAACCTGTTTTACATTCACTTTGGAATTTTCTCCTATAATTTTAAAGATCCCTTGAAAAGTCTCTGGAATCACTGGTTTTCCTTTTAGTGCCATCTGCTGGTCTACATATTCTGACTGGGTCCTGGTTTGTAAGCTTCCATACACTTAGACTTTTAAAGCAATGAAAAAAGTCTTCACTCAGAAATTTTGTGAAAGGGTTTTTACTTCACACATAGCTGATATCTGTCATATTTGCATTCACAGATCTTTTTGACTTAACTCCCAAAGCAATAATTACCACAACATCTTATCATTCATGTCTATTCAGAATAATCTGTTATATCACTTTATATTGTATGTTATTATAATGTATTAAGGCTGACAGGTTGACATTCCTATTTCCCTTGATAGTTATGAAATTTTAGAAAGTTAGCATTAATGTTTAATTATATAATCTCTAAGAAGCAAGTTTGAAATCTACAGGATAAAACATTTGATTATTTGAACATTTCATATGTGGTTTAAGTGAGCTCTTCTCAACCTCTGAAAATAACATTTTCATTTATTTCAAACACTATCCAACAGGTGGATTTTGAACTGGTGAGTCTTGTTTCCAAGTATCTAGTTATACAGATACTTGCAACTAGTATCTAAGTATTAATCATCTCTAGTTATCAGCAATTTTCCCCTCTAGTTGTCTGTAGTCTATGATTGATGCCTTCCAATATTCCAAATGTTCATGACTTCCATTTACTGTATTGTTTCGAATAGATTTCTACCCACGATTTGTAATCCAGGTGGCTTTCAAACAAAGGGCATTTCTCCACCTTTGCACTTGTGTGTAACGCTGAAAGATGCCTCCACTGAGTTTGGTTCAACTGTCAGAAGTTCGGGTCTTGGCTTGGAGCAGAGCCTCTACCTCAGTAGTGAAGATCTCATTTTAAATAACACCTCACCTACAAATTTCCTTCTTTCAGTCTCAACTGTAGCAACATTGTCATTTGGCTCTTCATCATCCTCTGCTACATAGGACATAGAGCAGCAGTACCTACTGACATTTCCGGCTTCCGGGACCGGGTTGAGATGCACTTTGGCATCTGTATCTTCCAAACAATATATCTTTATGGTATTCTGTGATCTTGCTGTATGCTCCCAGGAGCTAGATATATGGAATATTCACAGTGAGAGCACCCAACCCCTGCTGCTGCTTGTGCCTGGAGCACAGAGCACTTTCACTGACGATTACTGCCCAGAAAGGTCTACCATCATAGTCTTTATACGGAGCTGAACAAATCTTTCTATAGCCGTGGAATATGGGAAAAGTTATTTAATGCTAATTAAAAGTAGACAAGAGTCATTTAATTAATAAGATTAAAGCATGATGAAAAAAAATCTGTATATAGACACACTAAAATTAAGGAAAAGTTTAAAAAAAATGTTTTTAGAAGTGCTTTCCCTAAGCCAAGGTTTCTCAAACTCAATATTTTGGGCTAAATAATTCTGTTGTTTAGGTGGAGGCGGGGGGCCACCCTGTGCATTGTGGGATGTTTAGCACTGTCCCTGGCCTCCACCCACTGGATGCCAGAACTTCGGCTTGCTATGTTGTGACAACCAAGAATACCTCTAGACATGGCCATGTGTCCCTTGCTGGGGCAGAACTGCGCCTGTTGAGAACCAGTCATCACATATGAATGTTAATAAAACACTAAAATACAAGCCATTAGCCAGAAGTCCAGGTGGGTTTACTTAGCCTACAAATAACCTCACTGTAAGAGAAATGTCAAAGGAATTCAAACATGACACAAAAGCACAGAACTTAAAACTGGAGAGGAATATGAAAATAATTCTTCCAGGAATGGAGAACTGGGCTGTAGCCCACGATCATGGACTGCAGATGTTCTCCCAGCAAAGCATGGGGCCTGAAACCAGGACTCATCAGTCAGATATTCCAACAGAGATGTTCCCAAGTACATAGTTTTTATTTTACAGGAAACGAGGTCATTGGTCACTGGAAGCAGCTAACTCCTTTCAGAACCACCCACCTGCTAGACAGATTCTGGGTGGTAAAAGGAGGAGAGTCTCTGGTGGGCTCTGTGGTCAGGTTCTTGGCCGTGGGCCTTCTGAAGGAACCCTCACCGAGCGCCTACCTGTCCACTTCCTGGAAGCAGAGGCCCTCAGGCACAAAGCACCCATAAAGCATCCATCAAGCTAGAGACTATGACAGTTCTGCCCCAGCCTTCAGCCTGATTCCAATTAAGCTTGGGGGTCATAAATCCTTTTTAGTCCTGAGGAAGCTTTCCTAATGGGAGTGTTAATAATGGTACTCTTATAACAAGGTTTCCTCGGCTTCCTGGAGTTGGACATGCCATGAGCTAAATCATGCCCCTGAAACACAAAGACCTATACGATAAAAATCTAATACAACACAGACAATTCTGAAACAGAAGTGTGAGTCAAACCCAAACCCTTGTGTTACCAGAGAGAGGACGTTAGACAGCCATTCAGGCTGGACCACAGCCACCACTTCAAGTACACCCGGCTCTAAATGTTGAGCTCATGGGATCAGTCTTGCCCCTCCTGGTAAGTGAAGACCACATCTGAAACCATGGCTGCCCAGGCTTCGCTGACCCTCTAGGTATGACATTAGCTGGATCCATCTGGTGTGGCAAGAACTCAGTGGCTCTTGGCTACCAGTGCTTTCTGTATAGTTATGTCCTAACTCTTACTGGCACAGGGGCTCCCAGGTGAGAGGGATTCTCCTCTGCTCCAATAGGGTTTTCTCAAAACTAAGCCTAGGGAAATCCACACATAAGAAGTTAGCTTTCTTGGAAGGAACCCAAGAAATTGTAAATGCTTAATAGAAGATATCGGGAAAGTCTAATTGAAATAAAAGCCACAACAGTAATGCAAAGAAATGTGATTTAAAAGAAAAGGAATCAATATATTATATCCTGGCTTAGAGGACCAACAGAACATCCAAAGTTATCTTGGAATACAAACAAACAAAGAGGAGAGGGAGGCCATATAGCAAGTGTTTCCATTTCTTGCTAATTGTACCTGGGCTCAAGACATGCCTTAGCCAGCAGACAGGCCATTTCACACCCCTCTGGGGGTGTACAGGAGGTGCCACCACAGCTTCTGTGTAGGACAATCGAATTTGAACAATCTCTGTGTCAGTGACCTTGCCATCTCTTCCACGCCTAAGTGCTCTGTTCTTTGCCTACTTTGTTCTTTGTCTAACTTACTAATAACTGCACTCATTCACTCACTGAGTGAGGATTTTAGGTTTCTGAACATGGTTGGGCCTCTCTCTTAAACAATGAGACACTCAGTAACCACTTACTGAAAGTGCATAGATCTACTTGTAAGTTCAGTGCATCCCAGGAGAACTGTGAGACTCGCTGTATCAGCCTGCTGGGCCCAGGACAAAGCTCCCAGAGCAGGCGGCCGCTAAACAAAGGAATTCCTCGCAGCCTGGGGGTGAGAAGCCTAAAATGGAGGTGCAGGCAGAACTGGTTTATCCTGAGCCCACTCTCCTGGGCTTGTAGACAGCTGCCTTCTTCCTCTGCGCACACACAGGCCTATGCTCAGATTCTGTCCTTCTATAAGGACACCGGTCATGTTGGATTAAGGCCCACCTTAAACATGTCATTTTATTTTAATTACCTTTTTTAAGACCTTTTCTCCATATATGGTTACTTTGGAGGTCCTGGGGGTCAGGACTTCAGCATATGAATCCTGTGGGGACACAATTCAGCCCAGAACACCTGCCCAATTCTTCACAAACGTTCAGTAACCACAAGTGGGCTGCTTCACATGACCCTGATTCCAAGGCTCTGACCACGGGGCGAGGCTTTCCCACAGATCCTCACCAAGTGCTTGGGGGTGTAGATCATTTTACTGTTGCTGCAGGAACAGATCACAGAGTCCTCAGCTGAGAACAACCCAAACTCATGACCTTCCCGTTCCGTAGGTCAGCAGGCTGACACTCAGGCTCCCTAAGCTAAAACCAAGGTTCTGGCCAGGCTGCGTTCCCTTCTGAGGATCAAGGAGAGACTCCATTCCTTGCCTTTTCCAGCCTCTGCCGGCTGCCTGCACCCCTTGCTGGTGGTACCCTTTCTCTATCTCCAAAGCCAGCACACTGTATCTCTAGATCCTGCTTCCATCATCCTGTCTCCTCCTCTGCCTCTGCTCTTCCGCCTCCCTGTTCCACTTTTAAGGACCCTTGGATTATACTGGGTTCACCAGGATAACCCAGCATCATCTTCCTTTGTTAAGGTCATCTGACTGACAACTTCAGTTCCATCTGCAACTTCCAGTCCCCTTGTCCAAGTAATCTAATGAATCTGTAGCCTCTGGGGATTAGGATGCAGACATCCCTGAGGGGCCATCACCCTGCCTACCACAGGTAGGATATCAAAGGCTAGGGCAGCATCAGAGATCTGAGAGCCATCCCCCCCACCAACCAAGGCATGAAGTGCCTCCCCCAAGTGCAAGGCAGGTACCCCCAAAGCAGACAAGAGGGCAGGGAAACCAAAAGAAACTGCTCCAAGGCATTTGAGGCCTCCACAGAGCATAAAGCAGTGCTGGGGGACCACTCTCATGGTCCAGAAGGTGTGTGGAGGGGGTGGGACTGGAGAACAAAACCTCTTTGAGGATCTGAGGATCCGGAGCAGCCAGCAGAAAACTGGAGGTTTAGCTGTCAAGCACAAGGGCTCACTGGCATCTCACTGGGTGCTTGTGTCCCAGTCCCTTTAGTGACGCAAGTCCTGATCCTGCTTCAAAGCATTTGAAACTAGTGACTGAGCCAAACTAAAGCTGCTGCAAAGCTCAGACCCAGCTCAACCACAGATCAGACTGAATCTATCTGCATTCTCTCTCCAGCAGCCTGACCAAGTAGGGACCCGCCTGTATGCAGGGCAAATGCTATCTAATTCGCATCTGCCATTCTTTTACTAAAAAGTATTCAAATAAAAGATAATATTACAAGGTACACCAAAGGAACAAGAAAATGTGATCAAAAATACGAACGAGTCACGTGATGCTGACCCAGATGGCCCCAGACATTGGCATGACCAGTTTAAAATAACTCTGGTAAAGAAGCCAATGGATAAACACAAAGAACAGCACACAAACACAGAATTCCACTTAGTAAATTTGTTTCTTAAAATGTTAGCAATTCTGCAGCTACTCTGTATGTGTACCAGAATTGAATAAACAGAAAATACAGATAATGAGAACAAGGTTTCTCACTGTCAGAGAAAAAAGTTACAAATTAGGAAAGGAGGAAGGTAAGAATAAAGAATTAACCCTGAGGTGTTGGGCTGGAATTGGAGACATGGGTATGAACGTGTGTGCATTTGATACACAGGTGTGGAAATTAAGAGTGGGTATGCAGGTACGGGATAGGATACATGCATTTATTTCCAAATTCCATCCACTGAGAGGGACTGCGGGCAAAGGCACCAGAGCCCAGATCCTACTTTTAAATTCCATTCTCCAATTAAAGGCACTGGGGTTCCTTGCCAGACTGGTCCTAGGGGTGGGGCAGGGAAAATATGGGATGAAACTGGAGCATCTCATAGAAAGTACTCAGAAGAAGATGGAATATGTCAAAAGGCAGAGGCACCAACATGAAAAAGCTCCCGACAGCTGAAGCTGGACCATTTATAAATACACATAAAATAAATAATGATATTGTTAGATTACAGCCCATAAAATAGAATAAATATTCATGAGTCCATACTGACATAATAGGTAACTGAATAAGTAAACGGGAGAGAAGAGACAGCTTTCTTACAGAATTCCAATTAACAGATGTAGAAGAAAAAAAAGAAACAGAAAATTATCCTTAGACACCACAGGTAGAATTGTTGCAGGCAAGATCCAAAAGTTTGCCTAAGTGAGCGGGCAAAAGTTTGAGAAGCAGCAGCATATTTTCGTCTCCATGTTTCTAAGAAATTTATTAACTATAGAGACAAAACTTCACAATATAGAAACCCACATCGCCTTTACCGAGTGGTCAAGGGTATCACCACCAGCAAGATGAGAGAGATCAACGTAATACACCCTGTTGTAATACATGGAGAGAAATGCATCACTTCTGTATGAAGAAATGCATCACTACGCAAACTGAATCTTACTGAGAAAACACTGGACAAACCCAAATGGAGGGACCGTCTACAAAAACCAGTACCTTCAAAAGGACCAAGGCTGTAACAGACAAAGACTGAGGAACTGCCAAGGACAGGGGAGACTCGGGCGACATGACAATTAGAGATTGCAAAATTAAATTCTAGATTGCATCTCAGAACAGAAGAAAATGTCACTGGAAAGATCTAGTGAGACCCAAACAAATGCTGTAGTGTAGTTAACAATACCGTGCTAATGTCAATTTCTGAGCTTCAATAACCCTACTATGGTTGTATGCGATGTGAACATTTGAGAAAGTGGGGTGAAGGGTACGCAGGCTCCCTCTATGTTGTTCCTTCAGCTTTTCTGTAAATCTAAAATGATTTCAAAATAAAATTTAAAAGAAAAAAGATGCCAAGAGATTTAGTGGGAAAGGTTGACAACATGCCTGAAGAGAGGGAGAATTTCCACAAAGACAAAGAAACTATTAAAAAAAAAAAAAAAAGAACCAAATGGAAATGTCAGAACCAAAGATACTGATACCTGGGTCTTACACAACAGAAATCCTGATTTGACTGTTGTGAGGCAGGGTGTGTGCAGTTGGGGTGGAGAGAGGGATGTGTATGTAATTTTCCGGCTAATTCTAATTATAGCCAAGGCTGGCAACTACTGGGCTAGCCTAATCAAATTAGCATTAAAATACAGAGGAACTATACACAGTGTGTCGGAGGCCCCTGAGACCACCCCCATGGTGGAGATGCACTAGGAGGACTCAGGGGACTCAGCACATAGTTTGACTCATGGCTAAGATGACTTAGGCGGTAATAAAGATATCCAGCCAGATCATAAAAGAAAAGGAGAATCTGAAGGGATTCCTGTGCAGGGTCCCCTGACTGCTCTCCTTCTGGTGACGGGGCACCTTTCTGCAGCAACAAGTGTATGACACTTCTGCCCAGGGAGATCAGAGAACGCAAGGTCCTCATTAGGAAGGTCTAAGGATTTTCACAGGAGCTGGTCACGTAGGCACCCTCTGCTTTTAAAATCTACCAACATTCTAGACTCCTGGAGGGAAAACAGGTGTTCCACAGAACACCACGTTGTCTGCACCCACAGTGGAGGCACAGGGAGCCACCTTGTCAGTTAGGAAGTTTTCTATCATTGTCAGGGGCTGTTTACAAGTCAAGTTCCCAGATACCAGCCAAGGGCCACGCTTGCAAGCAGGCTTTTCTGAGGACAGCAGGCCCACGCCTGCGGGGCTAACCCTTCTGCATGCCTGGTGACTCATCACCTCCACGCACATTTCACTGTGCACACATCCGAGGACAGTCACCGTGCTTCTTGTTCTGCAGACATTATCTCATACATCCTTACAACAAACCCAAGAGCTGGGTGTCTTTATTATGGATGCAGCTGAGAGAATCTGAGGCTTAGAGAGCTTCTTACCCCAAGAGATAATTTACCCCAACATCACACAGCCAGTGAATAGTTGCTGTCATCCAAACCCAGCTTGGCTCTGACACAGCCTGTTCGCAATCTTCTTTTTCTTTTCATTGAAATTGGAGACAGATGATACCCCTCCCTTCCTTATCACAGAACACATTCGAGGATAAATGATGATGCCTCCAAAAGGACCGCCAAAGAAATTATATAAATTCTATTTTTTCCATTGTTATCACCATGTAGGGAGTTTTAACAGAAAGAGGGGTCTGAAATCTATCAGTAAACAGGGCATTTGTAAAAGCACCTTTTAGGGGTTTCCTGAATCTCTTTTCCACCTTAGAACAGCATATGGAAATATTCCCCAAATTCTTGTCAATTGGCCTATTTGCCCTATTTTCTTTTTCTTTTTAAAGACGAATGGGCTTTTGCTTTTCAGGTATTTCTGGCTTCTTTGATTTTGGCTTCTCTTATCCACATGAAGTTGTTTTAAGTCATGACAGTCTGCACAACGCAAAGCTGCTGACAGTTCACCAAACCTTAAGAAAACAGCCTCTCTAGCTCAATAAACATGAAGGTCAATTTTACTACCAACCCTCCTACATGTATTTTAGCCTCTGGAGGCCGAAAGTTGAAGGCAGAGTCCCCATTGCTCTGTTCAGGGCCCTGCTGGCACCCCATGCTGTCATTGGGCACTGCGGGGAGTGGTGCAGCCTGGGCCCGTCCAGCCGGAGGGGCTGGTACGAGCTGCAGCAGGGGAGCCCACATCCTCTTACGCCAGGCTGGGGCAAGGCATGTGCCGACTAAAGCCAAGCTGCTGATTGTGAGTTTTAAATAAAAGAGAGTCTTAACGAAATAAAGTCTAAGTTCCTAGAGCAGGCATCAGCAAAATTGTTGTAAAGGCCCAGAGAGTAAATATTTTAGGCTTTTCCGGCCATAGGGTGTGTGTTGCAATGACTCACCGTCCCTCCATCCCCATGACCATTAAAGATGTGTAAACAAATGGGCACAGCTGTGTTCCAATAAAACTTTATTTACAAAGTCAGGGGGCAGGTTGGATCTGGTCAGCAGGCTGTAGTTTAGCAAGGCCTGTTCTAGAACATCAGCACAACTGGCTACATGTGTTTCCCTCTAATTTAAGAAACACAGGAGGTGTAAACACCTTTGTTCACACTGTCCCTTACTATTCCCACATCCCCACTCAAACGCTAGAATTTACAGACGTGAAGTGCAAGAGATTAGCTTCTGTGCTTAACTTTCCAGTGCTAACTGTTCTAAACAAAGAAATGCCAAGAGACCCTGTGTGCTCATCAGCAGCACTTGAGCCATTTTAGTTGGCACCGGCCAAGTTCTACATGGAGAACAGCTGGGATCTGACCACTTTGCAAAATGTCTTAAGGTTCACTGACGAAAGAACTGTATCCTGATGCCTAGACATGATAATACAGCTGGAAAATAAGCTAGGAAAAAAATCAATAGCCGTTAGATGGTCCCACAACATAATCCT
This sequence comes from Vicugna pacos, assembly GCF_048564905.1. Taxonomy (NCBI): domain Eukaryota; kingdom Metazoa; phylum Chordata; class Mammalia; order Artiodactyla; family Camelidae; genus Vicugna; species Vicugna pacos. Next base: position 24,164,585 of record NC_133010.1, on the reverse strand, counting down.
GGGAGACCAAAATTTACAAAAACAAGTTAAAGCTACACAACACTTTAAGTTCATAGCAGCTTTTTTTTTCCAAAATGCAACCTGAATTTCAAAATGTAGCTATACTTATTCAGCAACTGATTTGCACAAAATAACTATGCCATATTATGCTATCTGAATTTTAACAATAGGTCTTGATGATTCTCCCTCTGCGTTGAAAGGATGGCCAGTTGTATCAAACAGTAATTATAGCCAGGAGATGGCATCCAATAACCAGAGCAGTATTTTAGACCTTTACCTATTTTTATCATTAGACTTTCTGATTTATGAAAGCTCACCTTCTGACATTATTTATACTGGATCATTTTAATGTTGAGCCCTAGTCATCACAGTTTAATTTTTTAATTCCCACCCAGTAAGTCTATAGAAAGGGCTAAAAGAGACAAAAATTTCTCTCAATTTGAACCTGGTAGCTCTACTGCACTTCCACGTAATAAGCAGACTCAATGTTCTGAATTTTAAAAATAGATGTAATTTAAAGACGTTAAGCACTGCACACTGGCATTTCCAACATACTTAGATCTTTATGACTAAATAAAGCCAAGCTGCTAATTGCTGGACCAGGACCAAAAGATATAACCAGTGTAACACCAAACATCCTCCGACCTGGATAAATTCCAAGGGAGTCAACTGAGTTTAAAAGTTTCACAAATAATTAAATCACTAGGATAGACCAGAAGGAGAAAAGCAATAGATTGAATTCTGTTCCTTAGAGCTCAGTTTGCTTTTTCACCAACTGTATTTAGCTATCTGCAATTGCAACAAACTAAAATAATTTAAAAACCATCTATTTTCTTATGTAACCTCAACAGAACGTCAATAGATTTTACCACATATAGATAATGCTTCCTAAAAGGAGGCAGAATTTACAAGACTCAACTTTTTTTCCCCCCTTGCAGTGCTTATCAAAGTCAATATCTTAGATTATAAATACTTTTGGGCAAAGAATAAACAAGACATTTCTGATGATGCATTTTCTAGGTTGTGATCTACGTATTCTGGTGTTTGGGTTTGAGTTAGATTGAGTTCATGAATAAAACAGTGTTCTTGGAAATGTGAAGGACAGAGGTGGGGGTGAAGAATAATCTAATCAGAGACTTGTTTCCTACTTTAATCACGAGCCATAAAAACAGCCAAATCCCATGCCACACTGTGGTAAAGGTTACATCACCACTTCATGCAACATTTATAGTGTAAAAGAAGCCCTGTGGTCCGACTACAACATGACATTAATCTTCTTGCTCTCTTGTCCCTTATTCTACCCCCTCCCACCATACCCCCATCCCTCTCCTCAGCTAAATGGGTTCCCTGGTGCCGTTCTGATAATGGAGTGAACTGCCCATAGAATATTGACGGTACAGCAGCTCCAGACCACAAAACAAACAGAAAATCATATCGCATCCCAGGGAAGCTGCATTTTAAGTGCCTTTTAAGTAGGGGGACCAATCATCCCAGTTCGTCCCAGACTGAGGGGTTTCCTGGATGTTGAACTTTGTTTCTAGATCAGTTGAATCCCAGACAAACGCGGATAAGTCGGTGACCCCACTGTTAAGAGGCCACGGCTTTAGGATATGATGGCTTCACTCAAAAGTCTTTATTACGCTCTAGTCATGTAAGAAATCAGCATGGGGCCTTACTGCTTAACACCTGCTGCTGCTGAGACAAGGGTCAGGGTCCTGAGGCCTTCCCGTGGGAGCCAGGAGCTTTTCTGTGACCCCGGACTTCCTCCCGAATCTCAACTGTGTAAGCCTGTGGGGTAGGGAGGGTGGGACAGGGTTTTAGAGAGCTAATAATTTAAGGAATTCAATAGCTATTTGGAACAGCATCTGGAATCATAGATTCTACTGGCATTTTTCCTCTGGTATTGCCTATTCTGTAATTCTCATTGAAAATTCGTTTATACTCAAAAGAATAAATCAAAGCAGCTGAAAAGGAGCTCAGCCACGAGGATTCAATCAGCGTAATTAGCACTCTTCTCCACGAGGCTGCTGTGGAGAGGGCGAAGACCAGGTGGGATCTGAAGCCTGTGATGTCTATGCTAGTTTACGAGCCGCTCCCTCCACAATTTGGGGTAAACAAGTGATTTAAGAAATGGTTATCAAAATGGGGTGCAGGGCTGTATTTATTCCTTTATTCCAACCACAGAGCCAACATGACCGATCAACTGAAGAGCCAGTTGTTCAAAGAGCCCCTCGGTTATTATACACTGAAAAGCCAAAGCTAGCCTTGTTCCAGTTAGTAGAGTGTCACATAAAATGATTTCGTTATAATAAATCCTTTCTGATTAACATGCCCTCACCTTAAACCCTGTGGGAAAGCAGAGGCTGCCCCCCTTCACCTGATTGAATCCTTAGGAATGCCATTTCTCCAGTCTCGCCTTAGACCCTCTCACCTTTCCTCCATGACTCGTCTGCCCCAACGTCACCACTCAGGGACTTCTCACTGGGGCCTCGGCAACTTCTGACGGCAGCTTTGCGCACCCCCGTCTCTCCGGAGAAGCTGGAGTTGTGGGAAAGCGGAGGCCCTGCCGGGAGAGGAGGCAGATTGTGTGTGTGGGCAGCAGTCCCCGGCGCCCAGAAATAGGTCCTGCGGCATATGCAAATGTGAGCGTCTGAGGCCTGAGTGGGCCTCTAGGTTGCAGCAGGCAGCTCCACCCAAAAGGCCAGCAGGTTTTACAAAGTCGATGGGAAAAGGTGCACGAGAAAGCTCTTAGGGAAAAACGCCTCCATCCTAACGCATCTGACGTTTCTACCAGGAGCTGGTCGAGGGGGTCTTTTAAAAAGCTTAAGCACGAGCGAGGCAGAAGAGGGGGGCCACCTCCCCTTCGCGTCCGCAGGAGCAGGTATTCTAAGCCGGTCGCAGGTAACTGGCTGCCAGGAGACTGGTGACGAAGACGCCGTGGAGCGGCCTGACAGGCTCACCTAAGGCCATTAGCTTTCCTCCCGTGTGCCCCCTTTCCCGTGACTGGTGGAGGTGAAACCGGGGGTCATTATTAGTCAAACACACGCTACCTGTCTTCACTAATCCGGGTCGTTTTATTTGTCGCCGCAAAAGCCTGGTACCAGCTCCAAGCGCCCGGAGCTGGAGCCGAAACCGTGAGATGTTTGCTGGAGTCGCTTTCCAGGAACTCGCATCCGCTGGGTCTAGCCGGAGCTGCGCTGGATAAGACTGGTTAGGACCACTAGCGACCCTCCATCTGGGCATGCGCGAGTGTCCGCTGAGCGACCTCTTGACGTCAGAGGGCTGAAAACGCCCTCCTTGAGCGGGCTGCCTCAGTGCACGTGCAAAGGCCCGTGGCTGAGCTGCGCCTGCGCAGAACCACCATGACGTACGTGCTTCCAGTCACGTTTCCCGAGGCGCCGCACGCATCCCCATCCTCCGCCTCCCAGCTCCTCCCATAAATACCTGGGTGCCCAGCCCTCCCGGAGGTGGGGCTGAGGTTCTACTCTCTCTTCTTTCTCTGCTGTAAACCTTGGCGCCTCAGCGTTTGACTTGTTGAGGAAAACGAACCTGGTCCAGACTTCCTAGCCACGCTGCTATGGGGGACGGGGGGGGGGGGGGGCTCAAGTCAGCTACCTGTTCGCCTTCAGTAGAGCAAGGGAGATGCTTAAAATGGATAAATACCACAGGTCGTTTTTAACAAAGACAAGCTTTATGTAGGCTCAGTTACCTGAGGGAGAAAATCTTGCGGCGTAGTCATTTGAAAACCAGCCTACCAGACTTCCACTTCTTGAGGGAGGAAGCCGGGTCATTCACCCATTCTATAGGGTGACTCAGTTTATGAGAGAACAGTGGAGTGACCAAGAATTGAGGCTTGGAGGTCGGACTCGCAGGGCTCAGGCTCTAGCTCTGCCGCTGCATAGCGTGTGTGTCCTCAGCTGCTTAGAATTTAGCTTGTAAGTTAGAGGTGCGGGTGGTTCCGACGGTGAGGGCGGTATGGTTATGGGGCGATAAACGCCTAGGATTACACTTCGCACACAGCAAGTTCTTGTTATAACTACTGACATCCATCCTTTCTGAATCTGGGTGGAGGTTCTCGCTAAAACTGCAGGAGAGAGGAATTTTCCTCGTACCCGGAGGAAGGGAAAACGAAGCAGCAGCAACCGTTAGCTGTCCTGCGGCGGAAAGTCTTCAGTAAACTAACGTTACACCAGCCACGGGCTGTCTTTGTTCAGTGAAAGCAAATCATAGATTTTTCGGGGATGTTAACATTCTTTCCCTCTGTGGCTAAAAGTTTCTGGAATATCTCAAATCCCACGTTACAGCACCTAAACCACATCTCCCAGATGGCCTCCGCGTGCAAAGGAAATACAAAATTCCTGTAAACCCTCCTGTTCTGATTCTATGTTAAGAACGTGGCCATCCTGGGACACTTCTCTCTGCACCTGGTCTCTGGTTAGCTCCTTGTGGGTCACACAACTTCACCTCTTACCGATGAAACAACTGTGCTCGTACGTTACTTGATTCTTTGGAAACTGAAAGACATTTCTTGCACTAAAGCAGCAGAGAATGCTGGGCCTTTGTTGCAAAACTTAGGGTGCTAAAACTAACTGCAACATTTGCAAAGGCATTGTTTCAAATGAGACTACAGTGTGTTCTTAAGGAATACATATCATTCTCTAAGACCCAGCTCAACTGTCACCTACTTTGTTATTCTTTCTCAATTTCCCCAGTCGGTATTGTTCCCATATCTGAAGTTGAGAATATACCAACCCTTTCATTAAAGTGTCTGTCCTGTTGTAACTTTTCCTACGAGCCTAATCCTTCTTTCACGCCCCTTATTCCCTGCAGTTCATGCATCCTCCAGCGCAAGGACTTTCTTAATAATGTTGGTGACTCAAACAATACATAGTCCAGGGCAGGTGCCCCCAGAATGCTTGTAAAACACGAGGAGCTCCTGAGGGCTCACCCACATCAGGTGCCCCTCCTCAATACTCGGGATCACGAGTCCTAGACCCTTGCCTTCGGGGCCCACATGCAGGTCTTCCCAGTGGGATGGGCGCAGAAGTGAAGGGAGCTGCTTCCAGGTTGACGCTTAGGTGTGAGGGGTATTTTAATTCCACCCAACACAGCTGTTTCCTCGGGCATCAGTAGCACAGACCTACCCTGAATTCAGCTACAGGGAAAATCGCCTTCCGCCCTGCGGGTCAGGAGATCATTTAGGGAGAACAGATGCGTCACTCTTGGTTCATCTGAGCCACAAACCCGAGCACAGCTTACTTGTTCACTTGCAAAACAGTAAACAGCCCTGGGAGAGTAAAGTCAGAGTCACTGCCCCCAGCTAGCAAAAGACCTTGTACTTCAGCTAAGCTGTCAGGAGGCTCTTGGGCAGCAGCTTCACAGGAAGTGGCCCAAAGCTGGAGTTTCTCTGGTTTTTGCTTTCTCCATGGGCAGAGGCTCTGCTCTGCAGGAGAGCAGGACCAGAGCGGTTTCCATGGGGAGGGGAGGCAGGGAGAGCGCAGAGACCCACAGTCAGCGGCATCTCAGATCATTCTTCCCCACAACACTGGGCAACCTTCTGTACTCTATAAGGACACTTCTTTTCTCTCCAGAGTGAATAAGGGCATGACCACTGAAAAATATTTAACAGAGATGTTTCAGATCAAAGATGAACCAAGACCACTCGGTGTCAGGGTGTCAGGTCCTACCCCACCGCCCCGCCCAGCTTCCATTGTTCTCCATACGCCCTCATGTATCCCACTCTGCTGGGAGAAGGGCCCAGCCCGTGTCTTACTAAGTTTACTTTGCAAAAGTCCTACTTTAGTTTTACTGTTTCATGCCCAAAGAGCCCAGGTGAAAGCCACATGGAAAAGGAGAACCATTAGATACTAAAGGCCACCAGGTTGTCCTCCTTGGAAGATTTAAAAAAAAAAAAAAAAAAGCAGGCCCATGGGCACCAGGGACCCAGAGAGAAGTGCCCATCCTTAAGGAATGCATGAACATTCCCGGACCTACTACTGTGACTGACATCCCCAAGATCAGTGAGACCTCCTCCTGGCCCCCAAGTCCCCTCGGCGGGGTGGAAACTGAACAGTCTTCCGTGGAGAGACACACAGCATGCCACTACAAACGCGGCACCTTCCCCAAGTGACACCAGCCCTGCCATTTCCCTGTTATTGAAAGGATACACAAGTCATTTAAAGGCCTGATGAGGGACCAGAGACCCGAATTTTCTAATCAGAACTAATCCCTCCAGGCACAGAGCATTTGATACATCAAAGCCTTAATATTTGATACATCAAAGGCCTTCTCAGTTATTTTTTTGAGGAATCAAAAAAAATGCTAATAAATGTATGAGCATTGTAGTTTTAAATCAGAACTTTTTTCCCGGCTTGGGATAAACTTTTTTAACTTCATTTGCTTAAGGAAGCTTCTCCACATGTGCTATGATTTCAGATGATCCAAGAGAACCAGTGGCTCCCAAACACTTCCCTTGCCAGCTCACATCACCCCCGCACTAGTGACTCAGGTGAAGGATTTGAGGGCCCCATTAAAAGGCATGTTACCCCAGAGACATGTGGATAGAACAGTCACCCATTAGTAAGGTAAACTCATCTGTCCAAGAAATTCATCTTTCTCTTAGGTGGCATTTGCAGGATTAGGACCCACAAAAGATACCCTTTGGGGCTTGATTAGGTAGTAGAAGTTTATTGCTTGGGGTACTGGTCCCTGGGGTAAGGGGAAAGCACCCAAAGAGAAAGGAATAAAGAACTACAAGAGGTGATGGGATTACTGGACGCAGGTGGATATACCATTCACATAATTCTTAATTTGAAGACAAGAACAGGGCTTTCAAGGAGACCTACATTTCTCCACCCTAACTACTGATGAGGCCCCAGTCCCACTGGGCTCTGCGAGCATCTTCTGTAAACTCTTACAACACTGATCCAACAGTGTCACTTCTGTTCATGTGACTGCCCTCCTGCCCTCTGCTGCCTGCCATAGTGAGGACCCTGCTCTCCCAAGCACCTAGTCCAATGCCTGGCCCTCAAAGCCTTTAGGTATGAGTAAATAATTCCCCAGTTAATTTCATAAACCAACATGGGATTGAGATGATTTAGATCTACCATTTCATCTTGAAGGAGGTGGCTTCTTTTTCTTTGACAACAGGGGCTCCTCAGCCAGGCTTCCACCTGTGTGTACCCTGCACTTATTAAGTTGTACCTCCCAGGCGGGGCAAACAGCAAGGAGCAACCCTAGCATGTGGCATGGCCGGATGAGAGCAATCTAGTTTCAGCCCATGCACTTCCCCAGCTGATCTGCTCAGCTTCCCCTATTGCCTTGGTTCAGGAAGACCCCACTGACCACATACCTGGCCACATTTAGTTTCACAGGAACCCCTGAAGAGCTTTACCTATATCTTTAAACTATGGCTCTGGAATAAGAAACTCTGCATACGAATCCATGGAAAGAAAAGTGTGAGTGTGAAAGAACACTGTGGTGTTACCAAGTTCAAGATCTCACCTCCACAAACCCATACCCATCAGCACAGATGGAGATGGGCATGAATTCGAATCTACACAAGTTCTAGTGGAGATGCTTAGATTTACAAGCATGGTGAGTCCCAGCAAAGCTCACTCTCCTGTACGAACATCAGGAAGTTGCTGGCGGGTCTCCGCTCCAGAGCCAACTCCTCTCCCGCTTTATTTCTATCAAAGTCAGAAGGGATTCCAGTGTAAGTTTCCCAAGATGGAAAAGCTTGATATGTGAAGCTCCACCAGCCCACGCCACTTTGACCCTAGAGCACCCCAAGAGTCTCTGGGAACCCTGCCGCACACTGAACGGGAATAAAATCACCCCAGAGAGGGGCCCTGGCCTTTGACCCCTGTGAAGAGATAGAGTTTCCTTTTCTAAGCTTGATGCTCGCCATTTCTTGTCCTGGAATTCTCTCCTGCCTGCTGTGATGTATTTGATCCAGTATTGTTTAAATGTATTGAGTTCCACCTGTATTCTTTTCCCTAATGCTTTGTAGTAGCAAAGAGCTGTCTACCAAATTCATTTACGGAGGGAAACTTCTTTATTAAACATAGACCCCAATTTCCCCTTGAGTATATCACTCTGCCTTTCTCTGTCCCAGCTAATGCTGTCTATTCTAAATCCCTGACACCATTTAAAAAAAAAAAAATATATATATATATAACATATATATATACCTTTACCACATATCTGTTCTCAGCCCCTTTCAAGCTTTAATCACAGCCCTCCTTCCACCTGAAAGCCCTTCCCATTACTCTCTCAAGTGACATAAAGCTAAAACTTTGATTTTAAAGTTCACTCTGTGAAAAGCCAAGACAGCTAGGTGGAAAACATTTCTGATTTCTCTCCCATAGAAGGCCTGCAGAGGTTTGGGGCACCAGGACTGAGTCCACATGGGGCCTCTGTCTTGCCTATGCTGACTAGCTTCACTCTTTGGACAATCAGAATTATTTCACAGCCCCTGTAGAACGTCCAGAAATCTGAAGGTGGCTTGATTAAAAGTAGCCAAGAGTACTTAAAAATGGAATCGTTCTGCTGAACCAGTTATCACTGACACACTGAATGGACTACTTAAAATAGAAACTTCAAGAATTTCACAGCCACTATTTTTTTCTTGGCATTTTGTCTCAAAATCAGTAACGCTAAAATCCTTAAGCTTATGTTTTAGTAACACACACTAAGGATTGCATTCATGTAATTGCTTCAAGACAATGACAGAAAAGCTGCAAAATTGATTACTCATTGGTCATTTAGATTTCTCATATTCATCAGATTCTTTTGATCACTGTCCTTTCTCTTCTTGACACTAGTAAAATAGAAGCTTCAGTCACATTGACAGAAGTCTACTTTGACCTATTTTTCTTTACTGGAGCTGGGCACTCCCAATCTTGCTAGTTGGCTAATGCCGTTGACATTGACAACTGATTCTGAATGACAGGTATAGTATCAAAAACACAAAGAAATCCCCACTTAGGCAACTCTTCGTAAACTAGATTAATGGCCAAGGGAACACAATGTTCTATTGGGCACCCTCCCCTCAGTCCCTAATTCATTGATCTAATTAACTGTTTCCTGTAAACTGAAGGGTCCATCCATATATTCCATTGACAACTTGCTGCTGAATAGACAGGCATGAAGAAAGCAATCTGTGGCCAAAGATTTAATAAGTACTAAGTATCTGATTTTTCTTTCTTTTTATACTATACTTCAGTTATGCTCATGAGCCTACGTATACAGCTCCCTGATAGATATCCTGATTGTGAGAATTCCTGTTAAGTGAGTTCCAAATTCCATGTCAAAAAAGCGGGAGCCAAGGGTGATGCCTAAATTCTGTAAATGACTTCTTATTAAAACAAGTGAAGTTGTGAAAATATAATGGCGACAAAATTTGTATAAAGGTAAAAAGGATTCTCACTTTTGAACATCACATCAACCTCGAGCTGAGTGATCATGGGATAAGCATCACCTGCTTGGGATCAGTGCTCGCAGCAGCTTGGGACCTGATTGTCTATGACTCCCTGAATCTACAAAGTCACACAAGGAGAGACAGGAAAGAAAAATCAACTTTGCTTCAATCACAGAATATCTTATGAGATCCAGACCAATTTTATTGTTTCCTAGATAAGAGTAGATGAAAGCAAATGTGAATGGGCATCAGTTTACCTGAGAAAAGCAGTTGATACAAAATCAGGGACCAGCCAACGGCAAGGAGGGCTTGAAAGTCCATGCTATAAAAACAGAACTCTGAAGAGTCACTGGCACATGGTGAGGTTCTTCAGGCTAGGGACCACTTTCTGTAAGAAAAGAAGAGAAAAAAACAAAGGCATACCCAGCACTCCAACTGTATAAGGTAGGGAAACAGAGGGGCAGCCCTCTGCTCTGCTTACCTGGGATGTTTTAGTAACATGCATTGAGGCTCTGAATTTAAATGTTTTAAATAGGAAAGTGATCAACTGTCCTCACTCTACTCTTTGTGCTTCTGGGGAAAACTGCAGGGCAATTTTCACTGGACAGGCACACAATGGGTGGGGGGGCCACTGCTTGCTGGCTGGGTCTCCCCCAGTTTTGATCTTCAGACCTCTGCTTCTCATCCTCTAAGCCACGACTGTCATCCAGCTGTGTGAAGGCACCTTCCTTGCCACAGCACTTAGATTCCACACTGATTTTAATGCCTGCAGGAGTCCGTTGAAAACAGCTTGTTCCAAATTTGCCTGCAACCTGTGCACATAATCTTTTTCTGAGAAAAATCACCTACATTTAACATAAGCAGCTGAGCACACAGGCAGGTGGACGGCTGTCTGAAATTTAGAAATAGAGCTGCCTAGCCCCCAATACTATATACTGTTCCCCAGCCTCCTGACTCTTTCAACTCAAAGTCCTCTATGTGGGTTAAAGCAACATCTCCTGAAGGCTTAAATTAAAATGTAAATATGTCACCTGGGGGGGGGTAAATTCTAAACTATTCAAGTTTATTAATGCATCAGCAAGGATTAGTTTTTCTGATTTAAAAAAATCTTGGAACGCGGTATCTTAAAAGACTAAAATATACCCTTTCGACTGGTTGGTTGGAGTAGGGGGCAGAGAAGGGGAGAGAAAGAAAATAACTAGCACCCAAGATTTTAACCAGAGAGGGCAGGTGGAATGTTGGCTAAGCACGATTTGGATGCCAGGTGCTTTTAGTGTGTCTTAGTTCATCTTTATAACATCCTTAGAAATGAGGAAACTAAAGTTCAAACATCCTAAATGACTCCAAGTAGGGCCAGAGCCAAGAGGTAAAACCTAGTTTCTTAGACTCCAATGTCAGTGCTCCAGCAAATTTCTGAGAGGTGCGAGGGTACATGAATCAGTAACAGCCTCTGCCTTTCCCGTTCTTCCAAACCCCATAGAAGGAGGCAAATTAACTGCAAACTCTCAGGCAGTTCAGACTACAGTAGATCTGTATAGAGAGAGATTTCTTTTCAAGATTCTGTTGTAAAATATTAACATTCCCACCATCTAGAAAGTTATATGTCTCAATTTGAATGTTATACATTTGATCCAACTTAGCTGACTGTATACTTGGCACCTGTGTTTCTGACGGCATACAATTATAATATCAAAACAAGTCCTAAGCTTTACTTAAATACTTCCAGGGCCAACTGCAGGAGACGGGGCTAGCACTTACGTTCCCTGTTGGTCAGAGAAAACAATTTCCTCATTGAAGGGGGCAGGATAGATCTGTAAGACTTGCACACAGCTCTGTAAATATCAGGAAGGAACATATTTGAATCAGGCCCATGAGAGTTGACATTCCCTCTGAAATCTCATGCCTGAACCTAAGTACAGCTGTGGCAGGAACTCATGCAGAAAAAGTCTCTATGATGATGGTCCTAGATAATAAAGAAAATCAATGTTAAGTTGGTAAGTGTTAATATATAATCCAACATCCAAAGTAAATTCATGCCTCCCTCGAATGTCAAATTCATTAAAAAATAGTGCTAATCAGATTCTCTTTTAAAAGTCTAAATATACTAAAATAAGACTTCTGGAGCCATGCTGATAGAACAATGTAATTATTGTGGCCTTCAGACAGTTGCCTGTTAATTGACTATTGAAATCAGAAAGCATTTCCATAATTAATCTCATGCCATTTTTCCAATTAAAAATTTGATAGAGTGAAACTGATGCATCCTCAAAAGCAGCTGAAGGTGATAACTTGATTTAGGGAGTGGATATTTTCTGAGACAACCAAGGAAAGCAACCTGATCAATATTTAGCTTTTGAAATCCTATGCACAGAGGGAGTAAAGTGAAAACAGCATGAAAGCATTGTTTCAAGCTTATCTTTGAATCATTTGAAAAAGATGAAATTTAGGAGGAAATAAAACTCAGTGTGATTAGATCCACTCCAGTGTTTGGCCAGACAGCTCAAGACAAGCTCTGAGGCTGAACTTGCCAGTTGTGATGGCAGCTCTTTACTCTTCAATGTGTTAAATCCACCAGAAAACCACCCAGGGTGCCAAAGTCTTAAGAACCGACAAAAACTATGGTGATCACCTCTTGGCAGTTTGAAGACTGATGACCGTCTGCTCTTTGCTAATGACTCTTTGGCCAAAACAGCCACAGAAAAGACATGTCTCATTTTATTCTCCAAAAATAGGCACTCAGAAAACACAAAAGACTCCAAGGAAAGGGAGAAAGAGTGGAAAACTGGCTTATTCCCATTAAAATATCATCTGTCACCTATTAAGTCATAAGTTAGATTGACACATTTTTTATTGTCATTTTGGAGGTGGACTGGGCTTTGAGACAACAGAACGGGACCTTGCTAAAGGAGAGATGAAAAAGAGAGGGGAGATGTGTAAAGCCCAGGGTACCATCCAAGCCTCAGCATGAGACTTCCGTCTGTGCCCTTGGAGTGTCCTATGGTCCATGCAGTGAATACAGGAAAGGGTCAATTTAAGAGATGCCCAAATTTACTTCCCCAAAAGGATTCCCCTTGCCTTTAACATGGAGGGAATGACACCCAATGTTTAGTTTCAAGGGCAAAGGTGTTCACAGTATCCCAGGTGGTATGAGGGATAGAGTCTAGGAGATAAAGAGATTTAGATTCAAGTTTTAGATTTTCTATTACACTGTTTGACTCTGCGCACCTTGTTTTATCTCTGGAGACTTCAGTTTTCTCCTCTCCCTTAGGTGATCTGTAAGAACCTTCCTACTCCAATGTTGAATATATCTTTTCTCAGAGAGATAGGAAAATGAACATTGGAGAAATTAGAAGACATTTTTCACCATCAATGTACTATTCACATCCTTTTTTCTTAAGCTACTTCACAGATTCCCATATACCTTGTGATGGGTTGGATTTTGTCCCCCCCACCAAGATCTGTATGTTGAAGTCCTAACCCCCAGGACCTCAGAACATGACTTTATCTGGAAGAAGGGTCATTGCAGGTATAATTGGTCAAGATGAGGTCATACTGGAGTGGGGTAAGCCCTAGTACAATGTGACTGGTACCCTCATAAAAAGGGGAAATCGGGCACAAAGAAAATGGAATACAGGGAGAATGTCCCAAGTTAGCTGCTTCAAGCCACAGAAGTACCAGCAGCCAGCAGAGTGGCGTGGTGAGCTCTAGTGCCTTTGGAGAAAACATGGCCTTGTCAGTACCTTGGTCTGGGCCATTCACTCTCCAGAACTCTGAGACAAACTTGTGTTGTTTAAGCCACCCAGTTTACGGTCCTTTGTCATAGCACCTCCAGAAAACGAACAAGCCATCCATCTTGCTTCTATGCACCTCATCTCCCTAGAGGAGCCTAACCAGCCGTTCTCAATCAACTTCCCTTAAAACTCAGGTCTTTCATTTCCTCTTTGAGGTCAAACTCAGTGTTCTTGCCAAGTCAAGAGTCCTTTCCATAAACGTGGATGGCCTCTTGCCATTCAGTTTTAGTAAGCAGGGCATAGGGTTAAACCATGAACTTCTCCATTCAATAATGAAAATTAAAGTCCCCACCCCTCTTCCACACTTTTCCTTTGCCTAAGATGCAAAATCTGTTTAAAACATCACAACTATGATGGCGGATGAGTGAGCAGTAATAAATAAGACATCTTGGAACAATCACAGGGCATTACAACATTTCCAGTACAAACCTTTCTCTTCTCAGAGATGGCTAAGCGTTTTCTTTTAGGCTCTATGCCAGCTACCCTTACAGAATATTGAACTGGATCTGTTGAGATTTAATGTGCCCGTCCATTAGATTAGATTTTGCACCAACCACCTTATCCTCCAAGGAAGTGTCAAGTCCAACATTACTGGTGGAAATTAAGGTTGAAATCTGAGAGAGACCATGTGTCAGCCACTTACATCAAAAAAAAAAAACTAAAAAATATAAAGCAGGAGAGTTTAAGAAGGATGTAATTTAATTTATAATTGTGGTATTATAGAGAGTAATTTTAAAACCACTCTCCCTTGGGTATACTTAGTCACTTGGAGAGGGGAAATCTCTCCTTATTAAACAAAACAGGTACATACAAATACAGAACTTGAAATATCGCATTTAAATTATAGCGAAGAATCTGAAAATAAACTAAGTCAGCACTTCTCAAACTTTCACGTGCAAAAGAACCTCTTCAATTTGTGTTAAAAATGCAGATTCTGATATTCCAGCATATTCTGATTCAGTAGACCCTAAGAATTTACATTTTAACAGGCATCTTGGTGACCTCTGAAACAGGAGCTCTAAGGATAATACTTTCAGAATCAGTAATCTCCATCTCAGGCAATGATTTTCTTTCCAATAGAAAGCTTTTCATGATAAGCTTTCCCTTTAGGTAAATATTCAAATCAGAAGAAAAGCCCATCAGACGATTCATGCTAACATTTGGCTTGGAGGCTGGGTCGCTGTCGACTGCAGTACCATTGCAGAGATGGACGGTCCCCAGTAGGACCAGAACTCACCCCTGCTCTCTGCCCTGGCCTGCAGGACCGCTTGAGGAAGCCCCAGCATTGAGGTGCTCGGAGTGCCCTTTGTGGAAATTCAGCCTCTTTGTGAAGGATTCCAGCTTCCGACTTAACCTCGGGCCTAATGAGAGGGCCTCCCGGACCAGCGGGGAAAAGAGGTTCCTTCCAGCTCCGTTTCAGCTCTGTCGTCAGGGAGAATTTTATCAGCTCTCTCACAACAACGATCTCGCCCACCAGGATCCCTGTTGCAGAATACGAGGGCAGAATGGATGGAAAGAGGGTGGGAAGTGGACTCAGTGTGAGAGGGTGTGCTCTGCCTCCTAGACAGCTGCCCTTCAGGGGTCCTCTGGGCCTTCTTAGGCCTTATTGATCCTCCTGAGAAGTCCTGATTGTGTAGATGCCCAACAGAGGGAGCACATAGTGGAAGGAAACTGTCTAGCAGTTTCCATCATTTTTTGTTGTTGCTGTTAGTGGAAAAGATTGGCTCTGTCAGAGCTGTGCCAGCAAAGCATAAATAAATCATCATGAGGATGCTAAAGTCAGGCTACAGAAGGCAAAGGATGTCTAAGTCCATGCTTCTTGGCAGGGAGGTAGAATGAGGCAGGGCTTAAGAATATGGGTTTGGGAGGAAGACAAACGTGAGGTGTGTGTGGCTGGCTTCTGTAGAACCAGTCACTTCACTGCTCCTGGCTCAGTTATTTCATCTGTAAAATAGGGATAACAATACTTACCGTGTGGGACTGTTAGAATTGAATATATACACATACACACATGTTTATGTAGTGTATGTATGTAGGATAAATACGCATATATGCACAGAAACTTAGATGCATACAAACTATGTATATATACACTCTTATCTGTCAGCATCCTGCCTGGCATGTAGTAACGGTCCTGCAAATGGCAAGGTCATAGCAATTTGTCATTATTAGGATCAGAAGTGGGACACAATGACCAGTTTAAATCTCTAACATTCGAGAAATTATTTTCCTTACTGATGCCTCCTCTGGTTTGCTATGGCTATAATACCCTAAGCATAACATGTCATGAATGCACAATCCGACAAAGCGTGGTAGCCTGGGACCCGTCTCTTTCTACCTCATCACTGTCGCCCCAGCTCTTTTATCTCCAGGCATTTTCCTACAGGAACCTTCCTGCAGTTAATGGTTGAGTCCAATGGTACCACGCTTCCATATCATCGAGACTATTATTCTAACCACTAGGGGCAATATCATTTCTCTAAGAAGTGGCAGTATGAATTTCAAACATTTATAAACTGGTTTTTGCCAACAGACGGTTGGGAGACAAGTCTTTGTGGGTCTCTTGTGATTCTACATATCTTGCAAGCAAGGCTCTGACTGCCTCTTGTTCCAGACGATCTTTTCAAGGATGTTCATATAGTGAACAGACCTGGAAAAAAGGAATAGTGTGTCCTTCTGGAGCACGGGGAAAACTTGCTAAAAGTCTCAGAAGACAAAATAGCGTCTCTTTTAGGAACCAGGAAGAGCATGCGCATTTACTACTCATTTTGAAAGATGAAGCCTCCCCAGGCTCAAGAATCCAGTTCTGTGTCACAACCCACTGCGTGCGCAGGTGCCTGGGAACCTCTTAGCACTCTGTGGAAACTGGGGCGTGGGAACCAAAGCGAAAACGCCGATACTCTGGTTGCTGCCACTGTTGTCATGGAAACCGTCCTTCATGGCGTGACCCAGAGCAGCCTCTGTTCTAGCAGCGTCTATGAAACCGCTAACGTCTAGCTCACAAGGAGGGCAAACTCTCAGACGCTGCACAGTTCCTGGCGCAAACTGAAGGGTGGGACCACATATTTCAGGTAGCGGCAGCTTTTCCTTCAATTCTAGTTGCTGTTTCTCGTGAACCACGTGGGTTTACTACATATTTAGCCTGTGGTGACTAGCATGGAGTGACGAACGTTGGCGTCTCCCACCAGTAAGAGATCACATTTAAAATAAAAATGGTTTTTCCTTCCTCTCCCCTGTTTTGTTGGGGCTGTGAGGGAATCCTTTTTAAATAACACACTATAGATAATATCCTGAGAAAGAGGAAAAGATGAGAGATAAAAGGGCAGAAAGAGAAGAAATAGGTTGTGGTAACAAATTTTAAAAATATTTAATAGAAAAGCTGGATATCTGGATGTAAGATGCTTTTTAAAAAAGATAAGCATATTGATGACCTGGCAAAACTGAAATACATCTATTTACATCTTTTCCTAAAATTCCCAAGGAAAATCCACAAAAGCTTCAACATACTCAGAACCTGACCATGGGTTATTGGAATAGCTACAGAACAATTTGAGGCCTCTCCTTCCTGGTTCTTTCTGTCATTTTGTTTTTCTTCTGCCATGTCCCTGTCTGCCTACGAAATGCCCCTGGACTCAATCCACTGAGTCTTCAACGTGCTGACCTGGAACAGCTTTGGCCCACGGAGGCGTCTTGACCGGACTTCCCTTTTCCCCCCTCCTCCTTGTAGGCTGCCCTCTTGTTACCCCTCCACTGTGTGTGCTCTGTCCCCTTCCCGTCACATTCCTGTGGACCAGTCAAGTACTGGAGATCAACTGCCCTTGATCTTGTGGTATCTCTATAACTGTTTGTGGAATTTTATCTCTACATAACCAACTCTTGAGCCAGATTCTGGTTTTTCTGGCTACAGCAGAAGCTCCACTGCTCTAGCCTTTCCTGAAGAAAAACGGAAAGGATTATTGGAAAGGAAGAAGTAAAATTATCTGTTTTAAGATTACATGATCTTCTATACAGCAAATTCTAAGAAATTCACTAAAAACTGAGTAGAGCTAATAAATGAGCTCAGCAAAGTTACAGGATATAAGGGCCATCTACAAAAAAAATCCATTGTCATTCTGTACACTTGCAATGGACAATTTGAAACAAGAAAATTCCTTTTGCAATAGCATTGTTAAACTACAGAACATTGTTGGAAGAATTTAAAGATGATCTAAATAAATGGAAAAGCCTCCCACATTCATGGATCAGAAGTAAAATTAAGACGTTAGGGTGGCCACACTCCCCAAACCGATCTACAGATTTAGCACAATCTCTATCAGAATCCCAGCTGATTTCTTTGTAAAAATCGAGAAGCTGATTGTAAAATTAATGTGAAATTTCAAGGGACTCCAAATACCCAAAACGATCCTGAAAAAGGAGAAGAAAGTAGGAGGACTCAGGTTTCTGACTTTAAAACTTAGCAGGAAGCAACAATAATCACAAAGGTGTGGTTCTGGCACAAGGATAAACGTGTAGATCAATGGAATAGAACTGAGAGCCCCTTAAACCTATGGTTAACTATTTTTCCACAAAGCTTCTAAAACATTCAATAGGAAAAGAATATTCTTAATAAATGTTGCTAGATAATTGGATAGTTGCATGCAAAAGAGTGGAATTGAGCCTTTACCTCACACCACATACGAAATTCAGATTTTAAGAAAACGTAAAGCTACAAAATTTATGGAAGAAAATATAAAGATAATTCTTCATGACCTTGGACTTGGCAGAGGAGTCTTAGATATTACACCAAAAGCATGAGTAAGAGCAACAACAACAAAAATTTTTATTTCATTAGAATTAAAAACTTTTGTGCTTTCAAGGACACCGAGACAGTGAAATATTTGCAGAAATGGGAGAAAATGGTTGCCGACTATTTGATAAGGCACTTGTATCTGAAATATATAAAGAACTGTTACAACTCAATAAAAAGGCAACCCAATTTAAAAATGGGCAACAGATCAAAATACACATTTCTCCAAGAAAAATATACAAATGGTCAATAAGCACATAAAAAGGTGTTGACATCATTAGTCATGAAGGAAATGCAAATCAAAGCCACTACAAGATACCACTTTATACCTCCTAGGATGGCAAGAATCAAAAAGTCAGGCAGTAACAAGTTTGGTGAGAATGTAAAGAAGTCACACCCTGCAGGGGATGTAAAGTGGGGCAGCCGCTTTGGAAGACACTCTAGCTGTTTCTCAAATGATTAAACACAGTTACCATATGAACCAGCAATTCCATTCCTAGGTATGTATCCAAGAA
This sequence comes from Vicugna pacos, assembly GCF_048564905.1. NCBI lineage: Eukaryota > Metazoa > Chordata > Mammalia > Artiodactyla > Camelidae > Vicugna > Vicugna pacos. Next base: position 24,146,072 of record NC_133010.1, on the reverse strand, counting down.
AAATGAAAATATATATTTGCACAAAAACTTTTACATGGATGCTTATAGCAGCATTATAATAACCAAAAGCTGGAAGCAACCCTAATGTCCAACAGACAAATGGGTGAACAAAATATGATACATCCACACAAAGGAATATTTTGGGGGCGTAAGAAAGAATCCTACTTGCACGTGCTACAAGGTGAATGAACTCTGAAAACATTCTACTCGTTAAAAAAAGCCAGGCACAAAAGCCCACATACTATGGAATTTCATTCATATGAAAGTCCAGAGTAGGGAACTCTGCAGAGACAGGAAGTAGATTAGTGGTTGATTAAGGGCTGAGGGGTTTGGGGATGGGGGGGTGTAGAGGGATGATAGCTAAAGGATACAGTTTCTTTTTGAAGTGGTCAGAATGTTCTAAAATTGACTGTGGTGATGGCTGCATATATTTGTAAACACACTAGAAACGGCTGAATTGTGTACACTCAATGAGTTAATTGTATGGTATGTGAATTGTATCTCAAAACTGTTTATAAAAATATGTAAAGTGCTGTTCAAATGAAAGTTAATATTTGCTTTTTATTCCTGATATGACATTTAAAAGGCTAATTCAGCAATGTCACCATCACACTCAGAAATCAACTTTTTGGTGCTTAAAGAAATCATTAAAATTGGATGACAGGGAATTTTCTTATTGTTATAAGCAATCATCAGCTTGCACAGAATGTGTTATTTAAAATTGATAGGTAATTAGTTCTACTGTATTGAAAATCAATATTCTTCATATCAGCCTAAACGGTTTCTTTTCTTAGTACAAAGGTAATTTAAGTCAAAAGTGCATTGAGCTTGTGCTTTGATCGTTCTCATAAATATGTTCCAGTTTGTAAGACTTTGCTCACGTCATCTTCTAAATGCACCACATTATGTAATATTTAGAGTATCCTTTTCCAAATGTGAGAGGAAATCATTCTGCAGAAATGAGAAGACTTTTATATAGGGTTGGAATTGTAGTGAAAATTATAGAAAAAAAATTTTATCTATCAGCAAACTTAACGTCTTTTCCCTTCCATCAAAAGGTTTTGGCTTTGTAGCAGATTTTAACCCCAAGTAAGTGCTTCTCTGTCCCAGAAAATGATGCCCAAAAAAGCAGGGAAGAGCACCAAAATGCCTGGGTACTCATTTCTAAACTGATACATTTCTCTGTTGGTGTCTCTAAAAGAGGAGCTAGTCACCATTCGCATCTTTGTCCAGGATCAGCTGAAGATAAACGATAAAATGATATTTCAGACCGGTTTCCTGGAAGGATGTCCAAACGGCTCCATATAGGAAACCGGGGAGACCCGTTCACTTCTGTGGGATGACCATCTGACGGAAAGCTGGGATGCCCAGTGGAGTTACGTTACTAAGAAATGCTACACGCTGCCTGTGGGTAAGGAGCCCGAGAATTACTTCAACATTATTCTGTTTTGAAACTTAAAATTTATTTAAAATGTGCATAAATGTGTGACTGTTAATGTTTATTTTTATTACACATTTTTTAAATTTTATCATCAATATCTCAGCTGAGGCTCTAATCCACCCCCATCCTACCCTAACATGACCCGGAAGCGGACTTGACTTACATTTCAGAAGGAGGATGGTTCAGAGGGAGAGTAGTTAATCCATGCACATAAAACACAGTCAGTACTGGTTTCTAGATTCTTCCCAGTTACCTGCTGTTTTTCTGTTCCTCTCCTGAAACACGAGATTTAAGTGTTGCTGCCTTTCCTCTGGCAAGTGAGATTTTCCAGAACTTACTGCTTAGTGGCTTTTAACACATGCGACATAATCTACAAGGAAATAATCAATGAGCCTTCCTAGTCCTTAAAATCCCTAGACCAACAGTCCTGAAGCAAAGCAGCTCAGGCTAAATCAGAGGAAAACGTCCCAGGCAAACCGTGTGGGCAGCAGGGGATCTGGGCGGTTTTCTGTGATGGAGAATGTGATGGAGAATAGCCCCGTGGTCCACCCAGACCGGACAATCCACTCTCCTTCCTGAGATACACCCTGTAGATTCTGAAGTTGAATGTGAGTGTGTGCTGATTATGAAACAATTGGTCGATAATGACAACTTAGATTTCATTTTTCCCTTTAAGTATTCTATGGCAAAACATTTCCGATCAGGCAGGAAGAATTGATAAAGTACCATTAACCAGTGCCTCTAGGCCAAATTCTCTGCTTACCAGTAATTTTCACACAATAATTCAAACAGGAGTTGTAAGAAGCCATTAAGTCAACCCAACTAAAACCAAGTGGCTTGGCTTGGTCATTCTGCCAGCTGGTTAGAAGGGCCGCATGCCCCTCCTACAGCGCCTGGTGGATGTTCTCACCACCCCATCGCCCACCTTTGTTTGTTTGTTTGCTTGTTTTCTGTGTAAACATGGTTCTCAAAGTGTGGTCCTGGAATCAGCCGCTTCAACATCACCCTACAAGTTGTTAGAAATGCAAATATTAGGGCCTCAGTCAGGCCTGCTCCATCTGGGGGAAACTGGGGGGTAAGGAGTTGGTTGGGGGTGAGCTAGGGCAGCCTTCCAGGTGATTCTAGTGTGCCCTGCTGTTTGCAAACTGCTGCTGTAAACCCTGGGAACTGGTGTGCCAAATAGAGGCACCAAAGTCTATCAAGATACAAAATACTTTCTGAAACACGGGTTCTAATTACACTCCATACCTGCAGGTAAATTGTCTTGCATTCCAGTTGCTTAAAAATTGGCTAGCCTCAGGGAGGTTTGATTAAAGCTACAGCAGACTGGGAGCACACTGCATTTGCAACCATCCCATAACCTCGGGGTTCCCACAGTAAACTGTTCGTCCAGACAGTTGTCACACAGTTCACTTCCGTCTGGTGACCTGTTGGCTGTCATCACCGCAGGAGCTGGTACACTTAAAATGAACATTTTAATTAAGTCAGAACTCCATCTACTCCTTTTCTCCAAACCTAGGAGTATCTCCCCACCAGAACAGGACTGCGGGCTTTTTAATAAAAGCCATGGCGGGGGTGGGGAGCCTCGCTTCGTCATCTAAGGACCTGGTTTCTGGTTTGACTAGTAAGTTCTGTTTGGACGACTTGGCAGACACCAGTTCACCAGACATTTCTGCCTTTAATTCCTCCACCTGTGCTCTCTTGAGAAATGCATTCTCAGCAAGTTTGCATTCAATTTCCACATAGTCTGATTTAGCCAAATCATCTACTGAAGGCTTTCCTAGGATTAAAACATCAGCACAGTCTTACATCTTGGCCTAAGGATAAATTCTCCCTACAGCTACATTTAGGTGACAAGGCAAACTACTGAAGGGCTAATGGCACTGCAGAGACCCACTTCCTGTAGACTTGGGGGCCCCTCACCATCCCCTCCATGGGCTAGAGAACACAGAAAACCTGGGATTCAAGCCACACAGATTAGGAATGACAACCATGTCTTTTTTTCCTCTAACTTTAACATTAGGGGGCTGCACTTTTGCTTCATTCATACAGGGAAAGTGCACACATAACAAGGCTTTTGTCAGGACCCAGGGTACAAGACCCCAAACCTTGGTACTTCGGGGACCCTCCCCTGCGAGCTCTCTCCTCACTTGCCCCCAGCACTGCCCCTCCTTCCCTTCCTCCTCACAGCCTCCCAGCAGCGCCTTCACCTGACCTGTTTCCATGGAGAATGAACGGGTGTCTCCCGTGAACAGAATGTGACCTGGTTGGCAAGACGAGGCTTAGACAGAGCACCCCAAAGGGAAACACTTGGAAACATGAGCAATGTTCAAAATATGTCAAGGAGAGCAGGCTTGTTTAATTTATGGGAAGACTAAGGGTTTTGTTTTATCAGCAAAATACCTGAAACTATTCTGTCCCCGCCTCGCATCTTTTTAATCCCCTGCACTTCAACACTGCGCGCTGGTCCAGCTCGGCTGCTGGAGGTGTTCTGACAAATTCAGGGAAGACGTTTCACTCAGTTTTACAACGAGAACCTATCAGGTCGGCAGGACTTCCAGGTCATCAGCTCCACCTCCACCTGCTGGCTCTTCTCTGTCTTCTATTTGTGGGTCATTGTCACTGGATTTGATAAGAATTTCCTTATATAGCTCTAATAAAGATGTAACACTATTTTTGTATTATTCATTCTCACTTGTTTAATTACTTTAATTATCTAATTGTATTCTACTCTAATGCCATATTTGTGTTTCTGAAAAACCTTATATTCTGCAAAATCACATGGTAAAATCTACAGGACTAGTGGAAAAAATCAGATTAAAGAGGACCACTCAAAACCTATAAAGCTTTGTAATTAGAAGTAACAAAAACAACAGCAACCGCTTAAGATACTAGCGCAGTTAAGTCTCCGCTGGCATTCGTATCTAGATTCACAGTGCAGGCATCACAGCGGCCTTATCTCTAGGGCTCCTGTTTCCTCCCTCAAGATGGACGTCCTTGAAGACATTCGCTTCTGATAGAGACCAGTTGCATCAACATAAAACATATAATCTGGAGGTCATCTTCCTCATCCCTCAATTTTTGTGACATAGGAAAAACTTGCAAATTCTGCATCGGCATTTGCAGCTTCCGCAGGTGGCTAGACACAGTCCACTGGCTCTCAAGGTGTGGCCCTCAGACCAGGAACATAAGCCTCCAATGCAGATTCTCAGGCCATCCTTCAGTCCCGTTGAACCACAAAGCCCTGGGGATGGGGTGGAGAAGGAGGAAGAGCCTGGCCACCTGTGTTTTAACACATTTTCCAGCTCATTCTGATGCAGTTTATGTCCCAGAACAGCTGACATCCTGCAAAATGTCACCATTCTTGAAGCCACTATAGCAACCTCTTCCTGTAGAAGGAATTTCTGCTTGGCTTCAGCCTTCTCCTGAAGATCTTCAGTATCACGAAGACTTTGATTTAATTGTGAAAAGACTGGCTCCTAAGCCTGTCAGAACTTTGTCACCCTGGAAAAGTCACCAATTTACCAGCATGAGGTCCGTGCTAAAATGACAACAATTCCTTATTGATCAATTGCATGTGGACTGAGTCACATTAAGGAATCTCACATGCTAAGGAGCCAGTGAGAGAACACAACTGTTGGCTAAAGCTGGAAGAGCTTTGACTTTAGAGCTGAATACATTTGTACAGATCTGACATCTGATCTCCTTCGAGATTGTTCTATCTTCTTCCTGTGTATGGTTCTGGTTGGTCCTGACTCTCACAAGATGTCAGGCAGAGATGTACAATGTGAATCCAATTAGAAGCAAAAGCTCGAACTAACTCATGGGGTTGAGGGTGCTTGCCTCACTGTCTACAAAATCACCAAATGTTTTGGAGGTGAATTTAATAATTAAAAATTATAAAATTATGTAAGGATGATAATCATTTGATAATGATGATGTCTCAAATACCCTAGCATAAAGGATGTTGATGGTTACACAAACAATAGCAATTTCTTTAAATATCTACCAATATTATGGTAGTAGTGGTAATAACAGATGTTACAGAAATAATACCAATGATATGAGGAGCGATACTTCATGTCGTACCTCTGAGACCAGAGGCTACGTCCGTCATGGCCACAGTTCTATTCCCAGAACCCAACACAGCACCAGGGAGGAAGAATGTGCTCAATAAGTATTTGTTGAATGAGTGAAAGTCATGTTTTAGGTAATTCAGAATAATTTCATGGATATTGCATCTTCATGCCCATAATATCAACACTAGGCAGGCTGAGAATTTATTTATAAAACAGTTCAATTTTATAAATAAGTGAGAAGACTCAAAGGTGAAATGGCATAGAAACTCAGAACAGTAAAGTTCAAGGTCTCAAGTTATTAGCAGAGTTTCTGAGCTTCATAGCTTGCTCAGAGGCACAGTCTGCTGACACATCTAACGTCTGTAGAGAAGTGTAGATCTCCCAAATGTGGCTTTCTTCCCCTTGAAGTCCGTATTTGGTGCTACTGTGAAGATGGCTCCCAACATATCCTTGGACTAAAACACAGGGGTCGGAGAAACGTTGTGGAAGCATTCAAGAGAAGATAAGAGAGAACAATTTTTTCTTCCTGTGGGCTTAGAGCTAGAATCTTCTGCCTAATAGCATACATTTATTTAAAATAAAGATTTCTAGAACTTCTAGTAAAATGGATTATTCTAAGCATTCATCTTTCTGCCCTCATGGCTACCCCACTGAACCTGTGATCTTAAGGGAGGGTCATTTTCATTTGCTAAAGAAGTATCTTTAAAGTCATTTTTCATGGTTAGACAAATCAGTAGTCTAAAGAAATACCAGGCTATAAACAGACATCCTATAATGTATTAGTACAGATAAAGTGAGAGTAACTTTCCCAATGAGAATAAGCCAAAAGTTACAGACTTACGGGCAAGAATGAAATAGGAACTGAGGAACTGAGCAAAATCTGAGATGAGGAAATCCAGGAGGCACAGAACCAAACATTACTTAATCAAGAAGACAGGGGCTGCCATTTTTAACCGTACAGCAGTATCCGAACAGGCGCAGGATATGAAACAGTAGTTTGCACCTTTGTAGACAATGTGAAAGACAATGAAATACACACATTAGACGCTCAAGTAGAAAATGTGAAATTATTTATGCACCTTAATTTAGGATGTCCTTGTTTATTCTTCCCCAAAGCATCTGATTTTTCTTAGCGCTTATAAAAATAGATCTTAGTAGCAAGTGAAACACTACTGCAGTCCAGTGTAAAATTATCTGTGTGTAAAAGACGGTTTACCTAAAACTTGTACTCAGGTATTCTTTCTCCTTCTCCTTCTCAGAAGATGGTTTATTGAAGTAATTTTACTGGATTGAAATTTTAATTTTTAGGTGTTTGGGTTTGACAGTGGGATGCAGTTTCAGCAGGGAAACCTGGAGGCTCAGAGGTGCTTTTGAGAGGGCCAGCGACGCCCTGCTTTTGCTGATGCCTGTGGGCTTGATTTCCGTTCAACTGGGAAATCTCAAAATCTTGGTATGCTTTCCCTGAACAGTTAAAAGAATCAGAAACAGTTAAAATTTAGAAACTGCATTAAGTATAATGTATTTAAATTGGAAACACTTTGAGAGTTTGTGTGTGTGTGTGTGTTGTTGTTTTTTAGAGCTAAATGCTTACTTCTCTTGTTGCATAGGGAAAAAATAGAAAGCATTATTATCTCCCACTCCAATTTATGTGAAGCTAAGGAAAATCTTGTTCTGTTGCATTCAAATTATACCTTGGCTCTGTGTGAATGATATATGCTGTTTAAGAAAATGATCGCCTCTCAGCTAATAGCCCATGATGTGTGTGTGAGAGTGTGTGTATTATAAGGCATGGCTTATTTTTGCAAAAATCCACAGTTAAGATTGTGGTTCAGTGGATGTGAGGCATTTTGTGGTTAAGTTTAGTCGAAATAATCCTAAATAGTAATTGATTTGTGGCATGATTACTATTGTGAGTAATTTTGTCTTTCCCTGTGCCCAAGAGGTGGTGGGAGGCCATGCTAATGGCCTTTTGAATGACTGTTTCATATTTTACTGGAGTTGAAAAGTCTTCTAAAATCACTATGATATGTCAAAGTCAAGTATTTTATTCAGTTTGGCTTCTAATTAAAGTTAAAAGAGGGCATGTCAGTCACTGGAAAGTATATACATTGAACAAAAATTCTTTCATCCTGAACTTTAGTCCCTTAAAATGAGGAGAGTTTGTCCCTAGAAAGAAATGAGAGGGACTGCAAAAATCCTGCCAGGTCGAGGATTCCTGGGCAGGCGAGGGATGATTTTGACGACTATTGTCTTTCTCCACCCTGCTCTTGGTCCCCTTCCCAGGTCAAGGCTGAGCTGTCAGGATCTTGTGTTGGGCAGCCCTCTACCTAACCAAGACCTCCCCTCCTGCCTTAGAGAGACCCTGTTCACAGGCCCTTCAAATGTAAGGATCAATGCTTTATGCGTTGGAAAGGGTATTTCAACAATTAACTAACTTTTCAAAAAAACAATATGGAGGTGATTTATCACCGTGTGAGGCTATATTGGCCACAATGCAGACCAAGCAAGAGTGAATTGCTTCGAGGTATCTGTCCCCTAAACTTGGAGCATCTAGGTTTGCTGGAGGTGTGGGGCTGTCCATCAGGCTGGCTTCCATCTTGAGAAGTCACGAGGTGAACTGACCACAGGCAATCTGATCCGAGGGAGAGAATGAGAGAGAGATGGTCTGGAGTCAGGGTTAGGGGCTGATACATCAAGAATTTAATTAGCAGGTGACTCAGGTGGAAGGTTGAAGCTTAACTGGGTTTCTGTTTACATTAAACAGATTTTATTTGTAATCTGACTCAATTAGTCAGAAATGAAATGCAGCTTGAGGCAGAAATTCCATGGATGCACATACTCCCTTTGGAGGAAAAAGAAACACTCAGCAAAATGATGACTCTTAATCTCTTCCTACGATCTTATTTTAGAGGTGTCCCCCCTTATCCCCAGGCCACGAATGGTCACTTTCTTGTCCACCTCATCCCCACCTCCATGCTTGCCTTAATCAACATGGAAGGTACCATTCCCACAGCGTCCCAGAATACTCAGGGTGGATGCTTACAGATAACATGATAAATGAGTCCCTGCTAATATCGTGACAGTTACTCCAGTGTGTTCATAATTGCTATTTCGGTCTTAGGTGGAATAAGAATCAAAGCAGGCATATTTCCTTAAAAACAATCCTACCATCTGCCGAGTCTTACAGGCACATTGGAGCAGGCGCCTTTTGGAGAAGTCATCCTCCTTTGAGACAAAAGCACACTAAGCTTCAACTGAAACAAGGAAATATGCTTCCATTCCTCTTAGGGGAGAGCTGGTTTCTGTCAGTGCCACTTAGGGACAAATCCTTGAGGAGGAGGCTGAATCCAAAAAAAATTCTGACTAAGGAGAAATGCAGGTTCTCCACCTTCAAGACTCCTCTTCTCTGACCAGAACCCCAGACCTCTGGCTCAAGATCAACTTCACATCCTCCCGAACAGCCTTTCTGTGTCCTCACCACCCGGAGCAGGACCTGAGACGCTGCACTGTGAGCCACCATCACTCATGAAGCCGTGGTGTAGAAAGAGGAAGAACTTCCTGGAGATCAACTTCGTCCAGTGCAGTTCCTCATGACTCAGCTCCACCCAGATCGCTAGCGTGGACACTACAGCTCCTTCTTGGGTCCCAAAATCCTTCCCCTGGGTTAGGGGAGAGAGAGCTTAGATTCAGATGTGTCTTCCCTGTGGTTGCATATAGACACATGGGAAAAGCAGCCGGTAATTCTGAGTGGCTGGCACAAGGAGACACGGATCCGTGGTCATGGTCCTTCCGGAGTGGAAGTCTTCTCAAGCAGCAGAATTTGGGGGAGTACATGGAGGAGAAAGGCCCAGCCCCGAGCTGGGGCAGGCGCTGGGTGGGGGGGCAGGGTGCTCACAGTCCCAACCCTGACTCCAGAGCAGCCTCTGGCGGACCCACTCCACTCCCATCAAAGCCAAATTATTTCCCTAAGTCTCCTCCTGGCTCCTGGAGGGCACGGGCCTGTCCCACAGCACCTTGGGTCCAGCTGGGGTGGTGTCTGCCCCGGTGCCTCCCTCCCCGGACTCCCACTCGCCTTTCTGTCTCGCCCACACTTCTTCAGGCCTGGCTTCTGGGCTCCTCTCTTGGCCTCTCATTTCTGCTGCTCCGCATCCTCTCAGAAAAGAGAATTTCTTAGCCTTCTCGGTTCTCTCACTGCACGGACACCTGGCCTCACTGCTCGGCCTGCATGACTCCTGCCTCCAGAGCCTTTACCCGGGCGGCTGGGCTGTATCAACTTCCTCTCCATCTTAGGGCTCAGCCCCGCATGTGCCTCAAGGATCTGACCCCCAGCAGAGGAGGTACGTGTGGCCCCTTTAACGCAGATCTCTCCAGGCGCAGGCCTTCTTGCCTGACAACCCTCTCCCTAAGGTTTCCATATGACGGCCCACACCTGGGGTGTCAGTGATCGTATTTATAAGATTCTGACTGAAGGTCTTTAGGGAAGGAAAGTTCATTTTTAGCTCAAATAGAACCCTGAGTCTGGCCCTCTTTAGAATATTGGCAGAAGATTCTTATGGGATTGCGATGAGGCATTGACACCTTCATACCTTGCCAGTGGGAATGTAATGGTTCAGCTGCCTTGGAAAAGACATGCCAGCAGTTAAAGTTTTATTCCTTAAAGCATCAGATGTACACCATTAGGTCTATACCTAAGAAAATGGAAATCAAATGTCCACACAAAAACTCGTCCATGATTGTTCTTAGCAGCATTATTCATAATAACCCAAAAAATGGAAATAATCCAAACGTCCATCAACTGATAAATGGATACACATATAATAAAGATTCAGCCATAAAAAAGAATGACGTTCTGATACCCGCTACAATGTGAATGATTGTTGAAACATGCTAAGTGGTAATGGTAATGGCCTATAATGAAAAAGAATATGAAAAGGAATATGTATATGTATATATAACTGAATCACTATGCTGTACCGCAGAAATTAACACACGTAAATCGACAATACTTCAATTAAAAAAGAACACATGCTAAGTGAGAGAAGCCGGACACAAAAGACCATCTATTCTGTGACTCTGTTTGTATGAAATGCCCAGGACAGGCAAATCCAGAGAGACAGAAAGTGCATCAGTGGTTGTCAGGGGCTGGGGCAGGTGGAGTAGGTGGGGAGTGACTGCTCTTGGGTACAGGGTTTCAAATCAGGGTGATAAAAACATCTAGAATTAGACAGTAGTGATGGATGCACAACTGTTTGAATGTCCCCCAAACCACTGAGTGGGAAACTTGAGAAGAGTGACCTTCATGGTGTGTGAATTCTATCTCAATACGGTTATTCACAATAAAAGCCTCCTGCGGCTCCTCTTGCTCCCAGGAGAAATCCCAGGCTCCAGCACGTAGCCGGTCCTCTCTGCTGTTCGCTTCTGGCTGCTGCACCCACACGGAGTGGCCAGTCCGCAAACTGGAGCTCCCCGTGGGTCCCAGAACCCACCACGCTGTCTCGGGGTGTTAGGACGTCCTTTCCCTTCTGGGCCAAGTGGTATTTTACTTCCTTTAAAAAAATTGTGTTATAAAATTTTCAAACACACAGAGAAAAAGAAAGACTGGCACAGTGCATGCCCCCCACCTAGATCCAGCAACTGCTTTTTCACACATAACCCTCCAAGGTCACTAGTGCACAGGTCAGGCTTCCCTTTGACCAGGTGGCCCAATATCTTTTATGGCTTTTCTCTTTTTCCAAACCAGGCTCCACATGAAGGAGCACACATTACGTTTGGTTGTTACGTCTTAAGTCTTTTTCAAAATCTAGACCATTCACTCCCCTCCCCTCCAACAGCTCCCCTGTTTTGGGGCGGGGGGTGGGAAGGGACAGACTGGGATTTCAAAACGTAGAATAGATAAACAAGATTACACTGTATAGCACAGGGAAATATCCACAAGATCTTGTGGTAGCTCAGAGAAAACAATGTGACAATGAATATGTATATATGTTCATGTATAATTGGAAAATTGTGCTCTACACTGGAACTTGATACAACATTGTAAAATGATTATAACTCAATAAAAAATGTTAAAAAAAAGAATAACAGTCTCTTTAAAAGACTGGACCAGCTGTCCAGTAGAATATCCCAAGACTGGATATGTAGGATTGTTTCTTTTTGGTGTTTTAACTTGTTCCTGTTTTCTCTGACTTTCCTACGAAGTAAGAGTTAGATCTAAAGGTTAATTAAATCCCAGTGGTTTGGAAAGAATCCTTCACAGGAGACGTTGTGTTCCTCATGTTACGTGGTATTGGGAGGCAAACAGTATCATTACTGCAAATGTTTGCATTCAACCCATAAAACACCCCATTTATACGGTCCCTCGCGTGGCTATCTGATTACGTTGCGCACAGTGTATCTTGGCAAAAAGTTAACTCAGGGCTACAACTCCGGGCTTCTTTCTTATAGGTTGGTATTATCTCCATGGCTCATTGAGGGTAAGCTCTGTGTTAGCCCCTGGGATGTAAAAAGATGTATAAGAGACAGTCCTTGTCCTCAGGGATGCTGGAAGGCCAGCATCTTGTGCATCAACTGCTGAATCACAGGTGTATACACACACTGCATCACGTGGTACACACGCAGCCATGCGTGGACATACACCTGATGTCCTGCCATGCCATCCTGCTGACAGGAACGGGGCTGTCAATGTCCCGCGATGGATGGGGGTCTAACCCAGCCTCCAAACTCCACGCTCGCCGGACACCCCTGCCTGGGAGTCTCCCCCACCCGGTGCTCTCCACCCAGGGCCTGCTGTGCAGAAAGGCTGACAGCCCAAGGAGGAGAAAAATAAAGTCAAAAACCAATAAAATAATTTGTGACTGATCCTTGAGCACCAAACAGGATTTGGCTCCTGCTGGCTCAATGTTTACACTTAAAAAAAAAAAAACTTGTTCACCCTGCACACCAGCTGGGCGTGCGCACTGGTGTTAAGTCAAACCCAAACTCGAGTTGCTTTCGACTCTCCAGCCTGTACAGAACATTACTGGGCTGGGCCAAGGTGTCAGCAGGAAAGCCAGGAGCAACTGAACTCTATTCAGCACAGACCTGAGACCTGCTTTGGAGCCCACACTTGCATCCCACGTCTTCTGGGCCTGCGCTGAAACCCCATTCTACAGCACACTTCCAACGCTCAGGGCTTGTACACGGATCACTTGGTAAAGTCACTTTGATAGATTTGACCCCTGGGGGCCTGACGAGGACTGATTTTAGAAGCACAACCCTGCCTGGAACTGCTACCAGGAAGCGTGCTGGAAAAGAGAAGACAGCACAATTAGTACAATTATTGCAGCAAGGAAACCAAGAGCATTCCTGCAGTTTCTTAACCCTGCCGCAGTCCGCCTTGGAGTGTCAGCAGTTTCCGGTGCGCATTTCTGTGACATGGCTTCTCCCGGGACAGTTCCCCAGCACCATCTGGGACGCTCCCTGAGGAGGTCGCTGCACAGGGCTCTGAACCTCAGGAACGACCTACTTCCTGACTTTGCTCCTGATGAAGGAGCGCTGATTGCTTTTCACTCATATCTCTCAGCATCACTCGCCAGCCCCAGCTTCCCTTCTCCAGATAAGGATGTGAAAAAAACAACAGACTGAGCAGACAGAGCTGAAGAGGCACCATTCAGCCGACAATCCCAGAGACAGGAAGAGGCAACAAAATCCAATAAAATAGAAACAGTGCATCTGAGGCCCAGCACAGGTAGCAAATCTCGCTCACTGTTGACAGAGTTCCCTCCACCCGTCAGGATGCAGCGAGCCCCTCCCGTGTTGGTGCCCAGGCCCTCTCTTAACACTCCTCCCCGGGGAGTAGCTTTCAGACGTGCTTTTCTTTTTTTCTTAACCAGGTAGTGAGATAAATGGTTCTTTGGTCAATCAAGGCACAGAGCAACTCTATAAAATCTTTCTTTTTAATTATAATATTTATCTTCTTACTTCTGGTGAAAGAGCAGAATAAGGTCCACGTTGTCTGGCAGAACGCCATGCAGCTCTGAAAACCAGAGGCTGCGTCCACTGTCTGACGGGTGAGATACATTTTTCCTTCTCGGGAGTCTGCCTCTATACCTTATCTGGTCGCCTGTTGTCATCCGTCGCAGCGCGGTAGCTCATGACTCTCAGGAGGGAAGAGCCCCATGTGTTACGACGTCCATGCTCTCCACGGTCATCAAAAATGAATTTCCTCTGGCAGACAGTTTATTTTACAAATGAGTTGAAGTGATTCACAGGCTGCTGAAAAGATAGCATCTTGAAATTTATTCTTAAGCATACTGCTTGGTAAACTTAGTTTACACATATGGTGTTCCCCAGGCAAACATTCAAAGGCACGGGGATCAGTGAGCCTGCAGTGGGGATGAAACTGGGAAGGGGTCCCAGAACAGCAATCTGGTCTCCCCAAGGAGGATCCCCCACGGGCTCACTGGGATGGGCTCAGGCAGCACACCCTGGGTCACTGATCTAGAAGTTAATGGGGACAGAATCAGCGAAACAGCAGAGAAGAGACAGAAGGGGGTCCTCTCAATCCTTCCTCCCTTCATCCTCTTTACTCCCCGTCCCAGACCAAAAAGGGCCATTTTCACTGCTTTGTGTTTTGTAAGAAAACCCACAAATTATTCAGAATGATCCACAGAGCAAGAGTCACGGACCATCCGGAGCAGAACAGCTGGAGTGCAGGTGGCAGGGTTCCGAAATAGAAGGAAGTTCTCTAACTCCAAGCCCAGGGCTGCACATTTGGACTCGGGAATGCGAGAGCTTCCAAACTAATACAAGATCGGGCTCTGCATCCTGCGCAGAAGTGTCCTGAGAGACCGCTGGACAGAAGTCACCACGTCTCTGCTGCAGCAGGAGCGTGGTTTATCGCAGCCAATAGATATCCTGGGTCTTTTGAGAGATGGTGGGGCCACGTGGAAAAACAAGGTATCTGTACTCAGAAGACCAGTGTTCTGGTCCCAAGCAAGTCACTTGACTTTGGATCTCAGTTTCCTTCCCTGCAAAATCTGCCTCACAGCACCCAGTGAAGTCCTCTACAAATAAACCGCTGTTCACTACACCCAATTCAGGAAGACAAGGAACTTGAAACAAGTTCGGAAAAATCCCAGAGTTTTACAGCTTTAAGAAACTTCATAGGGGTAGGAAACAGAGTTGGGGCTAAAAAGTGCATCTTCTTGTCCCCCGAATATAGCAGGAGACCAGAGGCAGAAGGAGCCTGAGTCAGCTCCCTACAATTTCGCTCTTCCTTGCCGCCCGGTGGCAGAGGGGACCATGAGGGCTGGGTCATAGCTGGGAGCTGTCCTCTCTTCACCACTGTTGGGATGCTGGGAGGAACAAGGAACAGTGATATATTATTTAAAACAACTGAAACAAAGTAACAATAGCCAACTTTTATTGGACACTTACTGTATTCTAGGCCCTGAGCTAAATGCTCTATATGCATCATTTATTTAAAATTCCGCATGACAACCTTACAAAGCAGATCAATGCAAGTAATACTATTATGCCTCCTCTTCTGATGGGCAGAGAGACAGTGTTGGGTAAGCTTGCTCAAAATGAGACGGCTTGTCCACAAGAGCCAAGACACGGACCCTGCCCAGCCTGTTTCCAGAGCCTGCAGCTGTGCCCTCTCCTGGCCAAGGCCCGGGGTTGAGGTTGGGGCTTTAGAGCAGCCGTATCTCCATGAGGAAGATGGTGTGACTGGCTGTCAGCCTGCAAGATGCGTTCACGGAGATCTGGAACTCGACTGTACCCCTATTTCTCTCTAGTCTTTAACTGCAAACTGGTCTCAGACCAAAATCAGAAGAAAAATGAGAGAAAATGGAACCACCCAGCTGGAATAGGAAGAGTCTCTGACTCCAGATTCTGGAAGGGGCTGGAATAGTGCTATTGTCACCATTAGGTATGAGGAGGGGTCCCGCCCAGATGACTAGCGGGCTCTCGCCTCTAGTCCCGAGAAGGAGGGAAGAGCAAGAAGCACGTTTCAGCTGCGGACCTAAGAAGCGGCTGGGGAAGACAGCAGCCTGAGGGAGCGGCTGACCCGGGAAGCGGCTGCCAGAAACGGCCCGCGTCTCCTCAGAGGCCCCCAGGGAAGGGGACGTTTCTGCACATCAGTGTGTGCCTGTTCATTGCCAGACTGGAAAATTTTAAGTCAAAACTGAGATTTCCAGAAATGTGTTTTCCAAAAATTCTTCCCATGGGTGTGCTATTAATATGGAAATGAGGAGGGAGTTTAATCATGTTTGACTGTTTGCTGGAAAGAAAGCAAACATGCTGATATGCGAAGTATCATCAGATTTGTTAAATGAGGTCAGGATTACAGGGCTGATGCGGTGCCGATGGATTTCTCGCTGCTCATTATCCCTGTTGAATGGTTGGAATAAATTCAACGGGGAGAGAGGCCCGGCCGTGGGGGGCCACGGGGCCCTTGCACCTGGCACAGAGCTGCCGAGAAGCCCTTGGCCTTGACCTTGATCTGGAAGGCGGGCCAGTGCTTGGCCCCGCCCCACCCTCCGACTATAAGGTGACTGTGGGGCAGGGCAGGTGCAAGGCTGGAGTTCAGGGTCAAAGGGCAGCTCAAACAAGGGGTCTGGTTGGGCGCAGGGGCGGGGGTGGGGGAGGCAGTTCTTAGGATGTGGCGTCCTTTGCATCCTTGACTTTGTTCTGTTGTTCCTGAAACCAAGCTTTGCCTTCTTTGGTCCTTTTCCTTCCTCACGAGTCAGCTCTCATTACCCACTAATGATCTTTGTCATATCGTCTGTCTGAACCGTGTGCAGGGTTCTTTTTCTCTAGGTCTTGTTCCTACTTGTCCAACTGAGAACTGAAGGCTGGCCTCGGGGCCACCTGTCTGCGTCCCCTACTGGCTTGTCACCGTGCGCTGCTTGGAACTCACTGCCACAGGCGCTTGTCTCCGCACTTGTCGCCGTCGACAACTTTCTTCCTCCCTGAACTTCTAGGTCCCGCCCAAGTCAGGCCCGTCCTGCTCTCGGCTGTTGGACCAGGACACCAAACCGTGTCCAATTAGAGTTTCACTCATGAGGATTCAAAGCATTTAATTCCCAAGCGAGTAGCTCTATTTTAAGCTATGCCAAGCTCTTAATTAGACATTAGTTTTATTTACTGTCAGTTATGTAGAAGAGAGCCCTTGTCCCAAGGAGCGTAAATGCCTCTCTGCACTGCCCCCTACCCTGCTTTGAAGCCCACTTGTCTCTGCTGATGACTTTATTAAAAGGTAAGAAAACTGGGCCCACTTATTAGCATCACAGCAGGAATCAGATCTTTGCTGTAAATGAACCTCCTGAGATCCCTTCTGAAACGGTGGATTGAGAAAAGCTCTCTGGGAGGCCAGGAATCCAGCTTTCTAAGGTAGAGGGTGTAGGTGCAGGGTCTGATTATTGCGATAAAAACAGTGGATCAGAAATGTCAAGAGTACCAAAAAAGCCCGCTGCTGCAACACCCGTCTTTACAAAACTGCCTTTCCTGTGTGCGTGCGGAGCTTTGGAGACACGGACCAAGACTCCGAGATGGTGAGCAGGAGACTTGAGAATGCTGTGGAAGGTTCCTGCGGGCTCACACTCTGCCTGGAGGCCCCAGCAGTGACTTCGTGACTCTGAGTTCTAGAAATACTTCTTCGCCAGGTGACATCCTCAGAAAGGGTCTTTGACTCTTGAGTGCTGTGGAAAGATGATCTGTTTTTCTCTTTCACCAAACTCCAGTCTGCCCCCACCTCCACCAGCATTCATGCACCGAACAGCATACGACATGACATAGTTTTAAAAGAGACGCTTACCCCATTTTCATCCCAGAAGATCAAAGTTTTTAAAGTTAAATATAAACCCAAAAAACCCCCAAAATACTGTCGCACTGTTTTGATGTCTTGTTTGCAAGTAGCATTTCTTTTTGGAACCACAACACTTGGGCTTCATAAGCTGGGAGAGCGATGACTGTGCCGAGAAAGGGGATAATCAAGGCAGCCCTGTGCCTGGACCCATCCCCGCAGCCTCCCAGCACCAAGGAAAACAGGCTTCTGTTTCTGGAAGTTCGCAGGTACCAGCGCTGTGGGAAGGAGCCTCTGAGCAGACAGATGGTCATGACGTCATCTGTCCTCATCCCTGTCCCTCATCCCACCTTTCCAGGGGCCCCTGGGGCCTGGCAGGTGCAGCGTCCCAGCACCCTTGCTGGAAGGGCCACAGACACTGCATGTTTTGTACCCTAAAGCACCCCCTCGCCAGACTCACTCAACCTGAGAGCTCGATTGGAAACAAGACCAACGTACACAGAGCCCTCGGGGCTGCAGAAGCCCGAGGAGCCCTGTGGAAGTTCCCCGTCATAGGTGAGAGGGTGGCAGGGTAAACAGAGGAAGCCCGGGAGCAGGAAGGAGGCTGAGGTGGGCAGCTGGAGGCAGGAGGCCACGGGGCCCCAGGTGGCATTTGGCGGGGGTGACCGCAGCTATTTGGTGGCTGCCCCTTGGAGGTCTGTGGCCAGTGGGAAAGGCCATGGGAAGGCTGAGAAAAATAAAACAAAACAAGGCAGAGCCTCTATGCCAAACAAATCTGGATTCTCCTCAAAAGGCCAGGAAGATAAGAGAGAACCGGATGCCTTGAAGCCCCAGAAAGGGTGAACATTATCATTGAAGGTAAGGAGCCCCCTGCTCCCCGTGCCCCCAACAAACTCCTGCACCGTCCAAAGGGATCCGAGTCCTGGCTGTGCTCTCTCTTCCTGCCCTGTGCACTCCCAAGGTCAAGTGTACGTCGGAAGTACCCTTGGAAATGATTCTTATCGAGAGTTATCTTGAGAACTTTCCCTTCACGACAACTATGAATATGAAAAAAATACTAATTAGCACAGGCCTGTTGTAGGCAACAGGGACGTGTGTAGATGTTAATAGTAACAATTATTATTGAAAACGTAAAGTCCACGTGCTTGTAAAGTTCAAGCTCATTAGCGTTCACTGACAAGTAGTCATGATGGTGTAAAACCAGGGGAACCTCAGTTCAGAACAGCAAATAAAGCTGACAGCAGACTGACCCTAATTAATGAATCTGCTGAAAGTCTTTCCCTGCTAATAGGTTCTTAGCCAAAGCTGAGTCTTTAATGAAGATATAAATTTCAGGTATCTTGATAATATCTGCGGAAATGTAAAGGCTTTAACCCAACAAATACACGTTGCTTCTAATACCTTTGGTACCGATGGCCCACCAAGGCCCCTGCCTCGGGGACTCCAGCCATCCGGGGAAGCTGACATGAAAGGATCTGTGAAGCCAGAGCTAACGGGAGAGAGAGGAGCGGGCGGCGGAAGGCGAGCGACGTCGCTGTCGGGGGCGCGAGGCCTCGCGGCACTGTGCGCACCGATGGATTCTTTAAAAGTACGAGGCGCCCTACGAGCATTAGCTATTTCAAATCTATTTTCCAAGAGCGGACAGAAACGCTTGTAGATGTTTATTTTCTTAGACAGACACATCCAAATCCTGGTATCTGACCACACGACACCACATTTTCTCTCCTGACCCGCGGCCCAGGTTTCCCTCTGGGTGTGAGCGAGCGAGAGGCAAGCTGTGTTCTGCATGGCGTACAGTGAAGCCCCGAATCCAGCTTAGACGACTTCGCAGCACCCTAAGCTTCCCTTTGACCCAAGCTGAGCGAGCCAGGTGCTTACAGATCTCCAGGGTGAAGAGCTTTCTGTTTTAAGTGGCTTCTAGCCTACTGATGTCATTTGACTTTGACGGAAAATGCCTTTTTTTTTTTTTTTTGTCATTTCTGTTTTGTTCAGTTAGGTGCCCAAGGAGGTGGTTAAACGTTGAAGAGCCATGGTAAGAGTGGCTGGGATGCTATTGCATGCCTTTTCTCCATTTCTTTTTCTTTCTTTCTTTCTAACCAGTACACCAAACTGCAGAGTGATGTCATCCTCCCTCTCGTAAGAGCAGTAGACTTTGCACATCTGCACAAGCTTGTGACAGATCTAAGCCAAAGCCCACTTTTTAAAAGTAGTGATGTTACATTTAATCCCAAATATCCCTTCCCGTCATTCATTCCTGTTATGAAAGCAGCAGTGGGGTCGGTGAGGGAGGCACGATGACCTCTGTAAAGTGCTCAGAACAGCACATCTGAGCCATCAAGTCCCCGGAGACCCATGGTTTGTGGCCCCAGGGCACAGTTCGGCCCTGCCACTTACTGCTTTCTGACTTGGCTGAAATCAGGACTGGGCACAGATTATTTTCCAGACAGAAGGGTAAAGCCAGGCAGTGACAGGTCAGTTCTCAAGGTCTACCTGTCCACTCATGAAAGTGAAAAAAGAATCCCCAGTGTCCCCCGTGGCTGGCCTTAAAAGTCACCGCATGCTGACTCATCTCCGAGTGTCAGGAATCTTTTAAACCTCGGATGGACCATTTTCCAAATGGAAACTGGTGACCACTGGCTGATGCATCCACTGGGTACAGTGAGGCCTGGGGACAAAGAGGAGGTGGTTCTGAGGGTTTGCAAGCATCCTGAAAGCTCAATTAGCCCAGGGATGGGATCAATGGGAAACTTAATACTTTAATGACTGAGTTTTTTTTCTCGTGGGCTCTTGTTTTTAATTCTCTGGCCCTGGGAGAATAATTTTCTTCTCTCAGTCGAATCTTCTTGAGAGGAGGAGAAAGCAAGGAGATACAGGAGGGCCAGGAGGGCTGCGGACGAGCTTCCAGGGGAGAGGACAACGTTCCAGGCACTCAGCAGGCAGCCAAGGGCGGCCCGTAGGCACCGGACTTCTGCAGTCAGTCCTCTTTCTTCCTCATCACCTGGGCTGAGTTATTTCTCTGATTTAAGTCTCATTTCCTATTTCCTTGCCCCAGGAAGTTTGGTGTGAATTGAGATCACCACATAAAACGTGGAGTACAGTGCTTGGCACATAGTGAGCACTTACTAATGATAGGGAATTTGAATGATTTTATCTCAAGGTTTAACAGCTTGCTTAGTGGACATCAGGGGGTCAGCACATTTGGGGTGAACGGGTGGTGCCTGAATGACGTGCTGAACTGGTCACAGCTGGAACTAGCCAGTGAACTTAACATCAGAAGTTTCTGCGAGGTTGTGGCCATCTGAGTTCCCCGGTGTCCTCCACCCCCCTGCCCCCGGGCATCTTGGCCCGTCCAGGCTGGGCCTGCGAGGGCTCCCATGGCTCTGGCCTTAAAAGATCTTGAACCCAGAGAAAGAAATGAAGTTAATTCAATAAAATGTATCCTCATCCAAGGGATGAACTCATACCCTCCAAGGATAAGACGGAAAGTGGTGGTGGTTTTTGATCAGCTCACAAGAAAAGACCCAAAAGGGAGAGAGATCCTAGAAGTGAGACGCTTAATCAAGCACCTCTGTTCTTTAGACAGCATTTGGGAAAATCCAAGTCCTGTTTATTTATTTCCCTGTGACCGCATTCATTCCCAGAACTCACTGGTGGGAAAGAGGGTGGCAAATGTTATAATTATCTTCACGGAATGGATGGAAAACTGAGGCAGAGGTCACAGGACGCTGGAAACCCCAGCCTGCCAGACACGAAGTGGGGGCACGTCAGCCGCGACCCAGGGGAGCACGCACTTTCATTAGAGCAGTCTGCTCGGGATATTCTTTGCTGTCATGTACTCATCAATTCGCTCAAAGACATTTGGGTGTCCACTGCATGCCAGGCACTAAAACACAGAAATGAATAAGACATGGACTCCTTGCTTTCAGATCTTTTTTTTTTTGGTGGGTGGGAGGAAATTAGGTTTCTTTCTTTTTAGAGGA
Source organism: Vicugna pacos (assembly GCF_048564905.1). Taxonomy (NCBI): domain Eukaryota; kingdom Metazoa; phylum Chordata; class Mammalia; order Artiodactyla; family Camelidae; genus Vicugna; species Vicugna pacos. The sequence continues at coordinate 24,124,784 of NC_133010.1, read as the reverse complement.
GGTACTGGGGATTGAAACCCAGACCTCGTGCACACTAAGCACATGCTCTACCACTTGAGCTACACCCTCCCTCCTCTTCTTGCTTTGAGGACCTTGCAGCCAGTTGGAGGTGACAGACCCCGGAGCAGGACGGAATAGTACACAGTGGTTGGTGCAGTCTACAGGGAAACGGGTGGGAACCCACTGCAGCCGGCAGGGGCTAGAGGAGGTCCCCTGCAGGAGATCAACCTGGACTCAGTCTGAAAGGCTGATGAGGGGTGCCCTGCAGGACAGGAAGGGGACTTTAAAACTATCCTGCCATAGGTAGGAAATACAAGTGCTTCTGCCTTCACCCAAGACATCTTTCTTAACGGAGGAAGGGCTTGGAGGGATCCAGGAAAGAGTTTATTTTTTCATCCTTTGACTGGCCTTCCCCTGCACCTGCTGGTCTGGGAGTATTCAACGTGCATTACTCACTGCGATGGACCGTGAGCAATCACTAGTAACCTGAGGATGGAATGCCCACCCAACCCACTCGGAAACAGACTAGACAACGGCCAACAGGGGGAAATGTCTTAGCTCTAAGGGCAGCGTGACTTAACTTCTTTTAACCTCAGAGCTCTGCAGAGAGGGAAGAGTTAAAGGAAGGCTATTGTATCGCCATCAGATAGAAAGGAAACGTGTTTTGCTTGAACGTCATCTAGGGGGTGCAGGAGAAAACATTCAACCACGATTAGACCCCCGCTTCTCATGGTGGCATGACTGTGGCATGTTGTCGGGGGGGCTCCTTGGAATCCCTCGTGGGCGGGAGAAGCGCGTGCCCGAGCTGCCCAGCGTGGGGGTGTGCACCCCCAAACAGCCGGCACCCTTTACTCTTCTTTACTGAGCTGTTACTGGGGAGTGGGATTCATGAAAAGGCCTCATTTCGACTGCCTTGTTTCTCCTGGTTGTTGGTGGGGTCCATAGTTCTTTGACGGAGGCTTCCAGGTGAGAGATGGGGACCGAAGTGGACGCTGGGGTGACAGGGAGGTGAGATCGAGGAGACAGGGAGCCTGTCAGGGAGCACCGGGTAGTTTTTGTTGCTGTTGTTGATCTGGAGTCCTTAGTCATTGAAAAAAAATTTCTGGAAGCTGAAAGACACTTGCCTTTGAGGGTGACATGTATACTCCACAGTCAGAGAAGCGACTGGCTTGACCGGAAAGGAGAGCATTTCGTTGGGACAGGAGCACACCACACCTCTGACCTTTGGGTTGGTTACAAGAGCAGTAGAGGGATGTGTTAGCTTGAGGTGTTTCATAGTCTGATGGTCCCGGGAACTGGTTTAATACAGGTACTCTTTAAAAAAAAAAGTTACAGCCAATTGCAGGCATGAAAAACCAGAATTTACCACTTGTGTCCACACACACACACACACACACACACACACACACAATCAGATCCTCCCATGAGCTGTCTAAAGTAACTCTAATAATCTGGAAGTGCTGTCAGGCTAAGCTCTGCACCACATGGAGATTACATTGTTTCAAAAACAAGATGGCTGTTGGAAAAAAATGAGATTACCATCAGCCAAGAAGCCTTGGACTGGCTGGCTGGGTACGATTTCTTTTTGCAACGAGGATGCTGGAAGCCCAGCCGGATCTGATAGTGAGATTCTGGGCACAGCAGAGCTCTCAGATAAGCAAACCTTTCCAGTCTAGTTCACACAGAGACAGTGGAGGCAAGACAGTTCCAGCAGTCACTGGACTCTGCTCAACACCAGCCTAGTGTTACAAGCCTTGGCACTCTGCTGAATCTGGAATTAACCAGGAAACCAGTGCAGCAGGCAATGAATTTGATCAGGACAAGCCCTGGGGTTCATTCAGAATAGAACCACAGCGTTCACCAACTACAATTTTCAGGCTGTCAGAAGTAAGCAGAGTGAGTTTTCAGCGTCTAGACATGATGACGGCATGGATTATTCCCGTAAATGATACTTGCAGAAGAACAAAAGTCTCCCAATTAGATGTGAACCAAATTAACGTGAGTCCGAGACACAATTAGGTATTTCCCTCTTATGAAGATGAAGCCAAGTGAAGAGTTGAAGCTATTAATCAGCTAAACAGAACCCTAAATGCATAAAAATGACTTCATAGAAAGCTTGGCTCAAAACTTAATTCTGTGACCTTTGATTGTAAGTGAAGTCACCCCCCCACCGGATGCTCAGCTCTCTGCCTGTTGCCTACAGACAAGGGGAGTTTCAGTATTCAGACTTCCTCCACGCCTTGAGCGGGTAGGTTGTTCTTTTATCATAGCCTCCCTTCCCTCCTCCTTAGGGTGTGTCCTCCAAGAGTCTAAGGCAGGAGAGGAGAAGAGCTGTCTTCACCTCCACTAGACGGTCCAGGCCAGCAGGGTTTTATCATCCTGGAGGGAAGAATGCCAAGCCGCCTCATGAAATGAGCCAGTTGTCTGAGAGAGGGGCCCAGCTATTGCTGCCCCCTGACATGTGATGGGACGAGGCTCCAAGCATCCTCACCACCCTCACATTCTATCATCAGCTCCTCTGGTGACCCATCCCCAATATAGAGGCAAACACACACTACAATGAGCCACCCCGACATCCTAAATCTACGGCGTCACCTCTCTTCCGTTTCAACATGGCCCCGTTATCCTTTGGGTTATGAGATTGAGGGAAACCTGTGGTAAGCGTGGAAATATGACTTTGAGAGACCTGTCTGTGGACTGGGGCTGTGTGTTCACAGCACCCTGGGGGAGGAGAAAGTGATCTGGTCCATCCAACTCATGATTACACATGTGCAAGAAAGAAAAACATGACTCACTGTTCCCTAGTTACCTAGGACCCATTTCCGCCAGTGCTTAAGCACTGCACAGCAGGAAATGCGCTGCTTAGAAAGTTAGTGTGCATCACAGCTCTCAGGTCAAGGATACTGGCTCCAAGGGTGATTATTGTATCAGATGCCTCTGCCCAGTTCCAAACACCGAGCACAGTGATGTAGGAGACATGCTTAGAAGGAGCATCGAGGGTGTGAGTGGTCTCAAGCCCAGCTCCCATGTGTCTACTTCGAGAACCAAGACTAACCTCTTGCTTCTGTATCACAGAACAAGTGTAATACTTCAATCTTCAATTTTTCTTAGTTCTATTCCACAAAATTTTGAATTTGTTCACTCTCTGACACAGTCTTCTGGATTCAGAATTCTTCTGGAGAACTGAATTTCTAAAAAGCTGGATTATGCACGAACTTCAGTAATTATCACAGAGTCGGCAGTGAACCAGGTTGATGAGCATGATGCCATTAAAAATGAATTCGCAAATACTTTTGATGATTGACAAACCAATCATCATTGATAAGAAGCCATTCTAATCATGTTCAATAATTGCTGTTATAATCCCGTAGCTCAATATTACGTTATTTCTGCATAACAATATTACCACAGACTTGGCCGCTCAAAACAACACGTGTCTCATCTCGAAGTTTCTGTGGGTCAGGATTCTGGGCACAGCTGAGCTGGGTCCTCTGATCAGAGTCTCTCATTAGGATGTAACCAAGATGTGGCCAGGGCTAGGGTCTCATTTCAACCTGGACCAGGGACGTGTCTGCCTCCAAACTCCTCTGGTTGTTGGTAGGACTCAGTTTCTTGTAGGCTATTGGACTGAGGACTTCGGTTCTTTGCTGGCTGGTGGCCAGAGGCCACCCTCAGTTCCTTGTCTTGTGAGTCTCTCCACGTGGCAGAGGAGCTGTCAATGGAGAGAACCTCCTGGCAAGATGGGAATTACAATCTCATGCGACACAGTCATGAAAGTGACATGTCATCATCTTTGCCATCATTTATTGCTGAAAGACAAGTCACAGGTCCTACCTAAGTTCGTAGAGAAGGAACCACATGTGGCCGGAATACCAGGAAGGGAGGGTAACTGGGGTTGCCTCAGAGTCTGTCCACCGGGAAAATATTGAGTAAGAACAAAAGATTTGATCTCTTTAAGAAAGCCCCCTTTAGAAGTTTAGATCTAAACCACAAAGAGGGAAAAAACATTGGTTGCAGCATCTTAAAATAAAATTTTGCTGCAAGAGTAAGGAAGGAACAAATATACATGATCTATTGATCAGAGGGAAGAGTAAGAACAGAAGTAATTAGTTATTCTTTGTAAAGAAGTAAGGACAAAGCGTCAGAATAATTCGATTCAACACATGCTTACTGGGCATCTGTGTAACTTGGACTCTATGTGCTATGAAAATAAATAGTGTATTTCTTTCTCACGTTGCTTAGAACAATAGCAAACTTTATCTTTAGCCAGGTATAAAGCTAGTCACTTTACATATATTAGCTAATTTAACCTTCGAAACAACCCTAGAAAGTAGGTGTGACCATTGTTCCCGTGAAGACAAGAAAACTGAGGTGTTAGTGACTTGCCCAAGGGCACAGAGCCAGTATGCCTGCAAAGTCCACGCCCTACACCCAGGCTTAGCAAATCTGGTGCGCTCCCAGCTTTTATAAATAAAGTTTTATTGGAACACAGACGTGCCCGTGGGATTCCACGCTGTCTCTGGCTGCTTTTGCATGACAGTGCCAGAGCTGAGAAGCGGTCCGCATGGCCTGCAGTGTCTAAAATACTTACTGCCTGGTCCTTTACAGAAAAAAATTTGCCAGCCTTGGTATAAACCACTCCAGTACAATGCCTCTTTGTTAAGAGACAGACATATCATGTATCCAGAGTTCTAAAATACAAAATGGAATATGAGCTACAGAGGTGCAAATATGGAATGATATTACTGCGTCCTTCCTGGACACGGTGGTGGTGGAGTGTGTGTGTGTGTGTGTGTGGTTGGCGGGGAGGGCGGTGTTAAGGTTCTCTGGGTGTAAAGCCAAAGTGGAAACAAACAGCCCGCGTGAAGATGAAAGATACGATGGCTAGATTCAGCAGTTTTAGATAAAAAAGAGCAATTAGGAGAAGGAGTTGTGTCTTGCAGTAATTACCACAAGTAACTATCATATTACAACGTTTATGCAGATAAAGTGGTAAAATCTAATTAAACATCTTTGAAAAGTCAGTTTCACCCCTAAACTTCAAGACTCATGTATACAGTAGATTCTACCAACAGAATCAAGCAAGGGCAGGGGCAGATCGCACGGAGTCTGGCAAACGCGAAGTTGCACTTAACCCTAAAAGGTCCACGAAGACGTTAGCGTTAAGCTGATTACTCACAGCCAGCATCACAGCATCCATCTGAACCTGATTTGTGCCGTTTCTCTAACTCTAGCTCTTAGGCAGATTTTTCTTATTTATCCATCACTTGGCTGAGTCATACTGAGGAATTCAGCAAGGGAATAGTCTTATTCAAAACACTTAAAACTGGATGCCGATTCACTTTGATCTCTTGTTGATCTTAGCCACATGCTAACGGTATCCGCGGGACCACAAGGCTGACATGCTGTGATGTCTGATGCCACGGTTCACGGGCAGGCGTTGCTGGTCTCAGACACAACCACCCTCCCGTGGGCGTTCTTTGAAAATGGTGTCAACATCCTTTAAAGAGGTAAAACCGAAAACAGAAAATTCGATAAAATAAAGACATGTCTGACCATCTTTCTCTGGAGCTGCAGAAACAGTTCTGTGTTTTATAAGCAGTACATGGCTTAGTGCAGGCATGTGCAGAGACTGATACCCCTCCTCTACTTCAAGATCTCCCTTGGTGACCGCAGCTACCACATGTCCCTGCCTGTTGAATTGCCATTACATGATGCCTGCCTTTTCAGCCTATTTTGCGATCACTTACGTTCTGCTAGTTTTAACTCTGAGTTTATGTTTTTGGCAAAAATAGAGGTGCGTTAAATGGGGTTGAAGGTTCTTGGAGTCAATTGAAGTCAACTGCTGTTAAATATGTATGAAGGTGATCGGGTCAGAGCCTCACTTGCCAGAAGGAAAAAAACCAGCCTCTTATTTTGCACATTTGCTGCCCGTGGGCATTTTTAAAGAGGCTCCTTGCATCTTTAGGCTTTGTCTCAGCCACATTCTATTCCATTTCTAGTCGCACCCTTTTCCCCCTTAAATATCTTCCCATTTCCAAAGAGAAGTTCAGTTTATGCCAAGAAACTTTAGTTCCCTTCTTGGACAAAGCAGATATTTACTGAATATTGTACAATTTCTGCGTTCTCACCTGTTTCTTCATTCTTCAAAATATCTGTCCATTCACTCTAAAAAGGAAAGGATGAGGCTGACCCAGGGGTATGTGCAGCAAGGCTCCCCGGAGATCTCACGACGGAGGGGATGGGAAAGGGAGGTGAAAATTCAAGAGGAATGTTTAGGTGATGTGAATTTAACCACCTAAGAAATGACTCCCACCTTGCAGATCAGCAGGTTAAACCTAATATTCCCTGTAAGCAGGTGTGTTAGGAAATGGCCACTCTCAGGTTCCTCTGATGCAAATATAAAATAGTGAGTTGTTTAGAGGACAATTTTGTAATATTTATTAGAAAGATTTAAAACATACACAGCATCCGAGGCAGTGAACCCCCTGCAGGGCTGCATCCTAAGGAATGAAAATAGATGTACTTAGAGTCTGGGCAGGATCCTCTTCTCGCCGAGAACGAGGGCCGAGGGCCGTCTTCCACGGGCTGACCGTGCTCAGGTCTGAGTTGTGGGATTCATGGGCTTTCTCGTCTCTTCTTTTTCCTTCTTTTTTTTTTTTTTTTTGATTATCAGTTTTTAAATTGTGGAAAGATCTTGTTTTGTTTTTGTGACGGGGGAAGAAATGTATTTCAGGGGAAAAAACCAGGAAAATTCAAGGAGAGCTTATGTTACTTTCAGGTAACATTTTCCTTCTGGGGACAATGGCCTTCCCTGTCCCACTCATGCTGGGGGGTCACCTCAACACCGGGAGTTCCATGTCGGAGAGGAGGCCCAGGGTTGCCATGGGAGCTGGAACTGGCCTGAGTCATCCTGGGGCCTTCTCACTATGGAATTCAGCCCTGTGCTTGGGACTGGTGGGGGTCACCCTGTGGAAAGCCCCCTCTGAGTTCCCTGCACAGATTCTCCAGATAAGAGGGCAGGATATGAGACCCAAGATAAGAGGGCAGTGAGTGCACCCATGGCCCGGGGCCCCCTTTCCAGGAGGCTGGCTGCCTGCTTCCTTCGGGCTGGTCCCCACGTCCCATTTGCACGCCCAGGCTAACCTGCTCTCCAGGTGGGAGTTTTTCTTTGCCGCTGTTTCCTTGGTTTCTGTCTTGCTCGGAGAAGCTGTGAAGCTACAGAGGAAAACCCTATTTAGGAGGCTGTGTGCGCCCACGGATAATGAGGGCTGAACAAATCTCCACATTTTTAAAGCTCAGCTGTTTGAAACATGCTGAATGCAAAAATCATTGGTGAGTTACAATGTGTTAAATGATTGTAATTAAATACCTCTGTGTTATGACACAGTTCATGATATTTCATCACAAAAATCATAGCTGGAACACCGAGAAGGGTGGACACTGTATGTTTTATTCCTTTCCAGGGAATGGAGGAGGAATGGTACCAAAGTAACGTTGAAAGATGACTGTGTTATGGAAGAGTTTTATTATCTGGATTCTTTTAGCCCCTTTATAACCTTTACCAAGTGATTTTGTGCAATTGTCTCCGGGCTTTTCATCTATTTGACAGAAGAATGGGGAGCAAGTTACATTTAAACAAACTTTCCAGCAGATGACGGTGTCCAGATAACTGGTCTGTGGTTATTTTTCTAATCTGGGGCTTTTTACATGAAGCCCTTGTGAAAGCAAGACGTGAAATACTCATCTCTCATCGAGTTCAGCATAAAATTGGCAGCTTGGGAGAAGAGCTTCCTGGTTAGTTGCTAAAGCAACTTGATGATTTTCTCATTTAAATAAAAATTTCTGGAATTTCCCAAGATCCATTATTCGAATTTTCCTATTTCATACCTAGAAACCTACATTTGGGACCATTCTCTTCCTTGTACAAACCTCTGAATTTGCCTCTATTCCCACTATGAGAGTCTCAGTTGGAGGACTAGTTCTTAATAGTTTCCATAAATGGGTGGATAAAATTTTCAACTTATTCTTAACTGCAAATCATAAGACTGATATTTGCCTTTTAGTGTGGCCAACTTATAACAGGCTGTTAAAACATAATTTATAAGCCAGAGTGAACAAAGTTTTTAGTGCAGTCATACTCAGATTGTCGTTAGCCATTCTGCTTGAGTAAGGACCTTAACGTCCCGCTATCATGGGTGATAAGTGTTCTGGATTCCAATCTTTTTGCTGCCAATGATGTTCAGAGCTAATCTTTTTTATCTTTGTGTCCTCGAGGAGAAAGTACAGCTCAGAAAACCAAACTTACCATCAAGGATACAGAAAGAATACATATGATTATTGTAAAGTGCTTTATAAACAGTGATAGTGCTTGTGGCATCCTGAGCTTGACGATCCATTTTAATACCCAATTTGGAGCCCCCAGATTTGTCTCAGCTGAGAAAACTGGTCCCACACCTCACTGAAGGCAGTGGTTCTCCACGTGGATTTCCCTGGAACACGTCCAGGACATTCAGGTGCCCAGGAGGCCTCCCACTGAATCAGGACACCTGGAGGAGGGAGCGGCTCATGGTGTCTCCATGCGTGACTCCATCTCCTGCAAGGGCAGCGCAGAGTCTTTGCCCAACAACTCTGCCCTGAAGGGCGCCAGGGTTCTACACGGCTTCTCTATTTTGTCTTTACAGCACTGCTGGTCTTACTTTACAGACGGGGAAATAGACTCAGGACTCAGATGCTTCACACTTGCCAAGGTCCCAGTTTCCCAACGCTCAGCCAGCCAAAACAGGACTCTGCCGCTGTGTCCCCAGACTCCAGGTCTGTTCCTCCACGTTTCTGCCTCCCACAGTGAGCATGTAAACAAGTGGCGAAGAGAAAGGACTTGGCGAAGAACTGCAGGAGGCAGGACGGTCTCTGCGCAGCATCAGTTCCGTCTGCCGTTCCCCCTGAGCTTCAGGCCCCCGTGAGCCGGCGGGAGCTTTCCGAGAAAGGCGATCTCCTGACTGACGGGTGATGAGCCCGGTTCGCGCCGCGGCTTATCTGCGCTGCCTTCTGCAGCTCGGTGTAGACAGACTAAAGGTTCGGAACGGATGCCATTTGAACAGAGTGTTCTGTTTAAGCAAGATATTTCCAGGCATGGCCAATATTAACAATGATTTGCGGATCCGGTTTCAAAAGATTCTACTAAATTCCACCCCGCAGAACAGATGGAGTCCCAAGTCTCTGCCCATGATGTAGTAAATATTTACGACAGGAAGTTTGTCTGTCTGGGTGCTTACATTCGTGCTGGCGCTGCCCTTGAAGGCAATGAGGGCTTTTTCCAAAAGGCGTTTATTTGCTTTTGAAAGCTTTTGAAAAAGATGTGTCTGTGCTTTTCAGTTTAATCACAGGTCTTCCCAGAGAGAGACGAAGAGGACCATCAGCTGGGGCCCAGCGTTTATGGGGCAGAAAGTAAGAGTGGGGGGGGTGAACCTTCATTCATAAGGGGGAGAAGGAACGCCGAGGACAGAACCTGGAGGACAGCCTCGCACAATGGAAAAGCATGAGCTTTGTTAGAAAAAACCTGGGTTCAAATCCTGACGTTGCCTTACATAAAACATATTTATTTAATGACTTCTGAGCCAGAGACTGAGTTAGGCATTAGGCTTACAGAGGGGGAAAAAAAAAGAGAGAGAGAGTGGTTCCAGGGTGTGTGCAGTCAGGAAACATACATACATTCTGTTTAGATTTATGACGGCTAAGTACGATGATAATGACCTTCACTGGGTACTAGGGAGACACAGCCGAAAAGTCAGAGGAAGCCTTCCTGACTGGTGACTGTGGGCGACTTACTTCATCTCTACACAGCTGATTTCTCAAGATGATAGTAACTATCTTGTTAGTTGTGAGAATTAAATAAGCTGTGTACTGTGTCTGCCTGGTACCAGGCAGATAGTAAACTTTCTATAAACAGTTATGACACTAACAGTGATGATTGTGATGGCAAAGATGGTATCGACACGAACGACAAATGGGTCCGAGCACAAGGAACCCTGGCAGCAGTCAGAAGAGCCAAGAGCTTTGTCGTTCAAAATTAGGCCAGGTGTCCATCCGTCCTCTGTGCCCTGACCCTGCTGCCCTGAAAGCGTTGTTTAATCCCATAGAATTGTGAGCTCCCTGGGGACAGGCAGCATAACTCTGTCTTATGCCTGCAGACACAACTGTGTCTCCAGAACTTAGCCTTGATCCGAACACGTGGGAGTCTCTCCATACATGTGCACAGAGCAAAGGACGTGGAAGAGAAAGAAAGGTTGGAAAGAGAAACAGATGAAAAGAAGGGAGAAGTCAGGTAGGATCGTTGTCCAAGGGCACTTCCTGCTGCTGCTCCCTTGTCTCTGTTCCACGCTTCATAGCGACACCTCCGTGCCCGACCCATCACTCCCCCACTCACATTCTCCAACCAGACACCACCGGCAACCTCAGTCCTGATTTCCTTTATCTTCCTTTTCTTTCCTTCCTAGAGGGTTGAAATTCCAGCCATGCCGTGTACTGAGCTGTATGGCCTTATGTAAATTCTTTTTATTATTGTAGGCAGTTACAAAGTGTCAATTTCTGGTGTGCAGCATCCCCGGCCCGAGTCCATATCCACAGTGTCGCAGCCGCTGTCCACATCCCCTTGGGAAATATACGGAGAGGTTGGAGGGAAGGGAGGCAGAAAGTGGTGGAAAAAAGAACCACCGTCATTTACAGATCTCCCCTTCAGTTCTTAAAATATTATAATGTAACTAAATATATGTTTATAATATAAAACATAAGGAACAAACAGGTATCCTTCTATCTGGGGCCCAGGGAGTTTATCAGCTCTACATATGGGGGCACCAGCTGGAAAGGGAGGCCGATTTGGGGGCGTCACTGGCTTCCTTCCCGACCAGGCACGGACAAGTTTGCCAAGTCCTCCGAGGGGGCGCTGGGGAGGGGGCTCAGGGTGAGCATTATCAGAAGGAAAACTCGTACCTGGAAAGACAGGATTGCAGGGAAACGGTGATGACACAAACTGCAAATCCCACAAAGGCCCAGAGTTTTTGTAAGAACCTGGTGACTTTTCTATGGGAACCCGGAGGAGACAAGATGAAATTTTCACAACTGTAAATGGGTAGCTGTGTCCCTGGAACTGTTGTTAAGGGCTCCACCCACGTCCACACTCACACGCACACACACACACACACACACACACACACGAGTCAGCACTCTGTCCACGCTGGGCTCGTTAGGTCGCTGGCTCCGGCAAAGGTATAGCCATTGTTCATTATTCGTAAACTGTCATCAGTGCCTCAGCTGCCCTTCCAGGGGACGGAGCTCTGCTAAGTAAGAGCAAAACCAGATGAAAGGGCTACATTCTTGCCCGAGGAGCAGACAGTTGAAAACCTAACACCTGGATGTTTGGGACTAGATCCACGCTGGCTTCCAGAAGCCCCGGGGTAACTGCGCACTCCCAGCAGGCTGTTGTGGGGAGGTGTTCCACGAGGTTCCTGAGGTTTTGTGAGTAGAGGCTTAAGTTGTGTAAGGTGATGGCTAGCTCAGTGAAGGGCGGGGGAAGGGCAAACTTCGAGAAAATAAATGTGGTCCAGTGCTGAGTGTGTCCTGGAATCTGGAAAAGTTCTGTCCGATCCAGGAACTCATGGCCTTGGGCACCCAGGTGTCTCCTTCAGGGGAAGGAAGTGAGTAATCATGGAGCCCCTGCCAGGAGCCAGGGCCCCGTGCACGCACCGTCTCGTAAGGACCCTGTGAGGGAGCAGACCTCCTCCTTGCTCGGAGAGATTAGCTACTGTGGCCAAGATCCCAGCAGCCAGCAGGGCTGCCACGTTCCCCAGGCCCACCTGACCCCGAGGCCTTTCCGGACCTCCCGGCTATGTCCTCATCGTCGGACTGTGGGTGTAACAAAATTTCCAGCGTCCTTCCTGTGTTTATTCTTCTGGTCCATCTACTTGCTCACTCAGCTCCAAGAGGACAAGTGTCTGGAGGCACAGCCATCGAGGAGGGGGACATTCAGGACAGCAGAGTATATATTATTATCAGCTTTGTTCACAGACCCGGAGACCGGCCGGGGAGGCAGGGAGGCAGCCCAGGCCAGACGGGGCAGACTGGTTCAGCCGAGAAAACACAGCGTGGATGGAGTGATGGTTTCAGGGGAGTCTCTGGGGGCAGAGGGGAGAGACAGTTAGACTGAGTCTCCAGATATTACTCAGTGGAACATACAGCAGGTAATAAAATATACACTTAATGACTGAGTAATGGGCCAAGCCTAGCCAAGGCCCTCCAAGTGCGTATGACGTGTATCTTCAAAAAGAACTGTCCGGACAAGGTGGATGTACCAAAAGCAGAGGCAAAGTACACAGCTGTTCAGATGGTACAGTTTTGGAGGAATCAGCACAGCCCCCAAGCAATTTTATTTTCTTCGGGTTGATCCCGGAAATTCCACCCTTGGGACTCCATCTCTTTAGCTTCCTTCATTCACTGTGTGGGTTCTGATCTTACCCTGAGCCCGGCCCTGCCTGGGCTGGGCTGGGGATACGGGTGATGAGCTGAGAGTCTGTCCACTGTCCCAAGGGAGAGACGACAAGACCTTAGGCAATTCACACACAGCAGTGAGCGGGGGGAGCAGCAGGGCCCAGGAAGGCGAGGTCTGCACGGGGCCCAAGACCCAGGATGGCAAAGCGTTCAGAGCACACAGTGCAGCAGGGAGCCTGGGCCCCAGGATCCTGGAAAGGGCAGAGGATTCTGGAAGAGGAGGTGTTGCAGGAGGGAGTGACATCACCATGTCTGTATGTGAAAATGCCAGTCAGCACAGAAACGAGGAGGGTGCATACGTAACCCTTTTGTCACTCGGATGTTAGTATTATAAACATCCTTAGAAGGGGTGATGATTTTTAAACAAGTTGCGTGTTCTTTGGAGTGAGTGAAGGATTCAAAGACTAATTTTTATATTAAGAGAGGAAGAGCACCAGTGTGGGTCTGAGCACCTGAGGGAAGTGGCCAGTCGGGGCAGCAGAGACAAATGGTTGTCTCACTCTTGTCTGGCCTGGCCTGTCACCAGGAGGAACGGAAGTTATATAAATTCATCAGAAATGATTATTTCATGAATTAAAAACCCAATTTGAATGACCAGTAGAACAAATAGAGTATTTGTAGCAGAATCAGCCCTACCTGAAAGATAAAACTTAAAGGAAGTTTTGGTACCTTTGGTCAAAAGCCATGTTCCGTTGCTTCGAAGAATTATTACAGTTGAATTGACTCCTCCCAAAAGTTGATTTGAAAAGAGCAGCTGAAGTCTGTCGATGATCGTTGGCCAGCCTCTAACTGTTCTGGTACAGTGTTCTGACGGTGCTGGTGTGTCCGGGAAATACGGCCTTCCTGTAGGTGAGGGAGGAAAATTAAGTGTCTGCAAATATTTGCCAAGTGTCTGCCACACAGCGGGCACCACGCCAGGCCCTGAACAGGGCGGAGGACGAAGAAACCTAGTCTGAGACTCCGAGGCCGTGACATTCTAGGGCGGAAAACAGACAAAACCGGTTACAGAGAAAAGCACGTGGAGGAGTCAGCAGTGTGGAGGCAGACGGAGGGAGCGTGTCCCGACATAACAGGATCCCTGACGTCAGCTTCACAGAGAGAGGTCAAGACAGGCTTCCAAAGGATGTGATATTTAAGCTGAGAACTGCACTGGAGAAAGAACCAGCCGGGGGACATGTGAGAGAGCGTGGCTGGGGCACGGATGATGTCCTGGGCACCGGAAAGCAATCTTCGCCATCACGGAGACCTGTCGAGAGGACATGTGGTGGCCAACAGGCACGTGAGGCGATGCCCAGCATCGCTCATCATCAGGGACGTGCAAATCGAAACCACGGTGGGGGGCCACCTCACACCAGCCAGAATGGCCATCATCAAAAAGTCTGCGAACGACCAATGCTGGAGAGGCTGTGGAGAAAGGGGAGCCCTCCTACACTGCTGGTGGGAATGCAGTTTGGTGCAGCCACTATGGAAAACAGTGTGGAGCTTTCTCAAAAAACTAAAACTAGAAATTCCACTCCTGGGTGTATATCTGAAAAAACCCCCCACTAATTTGAAAAGATACACGCACCCCAGTGTTCATATCAGTTTTATTTACAATAGCCAAGATATGGAAATGGCCTAAATGTCCATCAACAGATGAATGGATAAAGAAGAGGTGGTGTGTGTGTGTGTGTGTGTGTGTGTGTGTGATGGAATACTACTCATCCATAAAAAGAATACAGTTTTGCCATTTACAGCAACATGGATCGACTTGGAGGGCATTTTGCTAAATGAAGCAAATCAGACAGAGAGAGACAAATACTGTATATCACTTACATGTGGAATCTAAAAAATACCACAAACTAGTGAATACAACAAAACACAAGCAGACTCACAGGTATGGAGAACAAACTAGTGTTTACCAATGGCGGGGTGCAACACGGGATGGGGGAGCGGGAGGCACAAACTACTGGGTGTGAGACAGGCTTAACGATGTATCGTACAACACGGGGAAAATAGACAATATTTTGTAATAACTGCAAATGGAAGCTAACCTTAAAAATTATATTAAAAAAAATTTTTTTTAAAGAACTAGCTGCAGGACGTGTGAGAGAGCGTGGCTGGGGCACAGAAAAGTCCTGTGCACAGGAGCAGTCTGCTGTGATCGAGATCTGTCCAAAGTGCAGAAGGTCAGAGGGAGAGGGCTGTGAAAACCACGGGAGAGAACAAGCAACAGCTGTGTTCGGGGGTTAAGCCTTCGCACAGGAGGCCAAGCTTCCACGGAGAGCTTTGACTCTGACGAGCGTGTGGAGTCAGTTGCTCACGTGACTGCACATTTCTGAAAACCCATCCATCAACACAATAGACCATTCCATCGGTGGAATATACCGTTACACTCCCTTGAGTAATTTGGGAAAAACAAACAAATGGGAAATGCTGAGAATTCATTCCCAGGGAGCCAGTGTTCCATAATGATTGTCCAGAAAGAATGTGAGAGCAGGAAAAAGAAAAAAAAAAAGCTGTGGGGAAAGAAAAAACAAAACATGCTGGGAAATTTAGATGAAATGATAGCTTTGTCCTTTAATTTTTCCTGGATTGATGACATTGTCATTGAATTTACTTTGATCTTCAGAGAGAGGGGGATCCTGTAGTCTTTTATTTTCCTAAAAAAGAAGATAAGAGGAAAAAACCCACTCTCTGGTTCCAGATTGCATCCCCCTGGGGAAACGTTACTGCGCTGCCAGGAGGCAGGAGGTTCCAAAGCAGTAAGTAGAGCGTGAGCGCCCCTGAGGTGCAGGCGTCCCTCCGCCTCTGACGCTCAGGGAGGAGTTCGCAGGCCGCGCGGGAACACACGCCGACTTCGGTTACCAGTCTGAGGTCAGTCACAGAAATGAAAGGAACCGGCTGCATTATCATTTTACGATTCGTTCACTTCTCAAAAATCGAGACAGCCACCAGACTCCCACCTGGACTTCTTAGCTGGCCGGAGGGGCTATCCTTTTAGGAAGCAGATTACTCTCCATTTAGTGTCTGCGCCGGCGCTCTCCCCAGGCTCGAAGCCCTGGCAACCAGGTCACAGTGAACACGGAGCGGCAGGCCTCTTCCAGGTCATACAGTTCTGAAAGGAGCTTCATTTCACTCTAATGTGGCCATAAACTTGAAACCAAATCGCCTTCCATACGAATTATTAGAAGGTCACATGAAGAGAAATTTTAATATCTTTCCTCCAAAGTGTTTCCTCCTATCTTTCAAGATTCCTTTAATGTTTTCCTTTATTCTGTAAGATTATGAAAGATAGCTACCCATCATGTCCTAAAAGCTGCCGTTTCGGCTAATAGCTCAAAACGACAGCGTGGTTCTCATTTCTAAGGCTCCCGCCAGGGCGGGGGGAACGTACGTACTTTGGTTGAGAAGACTGGGCCTCTTTTGCAAAACGTTCTCAGAGTCTATTCCATTTGAAAATGAAAATCTGACATCACATCAGTAAGGAGCCAGGAACTGTTCACATTTGCTCCTTGACTGAAGGCTGACATTCTGTCCTTCTTGGACGTCTACTGGCCTATGACGGAAATGAACAAATAATGTGCAGAGTTCCTCCTGACCTGGCATTGCATTAACCGTCTGCGGAGCCAGGCTGTGTGCTGATGTCATACGTGCTAGCTGGCACTTCCAGTTAGCCCAGGGTTCCCGAGCGGATTTTAGGATGGGGCGCAACGACAACAGACCAGAGGTCTCTGAGGCTGTCGCCGAGTTATCTACGTGACCCCTAAAAGTTTTTCTTATTTTCAAACCATGTTTTATTTTTAATTGAAATATAGTCAGTTTACAGTATTGTGTTAATTTCTGGTGTACAGCATAGTGATCCAGTTATACGTGTGTATATATGTATTTTTTTCATGTACTTAATCATCACAGGCTATTATAAGGTATTGAATATAGTTCCCTGTGCTCTACGGTAGGACCTTGTTTATCTGTTTTATATACAGTAGTGTGTTTCTGCAAAAAAAAGGCAGAAAGATAACACTGAGTTTTCATTCACCAACAACCACTTGCCTGGGGGAGCATGAAACTGTCCCTTGAGAAAAACCGCTGAAGCACGAGCAGTGACAGTCTTTCTTGCACAGAGTCAGATGCTGGAGTTGGGCTGGTGAGACCAGGGATGCTGTTTCCCTCTCAGTCACTGGCCTCATTGCAGTAACGTCCCTGCAGATGCCACGCCTGTCCACTTAGAATCACTCTTCAAAACGCTTTAGAATCTCAAAGCCAATCAGGGAACAGCCAGGTTTTTAAAAGTTAACTCCGTACTGAAGTGTAAGTTACATACAGAAAAGTGCCCAAATCGTAAGTTGGCAGTTTGATATACTTTTACAAAGTGAACTTACCTGTATAACCAGAAGACAGATCAAGAAACGGCATTATCTGCACTCCAAAAAGTTTCCTCCGTCACTTCTGCCACTGTCCTTGAAGGGGTGACCACTATGTGGACTTCTAACACCAGGGATTAGCCCTGCCTGTTTTTGAACTTTATGTAAGTGGAATAATATAGTCAGTCAATATCCTCTTTGTAAGATTCAGCCAGGAACCACAGAATGTCGAGGTTAAGTTACAGGAGAGATGCTATCTGGTCCATAATTATTTTGCGTGATTTTGACAAGTATTTATCAAAAGCCAGAACCAAAACTTTTAGCCTTTATTCATAGAAGTTCAGCAAACTAGTGCAGATAATCTTGAATAGACGACTTCGAGTAAGCAGAAACCACCACGTCAAATTACTTCAGAAACGTTCAAAAGGCCAAGGAGGTCCAGGTCCAACAGAATAGCACTAAGCACCCAGAATTTCAAGTCTGACACGAATGTATTCGTATTCAGGGTATTACAGTGACTCCCTGCTTTAAAAACTTCTAAGCATCTTAAATTCTCTGCAGCTTACAGCCACTATATAAATATTCACAGGATTTTCCCAAGCAAAAATTGCTGCTTTTCTTGGCTTCCGATAAGCAAACCAACAAGAGACTTTACTGGAACAAGATGCAAAGCACAATCATATTGAATTTGAACATCTATTTTGAAAGCCATCCTTTATAATTTCTGGAGCTGGTAATCAGACAGGCAGCAATGAATGAGACTCTGCCGAATAGTTTAGCTCTTCCGGTTGGGAATTGCGTCTGCTTTTAAAAATAAAAATTAGCATAGCTTCAGGTGAGTCTCAAAAACCAGCATGGAGCACTATCTGTGTCTGGAAGAGGCCCATTCATTTATTCTCCATCTGTTCGTTCATTAGTTCACTCACTCATTCATTCCTTTACAAATATCTTCATCATGTCCTTATCACGCACGAAATACACGTTGGTAATAGTTCTCTTGCTATAGGAGAAAAATGCATACTTGGGAGCAATTATGTGCTAGTAAACAGACTCTCTGTGGCAGGGGGAACCCTAGTTTTCATGTTTGCCAAGTTGCATGATTTAAGTATTCTGCTCATGTCTGATTTCAGGGTACTAGTGCAAAGTCGCTGGCCCCGAGCTGGACCGAGATGCACAGGCTGGCTCTGGTGATCAGGCAGGAGGCAGCTCCGATGCATCACTGGCTTGAACAAATGTTGCTGATGATGTGAAAATGTACACTTGAAACAGGACAAAGGCCACAAAAACAGTACTGGACCTTCTTACCAATTAATCAAAGGAAAGAGAGTGTGCATTCTCTGACTCGGAAGGTCCACACAGGCGATGTCTCATTCAAGTCCAGCACTGCTGAAAAGCAAGTGATAGTTTCCCAAGGGGCCATACCACAAGCAGGATAATCACCCAGGGCAGGGATTTGGAAGAGCGCCCAGATAGCTCGCTGTGCAGTTTCACCTTGGCGCCTGAAATTCCCATGCTCAGCATCAAGAAGCCCCGCCGAAGTGCCGGGCTCCGGAGAAGGGTGGGATCCAGCCCCCGGAAAGCAGGCGGCCTGGTGCCGCTGAAGGAGATCTGGCTGCGAGGTAAAGGGTTCCGTTCCTGGTGGGATGATAACTGGCCGTGCAACATGCGGCGAGTCCCTCACTTTGGAGCCTCAGTTTCCATGGACTTGACAGCAACCTTTTGTGTGCCCACCTGATTTGCTGCAAGTCACCTTTGCATCAAGCAGGCCTCTTAGCCAGGACCAAGACGGCAGATTTGTTGACGGCTCTGTGCTCGAAGATCTGATGCTCTGACAGTGCCCTTTGTTTGGAATTGGGGGATGGGGTGAGATGTCCATCTAATTTTTTAAGTGTTACGTTCTGTGAATAATCCACACTCAACCTAGTATGAAATGGGACCTTTCTCTCAGGGGTTCTTGTGCGATGGGGAGCTTTCAGTGGTGCTTTACAAAGTTCGTGAGATTTCCAAGATGTCATTCAACTGTCAAGTCAGCACTGAACTTTCAGGAGTCTGAGAAGGACACGAGCAGCCTAAGATGCTGCATTTCTCTGTGAGTCAAAGTGCACGGAAGCATAAGAGAGATGCTGGAATTTTGACCACAGATCAAGGTTAATATCTAGATTCCAAATACTTTTCTTTTAACTTAATTTTATTTTTCATTGAAGCGTAGTTGATTTACAATTTCAGGTGTACAGCAAAGCAATTTAGTTATATATACATTTTTTCAGTTTCTTTTCCATTATAGCTTATTGTAAGAAATTGAATGTAGTTCCCTGTGCTGTATAGCAGATCCTTGTTGTTTGTCTATTTTATATATAGTAGTGTGTATCTGTTAATCCCAAACTCCTCATTTACCCTCCCCCCACTTTAATGCAGTAACTGGGCATGGAGTTTTGAGAGTGAGTTTCCTGTCCCTCCTTGGAGGGCGCACAGCCCCCACATGCCCAGGGTTTATATGAACGTGCATTTTTATCGTCCTCCCTAGTATCTTAAAAGTTACAGCCCAGTTCCTGCACTCCAGAATTCACCTTCATCAGCAGTAATTGGCAACCAAAGCTGCACTAATTTCACACAGCTCATCATAATTGTACCCCAACCCACAACAGACCCAGGCAGTGCAGAGAGCAGAGCTTGAACTGGCTCCGACAAGCCCTGCCATGCCCTTCCGAGCCTGGGTCAGGAAGTGGAGGTTTGGGGGGAGCAGTTCTAACACATGCCTGCCTTTGTCCTGGTGCTTAACTCCTGTTTGGAGAAACACACATTTTGCCAAATCGTAATTTTTAAAACTCTTGGCATAAAAAAAAAATTAAAACCTTACTCTCCAGCCGTTTTTAGGTAAGGGAATGTGTTTTTCTAAATACTTGCTTATTCTTAGTGGGCTTTAAAGTTTTGACCAACTCCAGTCGGCCGTGGGCATCCTGCATGAGCTGACATCAGCCCGCCTCTGAGAGCCGGTCAGCACTAGAGCCCCAGGGTGGGAAGTGGGGACACTGAGAGTGAATCATCCAGGGTAAAGGCCATCCGAGGTCTTGCAACCTGGGCTGTGTCAGCTTTTCCAGAGAGGGTGAAGTGTATCTGTGGCTTGATGGAGCAAAACGGACTTCCACAGACTGAGAACCTTCTTCACTTATCTATCCGCATCAGAAAGCTTTTTTTCTGGTTTTGAAAGAAATGCAAGCTTGCGAAAACACAAATGGTAAAAAATAATCTAAGAAATAAAAGCAAATGTTCCCTGTAATCACACACCCCAGAAATAATCAATTATTTTATGTGGACTTCTTTGAGTTTTTATGGATACATGAATATCTACATAATAATTACCATTATTTTATAAAAATGGATCATAGCATGGATATATTTTATATACAATGTGTACAGTACATATACACACAGTATATATTTACAACTTTTTTTTTGGCTGGACATCTTTTTAAGTTAGTTCATGCAGTTCCAAGCACTTCTTTCTAGGGACTGGAAAGAAAAACCTCTTTTAGGATCTATATGTCATTGTGCCTTCTTTGGGAGGGGAGCAAGAGGCAGGCAGCATCCCATTTCACAGATGGATAAGTGGAGGCGCAGAGAGGATGCCTGCCCCTCCCAGAGTCCAGAACCAGGTGACCCCCCCCCAAGGCCCAGCGTGGCTGAGACCTCCACACCTTGGACTTTGCGGCAAGCTCCCTCCCTCGGTGCCAGCCCACTGCCTCCCCTTTCATGAAATATAAGTGAAAATAATCACTTTTGAACAGCTAAGCTGTGCTAACCATAGATTGATTTTGCAGGTTGCTGCCCAAAGGGAGACTCAAATAATCGTTAAACCACAGGGGATGGTCATTCATCCCTGTAAGAACTAAAAATAAACCCAACAGGTTGTCTCTGCCCCATTTTCCAGCAGAAGGCAAAGCAAACCAGTGGCACGCTGGCCAAGAAATAGTTGTGCACGTTCCCTCAGGAGAAACAGGCTTTTGGAAATTACAGTTATTTATTGTTCCCTGTTAAGATGCAAAGAACTTTCTGACTTTCCATTCTCTATAGACTGGGAAAACAGCTTCCTTGCGGGGTGAGCAGAAGTCTGAAGGACGCGGGGGCACTTTGGGCTGCTTCCGCGAGGAAGGGCTGAGAACTGCTCTCACTCTGCGGCTGCAGGACCTGCAGGAGTCGTGCCCCTCCCCCCGGAACGCCCTCCCCCTGGAGAGCCCTCCCTCCAATGCATCTGCTAGTAGGCGATGCGGCTGCGGTCAGTCTCCCTTTAGACCCCGCCTCCTCCCTCCAGCCTTGACCCCCTCCTCCTCCCAGCTCCTCCCACGAGACACAGTCTCCTCTTCTCCTTTTCTGTCTTTCTCACCGCCGCCGTCAGACCGTCGGCCTGGGCCTTCCGCACTGGCCTGTGTTCACCTGCTCTCAGTCACCGAGTTCCGTGGGTTGTTCTGCTGGGTTCCGCCGCGCTCGCCATCATCCGCACCCCCGCCCCCGCCACCCAGCCCTCCGCCCTTATCACAGCAGCCCTGGATTTTGCTGTGAGCTATTCCACAGACGTCCACCTTCAAGGTTATCTTCGCATCAGACGACCTGTCTCCTGCTTCCACTAGACCCTCTGGAAGCACAGCTCCAATTGCATTCCATTCCTCTTTCAGAAACGTCAGTGGGACCCACGGCTAGTGTTCAGGAGTTCACTCCACTGCTGTTGGTTGGCACCGAGACTTTGTTGGTGAACGACATCTCAGTCCTTCTGCACAGAGATGCACGGTCTCCCCTAGACTGGGACAAGCCAGTGAATCACACGTGGTCAAGTGTGAGATGAGCATGGGGTGGAGGGGAGCTGGGGCACCTAACCCAGCCTGGAGGTCCAGGGGGACCCCAGAGGAGGGGATAACAGATCACAGCTGGTCCTGATGGAGGGATGTAATTGAACCAGACGACAAAGTGGGTCACAGTCCTCTACCATCTGTCCTCAGAGTTTCTAACCTCCTCTCCCCTCCTCCCTCCCCAACAGCATTCTGGGGCTTTCTAACCAGCCTCACCTCTGCTCTGGTGTTCCTTCTGCTGAGAAATCCTCCTTCAGTTGTGCCCACCACCTCTACCGACCCTCACACACAATCCCAAGTCAGCCGTTCTGTCCACATTCAGGTATTCAGCCTACAGTCACTGAGCAACTTTTTACAGAGTGCTGTCTCAGCCAGGTATTGAATGATGGGCAGAATATGGATACAAGGAGGAACAAAAAGACTTAGAATCTGTAATCTATGCACCCCAATGTTCACAGCACCACTGTTTACAACAGCCAAGGCATGGAAGCAACCTAAATGCCCATCAGCAGAAGACTGGATAAAGAAGTTGTGTGTATGTATACACTGGAATACTACTCAGTCATAAAAAAGAATCAAATAATGGCATTTGCAACAACATGGAAGGAGCTAGAGATTGTCATTCTAGGTGAAGTAAGCTAGAAAGAGAAAGAAAAATATCATATGATATCACTTATATGTGGAATCTTAAAAAAGGACACACATGCACTTATTTACAAAATAGAGACAGACTCACAGACATAGAAAACAAACTTATGGTCACAGAAGGCTAAATGGTTGGGGAGGGATAAATTGGGATTTGGGATTTGCAGGTACTAACTACTATATATAAAACAGATAAACAAGATCCTACTGTATAGCACAGGGAACTCTATTCAATATCTTGTAATAGCCTGTAATGGAAAAGAATCTGAAAATGAATATACGTATAACTGAATCACTTTGCTGTTCACCTGAAACTAACACAACACTGTAAATCAACTATACTTCAAACTAAAAAGTAGTTTTAGATCAGAAACCTGATCTCCATCTATTGGTTAACTTCTGCTTTCTCCTCCTCCATCTTCCCGTTCTTTTTCTTCATTCCCATCATAATTTGGCTTTCTCATTCAGGCATTTGCCACATCCCACCTTGTGTTACTGGCTTATTTCTCTGTGTTCTTTCTCTGACCCGGTTGTGAGCTCCTGTTGGTCCAGAATCTCCCTTGTACTCTGCTCTGCATCATGCCTAGCAAAGTCCTCAGTACATATTTATTCTGGAACATTGCAACGTGTCAGGCTTTCACACTTAAGATTCCTGCCTCTAGGGTCTGCCAGCTGAATGCGAGTAGAGCACGGAGGAGGGCGTGGAGCCAGCTGACACCACATCCCACACCCTACAAAGCCCCAGCAGGGAGCCTTTATTGGGATGAGGAGGTGAGAGAGGAAACATCACTGCGACAGTGCCCAGCCTCAGTCTGGTCCCCTCACTGCATCACCTGGGCATCCTCTAAATCTTCATCACTGGTTGTTCCTGGAGAGAGGTATTTCCTGCCCCGGGCCCTTCCTCCCACCATAAATGCACCCTGGCATTCCTGTTGTTCAAACCTGGGCTCGCTGGCACGAGCCACCACCTAATGCAATACATTCCCTTTATTACTAAGGCCAGAGCTGCTGTGATTTATCCTAGGCTCTCACATCACTTTGACTCTCACATATACTTAAATTACAAACCACGTCAGGAAAATGTCTCATTTTCCATAAGTAGTAATAGTCAGGTTTATAAGTTACGGGATCATATTTTATGTGAAAAGGTTGAACTCTGAAATTTCCTTCCCAAGGCTGAAATAAGTAGCACAAATATAATAGGTGTTTTATTTTCCAGTGACTTTGGAAAACATTTAAATGGGAACCACTTCCCTTTTTTCCCTCTTCAAAACAGAGATAAATTCCACAGACTTTAGGAAATAGTTTGCAAAGTTTTCACCTTGCTTTGGCTAAAGATTGCTGATGGACTAGTGTTTAAACCCCATTTATTTGAAACAGAAATACAAAGTTGAATTTTTTCTGGATTCTGTCCTATCTTGCCAAAATTTTAATGAGTTTTTCATGTAGATCCTTGAAAGGAGACATAGTAATAATAATTTCAGCCACAGTCATAGTTGTAGAGGAGTGAGTTGTGAGAAATGTTCCTGTTACATCCAAAGATAAATTGATGACTAAACAGATAAATCAAGTTGGAAAAATACCCCAAAGACTTAATAGTTACCGGGATATTTTGGTAATTTCCCTCCTCCATGTCTTTTTTTTTTTTTTTTGGTAATAAAATGTTTATAAAATCAGCTTCTGAAAATGTTCAAACACAGCAGCGGTTGGGCTAATAATACATTTAATTTGTCCTGTATACTTCTTACCTTTAGCAAAAAAAATGTTAATTGCGAGAAAGCAGAATTGCTGCAAGAAAAACATCTGTTTCTCTATTTATAAAGCAATTGAAACAAAAACATAATAGGATTCAGTGGACATTATTCAAAAAGTAACCTTTCTTCAAGAAAACATTTTAGCGTACCAATTTTGCTTCATTTCTAATGGGGTCATTTCAACCGCGGAATGCTGAAACTCATTTCCCAGTATCACTGTTAATCAGGATACGGAGTCACACATGCTGATGATTTTGACAAATTTATGTTGCTGATAAAATGAAAATCATACTGTTTGCAACCAAATCATAGGTTATCGCTGCCTTCATACCTTGAGAGTTGAACTTCACTTCTTTTCAAACTCAGGAACTCAGAGCCTGTGTTTCTCTCTTGTCTGGCACCATCGGCTGCAGTGAGGCATTTCATCTGGCTTTGTGACACACCAGTCCCGCTGAAGGCAGTAAGCGGCACGAAGCAAGGTTAATTGGATGGATAATGTGGCGATAGCCAAACGACTGACTATTTTAGCATCCGGTGTACAGGAAATCTGAAAGCGTTCTTTATTTCCTACCTCACTTCTGATGAGAGGCTATTCCCCAGGTTTTACTGTTTCTCCTTGGGGATCTGACCTCTTCCCTCCAGCGTTTAACCAGTCACCTTGGCGCTGACCAGGGACTGGCTCACATGCAGTAGCAGAGCCGGTCTCATTTTGTTTTATGAGGAAAGAGGGAGAACTGTCCTTAGTGCAGCCCTGCTTGATTTGTTTTTCCATCCCTTTTCAGAAGCTCTGTTCTTTCACTGCCCAGGAAGAGGGAAGGTTTATGTCCGCGCCTGACAGAATGTCTCAGGTGTAACGGGGACATGTGCTCCAGGTGCCCACCGGGCACGGCTGCCATCTGAAATCTGGCAGCTTGCTGCCGCCAGGCATCTGCTTATCCAGGTTGTGGTTTTGATGTGTGCATAAAGCACCCACCAGGGATGGCTTGCAACCAGAGTCTGGTTCGGAGGCCGACAGCTAAATCCAGGATCCCCACCCACCGGAGCACGCTGGCCAGCAGTGCCTCCTCACCCGCCTCCGTGGAAACTCACAAGCCCCAGGTCCACACCAGACCTGAAATGCAGGGCCTGGGCGAGTGGGTGCCCTAACTGGTCATTCATCCGGTAACATGTACGTGGGCGGGGGAGGAGCACTTCGAGGGTCCAAGTCTGAAGATGCAAAAATAAAGGAGACCTAACTGCCTCCTTCCAAGAGCTCACAGTTGGAATCGCTCAGACCAGGAGTTGAAATGACACAGCTCGACTTGTCCCTGGGGCCACTGTGTGCTGCCATTCTGATGTGCATGGTGTCCTGGAAAGAGGCTGAGTGGGATCAGAGGAAGGAAAACGTACAAAGGAGCAGAAATAGTCCACTGTGGGGAAAGAAGCACCCAGCTTCCAGGGCTGGATGCAGCGGCCGGCGAGCTAGGGGCTTCAAAGATTAGTTATGCGGACTTCTCACCATGATGTTGTGGCATTGTACACGCCCTGGGCTGCGGAGCAGCTGACAGTCACCAAATGCTGACCACCTACATACGTTACACTGTCCATTTAATCCTCAGATCGATTTCTCAGGCTGATACTGTCATCCCATTTTACAGATGAGAAACTGAGATTCAGTAACTTTCCTGAAGTCCCGCAGCCAGCAAATGGGGAATCAGAATTTGCCCTCTAAACTGTCTGTGAACCCAGTTTCCTCCCCTGGAAGACATAATAGGGTCCCAACAAACACTGGGTGTTCCTGCTCCAGTTTTGAAGCAATGGGACAGCCCCCTCCAGCCCATCCTTTAGGTCCCTTGATTCAGTGGATCAACCCATCTGGGCTTTCCCCCAAGCCGATCATGGCTGGGTGGGCTTTGGTACCTTGTAGCTGGCTCTTTCCTCTCCCACATGGGTGCGTGTGCCTGTGTTGCTGGACCGTCTGCTCCTCCAGCCTCTGCCAAACCGGGATTTCTCTCCAGCTCACTAGCCACGCTGGTAGTTCCTACTCCTTCGTCCCCTTTCTCTTCCAGTCCAGTGGACCTTTTTAACTCCATATCCAGGCCTGCTGGTTCCATCACAAATAACCTACTTACCTGCCTTCCAAAGATGACTCTTGTCAATCCAAACAAACTTTAATAGGTCCTGAAAGTGCCCCATGTGGAATCAGGAGGACACCTAGAGTCTACGGCACATAGAGATTTGAAGAAAATGGCTTTGAAGAAATGTACGTGTGTGATGTTTGAGGAATGTGTAAATGTTTAAGAAAAGCTTTCACATAGAAAAGCAGAGGGCCGTAGCTGTCATCGGTATCTCTTCGGCCCAGTGTGTGAAGTGGTTGAGGGTATCAGGTCATTCCGCTCTTTGCTTAGTGCCCCGGAAATATGCATCCATTCTCTGTACATCGTGTCCTTGGTAACCTCCCCACGAGGAGCTTGTGAGCAAGCTTTGTGTGGTGCCCTGAGGTCACCCATCGCTCGGGGACAAAGCCTCTTCAGGCTCACCTCTCTGGGACTGGTGGCCTCAGCCTGGCAGACATCACTTTGCTTTCAGGTGGGTCCCCTGAAGTTTGGGACCCACTGTGGTCTGCTGTCGAAGTCCTAACGCCTAGTCTGGTGCACAGAAGGTGCTCAAAGACTATTTATGACTTTGTTGAATTTGCCACGAGAGATTCAGCAACTCACGGCTTCGGGACCTACGAAATTATTCCATGTGGCCAGAAAGACAGGATGAGATATCCCCGCGAGCCCGAATCCTGATGAGGATTCTCTTCCAAAGACGTACGATGAGCTGCGCGGGCTAATTACGCCAAGGACGCCGCCAGGCCGTTGCCTCGCTGAACCACGCAGGTGCCCTGAGCCTGGCGTCTGGAGGCTGTGCTTGTTCGGGGTGCGCAGAATCCACCCATTTCCCAGTTCCTTCTGTCTGCTTTCATTCCTCAGGGGATTAGAACCCAAAACACCTCCTTTGCTTTACAAACTAGAAATGAGCAGGTTGAGTGTTTCAGATTATAAAACAAAGGGCAACCTCAAAAACCACAAAGCCAATCTCTTAGGAACAAAATATCAGACTGGGGCTCCCAGGAGGATGAACCGTCTGTCACTGGCGGATATGGGTGACATTCCTCAGTGACAAAGGGAGCATTCCTGCTGGCTCTCCACGAAGAGATGTGAAGATGCTTATTTCCCCAGCTTAAAAAAAAAAAAAGCACAAAAGCCAGGTACATAATCCTGAGAGGTTAATTGACGCTGCATTCAGCTTCCTCCCAGCCTCTCCTGCACTCTGACCGGTAGAGTCATTGACTCTCCCAGCCTGTCTCAGCCTTTTCTTCTTCTCTTTCTTTAATTCTTATTTTTTTACTGAAGTGTAGCTGATTTACAATGCTAGTTTCAAGTATACAGCAAAGTGATTCATATACATATACAATCAGATTCTTTTCCGTTACATCAGCCTTTTCTTCTGTATTTGTCCATGTCGCCAGAATGATGCATTTGATTTAAAAAAAAAACAGCAAATCTGGGAGGACAGCAAAACCTTGATTAAGAGAAATGTTTGGGCAACAGGGTGGTTTGATTTATTCCATATTCTATGAAACTGAGGGTTAAGTAAGACATCCTTGTGGCGTCCATCCTTGTGATTGAAAACGCCTCCCAGATGAGCTCCTCCACGTTCCTGTCTTTGTGAGCATGGGAGACTGAGCATGGCAGGCTCTTACTCTGAGGACAGAAAGTTCAGCAGTAAATCTTGGCCCTCATTCCTGAATGCCAGTTATTAGATTCTTCATGTAGATTTGGAAAGAAGAGATATTGGATGTGGACAAATCCTAATATACTCGAGGAGCTGAGATTTCAAAATGGGTCTTCCCATTTGCTTTTTGTCATTCCTTTAGAATCTAAGTGGACAGCCATTTGATTTGTTTTCTAATTAAACTAATACTGTCTTCCAGGTTCTTGAATCCATAGACGTACATTCTTCTGCAGATGAGGGCACCTCATAAAAATGATGACTGTTGTCCAGAGAGTATGCAGTATAATTTTTGTACAACATTGATTCATCTTGTACATTAAGGGGAATTCTGGCTTTTGAAACACTAGTGATTTTTTAAAGCAAGTAACATTAATTTATTTAAATGTGTTACAAAAACATCTGCTTTGGAGAGAGAGCATAGTGTAATAGACTGAGTTCTGGCTTTGAAGGGAGGCAGATCTTAGTGAAACAGTCACTCTGTTCCTGCTGTGTGGCCATGGGAAAGTCATTTAACCTCTCTGAGCCTCGACTGCATCATCTGAAAAATGAAGATAAAAATCCCTCCCATCCAGGGCCAGGGTGGAGATTAAATGAGAGGCTGTGTGACAGAGCCCGGTGCCTAGGGATTGAGGAAGAAAAGGCAAATCTCCGCCCATACCCTTCCCCCACCCTGCCCCAGACAGGAAAACAAATTGTAGCATCGAGTTTATTGACCCAAACCAAATAACCTGTCTATTTGGCCAAGAATTGTGACATTGCCTGCTCAGGTCATAGCTGCTGCAGATTCTGCTTGTGATGGCTAGTTTTACCTGTCAAATTCACGGGGCAGAGGGATGCCCAGGTGTCTGGTCAAACATCGTTTCTGAGCATATCTGTGAGGGTGTTTTTGGATGAGATTAGCGTTTGAATCAGTGGGCTCTGTGGAGCAGGTGGCTCCCCCCCCCCCAGTGTGGGAGGGCACCATCCCATCCCTGACAGGAACAAAAGTTGGAGGGAGACAGAATTCATCCTCCTCCGCCCGGCCGCCCACCCGAGCTGGGACATGGGTCTCCTGCCCTCGGGCAGGGCCTTAACACCGTCTCTCCCCTGCTTCTCAGGGCTTCAGGTGCAGACTGAGGTGATGGGTCTGTCCTGAATGTTGCCTTGGATGACGGCTGCACAGTCAGGTACAAAATTCATCAAGCTACGTCATTAAGATGTGTGCACCTCATATTTGTAAACTATACCTTAAAAATAGACTTAAGATTCAATTGGACAATGAATACCTTAAACAAACTCTTGGGTCATCCGTGGAGTAATTTCCAGGAGTCAGAGAAGCCTGAACACCTCCCAGGCCCCTCCATCACCTCGGGCATGTCCCGCCTCTCTGGGAGCAGAGCTCTCCAGCAGCTCAGCAGGTGCTGATCAGACTCTGCCACACGATGAGATACAGGAAGAATGCAGTGACATCTTCTCGTTCTGGGTTCTGTGTGGTGACAGGAAGTCTCTAATTTGGTGCTGGGAAATGGATTAGGACATACATATCTGTAGGTGCCTATTTCGGTCCAGCTGGCGTTTGGCCTAAGAGCATGGGGAAATGGTCCTGCCTCTCTTGGGGGACAGGAGCCTGACATCCCCAGGGGAGCCTTTGCTTTATAAGGCTGTCCAATTCCAGAGCCAGCCTGCGGCGGAGGGCTGGGCGTCCTCACAACCTGAGTCCCCACGCTACGACTTGGCTGCGTTTTCCGAGCACATCATTTCGCTCTTTCATCTGCCTTCCCAGAGTTTGAAAACATGTTTATGAATGACTTACTTTGGTGGAACCTATTAAATTAGAAGCCTCTTTCCTCAATACAACAAGTAGATTAAAATGTGAGTAATTTCATGGTCTGCAAAGATGGGGAAATGTTTGTTTCATCCCGTAAGGCGTGCTGTCATGCGTGTTCATAAAGCAAAGGCGTGTTGCTGGTGACCAAGGAGTTACTATGTGCAGGCAGGGCGGCAGCAGGGGTGAGGGTGCTGGGGTCCCCGCTTACCCACCGTGAGGTCGCCTAGCATTGCCCACGTGCCCTGGGCCTCGGGCAGAAGTCCTGG
Organism: Vicugna pacos; assembly: GCF_048564905.1. NCBI lineage: Eukaryota > Metazoa > Chordata > Mammalia > Artiodactyla > Camelidae > Vicugna > Vicugna pacos. Next base: position 24,094,823 of record NC_133010.1, on the reverse strand, counting down.
CATAGGGGGTCTGGTCAGCTCTAAGAGGGCCGGCTCCTTGTAGGAACAGAATCACCCAGCTGAATTTAGCCCAACCTGTGGGCCAACACCCACCGTACAACGGCTTGTGGGAGGTCACTGTTGCTGGTAAGGGGTCAACAACCCACAGTCCTCCATGAAAGAATTCACAGGACACTCTGGAGTCACAGCAGGTGGTACATTTTTATTAGTTGACAAGACAGAGCGACAGGACATCTGCAGCCAGCAAAGGAGCCGCGTCCGCAGGTGGCCTTAAGGACTCTAACACTCCCGATGCAATTTTCCATTTTGCAGGTGTGCACGCTCGCTCATTTTCGAAACCCCCCATTTGCCCATGAGAAGAGGGGTGGGGGGGCAGGTTTACTGGTCTTCAAGGTCTTTGGAGCCCCTTGTTTTGAATCCCTAGTTCCCTTGTCTGCCTTGCCCGGACTGATTGGTACCCATCAGTAATGACTGTCCATAACACCTGCTTCTCTGAAGTGCCTCTCGTGAACTGGGAACCGCGGGTCACCTGCAGGCCCGAAGTTATCTAACCCTTACAGCAGCTCTGGGAAACTGGGCTCACGGCTTTAGGGGCTAGTAGTTAGTGAACACCTGCAAGTCCGAGGCGTTTAATTCTTGCGGCAACTCCGCCGAGAGGGAGCAATGATCCTCCGCGCTACTGTGACAAAGCTGAAGTTTAAGAAGCCAAGTAACTTGTCTGCAGGTCATGCAGCCCCGAAGCTGCAGAATTCGGACTAAGACTTGGTACAAGGCGACACCAGTGTCTGAGATCCCTGCCCCCACCCATCTTCAGATCAGGTTTGCATCACGGAGGGAGACAGAGCAAATGCAACCTCAGAATCCTTCTCAACACAGGGCATCAACAGGTCATACCCATCGATAAGAGTTGTCACCTGAGATGAATCTGTTTGCACTCCTGACATGGACTCATACCTGCTTAATGGGCAGATAGCAAAACATAGAATAAAAGATTATACAGACAACATGGTGATGGAGGAGTGGCTGGGAGCGTTATTAGGCTGAATCAGGGAAAGTTGCCATTTTTTTAGGTCAAGTGTAGGTCAGGAAATGTCAGCGATTTCGTACAGTTCAGCCTATAATTTAATGAGATGAAGGGGTGGCCCTTGAGCTGATTACTCAACTGGAGGAAGACGCAGGCATACAAGTGCCTGGAACGCAGCTCTCCCGACCAGAGAAGAGCACGTGCGAGGCACTGTGGCAGGAATACCCAGAATTGAAGGACAGATGGGCAGAACTGCTGAGTCTCAGAGAACCAAAGAGATGGAGGGCTGAGAGACACAGTTGAAGAGATGGACAGAGGCTGAGACAAGGAGGCTGAGGTCTTAGGGAAGGAATGTGGGCTTTCTTCCAGTTGTGATGGAGGCTTTGGCAGGGGAGTCATATGATCAGGTTGAAGCAAATGTTAAAAGAGTGCTCCGACTGGTGTCTGGGAAATCATTTTAAAAGGGTGGAAACAGGAAGATGGCTCAGAAGGATACTGCAGGAGTCTGAGCAAGGGACCACAGTGGCTTGAGCTAGGAAGGCAGCTGAGAGGCAGGTGAGCATGGCTGGATTCCAAACACATCCTGAAGGCCGAGCTGACCAGCCTTCTGACAGTAACAATTACGACAGAAGCATCATGAAAAGGATCCGGCGACCGTCACAGTCCGCAGAACACTTGCTGCACAGCTGGCCTGTTGCTAAGCGTCTGGCCCATTATTTTAATTCACACAAAACATCTATAGAGTAGGTGCTATTATTATCCACACTCTGCAGATGAGAAAACAGCTCAGAAAAAAATTAAAGAGCTTATCAAAGAACATATGGCCATGGTAGCAGTGAAACTGGAATTCAGCATGTATGGGTCTGTTTTCCCGAGGCAGGGCTCCAGAATACTTGACGTTCTCCACATCAAACCAGAAGTTCCCAGAGTGGTTAGTTAGCGTATGGAGTGGATGCGTACGTGGGGAGGAAATGGGAACTTCCATCGGAGCCGTTCCAGCAGTGAAAATGGGGTGGAAGGAGCAGGAAAGAAAATAAAACAAGGGCTTTAGTCAGTGATAGCTAACTAAACACCAAGACGTTTCTCGTCTTAACCAAGCCTTTCCCACCCTAAACACGTGCACTGATTCACCCGTTGAGCTGGCATGTCCCTCATGCAGATGCAGCCCCTCACCTTGCCCTCGGCTGGTCCGTTTTCTATAAGGCTGCAAGGCTGAAACTTACCCAGATATGACACTTAGCCTCTTCCCCAGTTTCATTACACTTTTCAGGAAGCCACACGAAATTTTATGAGAAGACCATTATCACAGACGCTGACCCTTGGAATGCATCCCGTTAGCTTGCCTTAAGTCCCTTTTCGCCCCTGCATGGTGCCCATGGATTGGACCCAAAGGTATTCTGGATGAGCTTGCTCCTTCATTCAATGAGAGGAATATTTTGAGTCTGAGTTTGCCACAAGATGTATAAACAGGGGGAAAAAGACCACTTGAAATGGGCATTATGGTTGCAAAGCCAGTGGAGACAAGTTATCCAACAGAACAGTTTGACCTCATCAAAAAAAGAAAAAAAATGAACAAGGTTCTTTTTTATCGGAGGTGTTAGGTCTCCTGAGAGGGACAGAGCTACAGATCGTGAGAGATGCTGAAAACACAGCTGTGGCTGAACACGCAAGTTGTCTGTACCAGCACACAGTGTGGAAAGGACTGGGAGGACCCCCTCCCTCTTGCTCCAGAGTGTCTCCTTTGAATTCAAACGACACATTATAGTTGGCTCTTAATAATCCATCACTGGATCCTCTCCTGTGTGAGTCACTCACTGTCACCTGCTCTGTCCTTTCCAGGAATGTCTGTAGGACCTGCCTAGGGGGGAGACTAAGAGAGGCTCGTGTTAGTTCCTGAGTGTGTGTGCCCCTGACCGTATCCCACGTTCAAAGTAATGCAGTGGAATATTTCTCTCCTTTGAGTCATCGGCATCTTTTCCCTTCAATAAGAATGACACTCTAGAGTTACGTTCATGTGTAACTAAATACAGCACTTCTTTGAATCAGCGTTGATTGGCAAGGCTCACGCCTCTCTGCTGGAACGAGAGAGAACGGCTTTGTTGACTTGGTCCTCTGTTGGGGTTCCTGATAAAGCTCCCTTAATATGGAGGATAATGTGGTCATTAGATATGATCTTTCCATCAAGGCTCCAGGTTCCATGTTTTACATCTTCCCATCAGACAGCAAAATTAATTAACTGACAGCATTCAGAGAGGTCTGGGAACTCGTGACTCAAGGGTCGTGGAGAACCGGGGAAGAACGCTGATTGTAATGAAACGTTCACAGCTAATTATACAGCTGAGCAGGGGAGATCAGTATGACACTGCAGAAACCCCCTCTCCAACTGCCGCGTGGAGCAGCCAAACTCTTCGTAAATGAAAAAGGACGCACACAAACAAGACAACAGAAATGTTGCCTCTGAAAGCAACCAGGAGGCAGAGGATAACAAAGGCTGTTAGTGGACGTGGGGTTTTTACCTCCGTTCTCCTGTCTGGGCAGGTCCCTTAGCCACTCGATGTCAACCTCTTCACACCTAAGAACAAGGAGTCCACGTGGTGGTCCACAGCCACCACTCAGTCACACCGGGCAAGGCGGTCACCTTTTATCTTCCAGGTTCTAGGAGCCTGCGGATAACCTCGCTTCCCTTTCAGTTGTCTATGACGTTTACAAAACCAAACCGAACATTATGAATCTGAATCCGTAGAAGGATACGCCTTCCCTCATTTGAGAAAGTACCGGAATGGAAGTGGTGCCGTGATCTTAATCCCAAATGAAGCCACTTCACACAGCAATTGAGGCCAGTTAGCCGCACACTTTCCTCAGGATGGGAACACAGACAACAGAGAGGTCCTGAGTCTCTGTGATTCTTTAATAACCATGGGAACCTGCCCTCAGCCCCGGAGTGGGCTCTGATGTGCAGTGATGGAAATGCATAGGTTGTGGTAAATGTCTGCTGCTGCTAACCAAGAGGTGTCATTTTCATAACAATGCTCAGCTTTTTTCAAAGTCCCAGGATAAAATGGACCATCGCACAGCAGACCAGCAGAACCACCCTGGGACTCAGATGGAGGCAGTGCTCTGCGTTACGGGTCAGGGTGGGCTCACAGCCAGAACAGACAGCCCTCAAAGCTCAATGCCTGCACCCACAAACCCACAAAGGGTTTATTTCTTGCTTCTTTCACAGTTTTGTGCGTGTCAGCAGTTGGGTTTTGGGGTGCTCAGGAAAGGACCCAGGCTCGGGCCATCTGGTGGCTCCACCGTCCTCCAGGACAGGGCTTCGCCATCTTAGCACTGTTGGCACGTGGGGCTGGACCATTCTGCTGCAGGCGGCTGTCCTGTGCATCGTATCATGTTGAGCGTGTCCCTGGCCTCCACCCACTAGAGGCCAGTAGCAACCTTGATTAGACAACCCGAAATGCCTCCCTCTGATATTGTCAAATGTCACGTGAGGTTCAAAACTACTTCCAACCCTCCCTCGGCCCCTGCGTCCTCCTCCACCCTTGGTTAAGAGCCTTTGCTCTAGGGCCATTGTCCAGCACTAGATCTTCTACATTTAGTCACTAATAAAGGACAAGAGGGAAGCCCCATCACTCAGAGATGCCTCAGCCCTGAGATTGACACCCCAACGTGGGCTCCCGTTATCGCTGGTGAGAACAAATCATATGTCCCCACCTAGAATCCAGGAGGCTGGAAAACATCTTCCAGCCAATTGCTCATGAAGAAAGAGAGAACGGAAATCTGATGAGAGCTGAAATCTGATAAGAGCAAGCCGTCTCCACCACAAACGGTCAAATAGAGAGACGTGCAGACATGAAGGGGCCCGAGGGACACGGAGGATGTTATTAGTGGACCGGGGCTCCCAGCCTTCCTCTGCACTGTGGCCTTTGTTCGTTTTGTTTCCGTACATTCCCATTCTTTTGGAGGAGGATCCACTACGGCCGACTCATTTCTTTGACTTTCTAGATGCAGAATGGAGCAAAAAGAGAAAAAGGCTAGAAGAAGAAATAGGCAGGCTAGGACTACGGAGGAGTTTTATGTTACGCTTTTGGAAAAGAGTGATGGAGAGAGGGCGGGAGGATGATGGTCTATGAAAAAAGATGCGAGAGACAAAGGGAGTTTTAAAAAGTGTACACTTCATGATATTTGAGAAATACAGTTACACATTTATCTTGAAATTACTCATTAGTCACTGAACTGTGTTCTCTTGACCACACGCCTCATGGGTAGGTCTTCAGCAGGGTTACAAATAATTAGGGTTCAGATACATGTAGACAGGAAAGTAGTTCTATTACTCAAGTAGAGGAGTAAGAATAGGGAAGGCTTGGGTGACTGGAAACAAATCTGCGTCTTCCCACAGTAACAGGGGCCAAAGGAAACCAAGCACGTGGTAACCAGCATGCAAGGGTCCTTATTAGAAGATGAAGATGAGTCTTAATGGCTCAGACGTACAAAGTGTGCAGAATCTAGCAGCTCAAGAAGACTAAGGCTTCTCATAGTTTAAGATGCATGTGATACGAGTCATTAAAATGAAGGTTCTGATTCAGTGTGTCTGCGATGGGGCCCGAGATTCCGCGTCTCTGTCGAGCTCCTGGATGAGGCTGTTGCCGCTGATCTGTGGACCACGATTTGTGTACCGAGTAGGTAGTAAGGCGGAAGGTACTGGGAATATACACAGGAGGCTGATGCTGGGGAAAAGTCATTTGCTCAAGTAGACTTGGAAGGTAGCTCCGTTCTTTATACAATTTCTGACTTTGTTAGAGGTGGTGCCAGGAAGTCTATGAGCATCTGAGCTTCAGGGTATTTAGAAGGGAAAGGGGAAAGGGAGGGGCTCAGAGTCTCCAGGGAGACTGTAGAGCAGTGTAAACAACAGAGCATTTTTATGAAAAAGTGCTGAAACGCAGTGCCCACACACTTCCTCTTTCCCAGCAACGGATAGGTGTGACAATCCTTTATACCAAGATGGTTCTAGTCCGTCCTTTAGAGCGAGATGGCAGGGCTCCTAGCAAGTCCATCTGCTTCCAGCCTCTATGGCTGAGTGCTCACCAAGCCAGATACCACCCTGACAATGTAACTAACCCTCGATATTGCTGGATCTCTACCTCGAACTTTTGAAAATTCGCCTTTGGGAGAAAAATGTGCTCACTGTGACCTGAACTTTTGAAAAATCTGCCTTTGGGGGAAAAATGTGCTCTCCATCTCTAATACCTTTAACCATCAAAAAGGATTTCAAATAGAGTTTTTAACAGCTGAAGCTGTTTGCTTAGGTTAATTCTTCCTTTATTAATAAAAACATTAGAACCGAGATATTGTAAACACTATGCTGTACACCAGAGACTAACACAGCATTGTAAATCAATTATACTTCAATCAAAAATTTAAAAATTAAAAAAAAATTGGCACCAAATTCCATTTAGTTCCAAAACAATTATGAAATAAACACTGCTTTTCCTCGGGGTATTTTCCCAGGTGTGCTCTGAAATTGTCCCGAGTCAGAACTACGAAGAGAAACTCTTTCAGAAGTATCGTATTTTCTAACATGCTAGCTCTTTAGGCAAATGCCTTTCAATATCAGAGGTCATGATTCCTATTTCCTCGTCCTATGCTAATAACTGATTCATTCGTGGTGATGAAAAATTGCAATTATTTTTGCCTACATGCCCTTATTTCTATGCAAATTTCCCTTTTATTTATTTTCAGGCAGTGACAATTGCCTGGACCACCCGGATGAGATAATATCATCGCCAGTTTCCAGTATTAAATACTGTTTAAAAAGAATGTCTTGTACAAGGCAACAGAATAATAAAAAGAAAATCTTAGCAAGCCCTATTGAGAAATAGGAATGCCCCACAAAGGTGCTCTGTACAAGTGGAAACGTAGCCATGACACAAGTGATCCGACACTCTGCAAGCAGGAAAGCCCCGCTGTGTGCTCTGGGCACGCTCCCTCCGTGTTCTGCGGTCAGCCAGATAGGTACAGACTGAGTTCCATATACTCCAGAGGTTCAGACTGCCATGAAAGGGGCATAAACATCAAAAACTTTTTGTTAAATCACATAGCTTCTCCTCATTTCTGCTTGGATTGCCTTTCAAAGTACACATTTGTGGTGGTCCCAGGCTTCCCATCTTGGATTTACAGAGAGGTTTAGGGTGCAGAGATGTTCCCATTTCTGTGCATAGGAGAAGCCACAGTCAAGCTCATGCTGATTGCATCAGCACTTAGAGAACCTTGCGGTTGCGGCCACACTGCAGTATTATTGATACTTTGGAGTTCTATCAAATCACACTATTATTTTTTGCTAGCTGCCTACTTTTCTGCTAATTACATTTAATGAACGCTTTAAGATAAAGGCATCTAGATCTATAATGACTATTAAATAAAGCTCCTAGATTTTGAAATCAATTTGGAAATTGCAATTTATTTTCAAAATTAAAAAATAATCCTTAGCTATGTAGGTCCCCAGTAAGAAAAATCAATCCTAAGATTTTGTAATAGCTTTAGCTTTTGTTTGTGTAAGTACAACTTAATTTTTAAAACAAAGTATCGTTGTTTGATGTGTTTGCAAAATGCACATAAAGAAGACATTGGGACCTTATCAGGAGAAAATAAGAATCAAGAATCTTGATGTATATGAATAAAGGTAGAAGCTCCCCAGCCGCTGGAGAGACTCCCCTTTTGTAAACAGGTGGAACCCAGAGGAATTTACAAGCTACCAGATGCCCTTCAAGAGGTTGAAGTGCAATTCCAGATCTCTCTAGGAAATTTGGGGTGTTGATTATCAAAGGTTTATTAGAAACATTAAAGAAAGAAAAAAAGGCAGGAAGGGGAGGAGGGGGGAGGAGGGAGGGAGGGAGGGAGGAAGGAAGAGAGAGATTAGATAGACATGTATAAGGGTAGGTATGTGTGTGTACATATGTTTTCGATTTCAGCAAGCTTGAGAAGCGCTGCAGGAAGGGGATAGACAAGTACCGCTGACCCTTCAACATCCCAGGGGTCATTAAATGTCCATCAACAGATGATTGGATAATGATGTCACACACACACACACACACACACACACACACACACACACACACACACACACACACAATGAAATACTACTCAGACGTAAAAAAGAATGGAAGAATGCCATTTGCAGCAGCATGGATGGACCTGGAGATCATCATACTAAGTGAAGTAAGCCAGAAAGAGAAAGAAAAATACCATATGATATTGCTTATGTGTGGAATCTAAAAAAAGAGACACAAATGAGCTTATTTACAGACTCGCAGACATAGAAAACAAACTTATGGTTATCGGGGGGAGGGATAACTTAGGAGTTTGGGATTTGCAGATACTAACTACTATATATAAAATGGATAAACAGCAAGGTCCTGCTGTAGAGCACAGGGAACTATATCCAACACCTTGTAAATGCCTATAATGGAAAAAAAATGAAAGGAATATATATATGTATAAATGAATTACCAGGCTGTATACCAGAAATTAACATAACATTATATATAATTCAATTTTTAAAAAACAGTGAAGGGAAGACAAGGTTGAAGCAAGGTGTGTGACGATCAGTTCGTTGTATTGTCTCTTCCGAGGACTGAGGGAGCCCCTTCCCCATTCTTAGATCTTGAAAGGGATCACTGTGGATCACCTCCCCTTCCTCACCCTTCCAGAAAGGAAGACACAAAACCTTTACAGAGCTCTCAACAGATGCATTGTCATATGTATTCATTATGCTACTTCCAAATAGGAAGCCAACTTAGGCTGGAGGGTTAGCTTTGGTTAATATTGGGTGAGCATGGCTAGCTGGTGAGGTACACTGGCTCAGCCGTCCTCTGCCTTTCGTTTTGAAAGGAAGAAAGAACCAGAATCTTTTTCTTCTGCTTGAAATAGATGCTCGCTCTTCTCTTGGAAATCGCTGATCAATACACATTTAAAAATCAAGACCGTGTCCCCATCAACTGTGCACCGTCCATAAAGTTGGCATTCCATCTTTGCCAGGTTGGGAGCCTACAGTTTTCCAGTAATGCACCCCTGAGCAATTGAATGTGTCCCTTTTTGGTTTAATTGTATCTTTTGGCTCAAGAAATCTCATATTGCCTAGTGTAATTCTGGCTCACCTCCAATTACTAATGGACAGTCCTGTGGCCACAAGCCCACCGTTGGCTCGTATCGTATGATTGGTCAAGTTTTTAAGAGGTGACCTGTAAACAGGTATAGGGGAAGACTGGAACCTGGTGCACAGACCCACTCGAATATTCTGAGCTATTTCTGCAAGAGCAAATTCCTTGTGAGACACCTGTTCAGGGGTTTTGAAAATCTTTAAATCATTGGTTTATAAAAATGCTATTCATCACTCAACTCTTCCATTCACCATGAATTTTTACATCTAATAAAACCATCTTCTCCATTTAAAATTTATTCCATCCTCTTTCTAATTCATTATGTAACTCTGGGCTAAGAGAAGAGAAACATCTGCTTCAGCTGTTGTGTTTATTTAGAGCTACTCCACAAATGTAGAGTTCCATGAAAATGAAAGGATATGGAGTCCAGAACAATCCTCCGACCTGCTTTTTCCTGCACTTACTCTGGATAGTTTTTAGTGCTGCAGGCATATTTATTTTTATCCATTGCACTGGGATTTTCAGTTATATTTTTTAAAAGGCTTTGTTTTTAAGTTCACACAATAGTTTTGGTCCGCTGCAGTTTTGTGTCTCAGTCAGTGAAACCTGATTTCAATTAGCACACGTGTTTGAGAGCCTCTTAGATCATAAACCCCCATCTCGTAAGAGTTCTGACGTTTTTGAAACTGAACAAACCGACCACATGGTTTCACACAGCCTTAGGGTTGCCAGATTTAGCAAATAAAAATACAGCATGTCAAGTTAAATTTGAATTTCAGGTAAATAACAATTTGTTTTCTTAGTATAGGTATGTTCTGTGTCCCACTCTTTGGGACATATGTGTACTAAAAAAAGTTTGATTATTTATTTGATACTCAGACTGGGTGTCCTCTATTTGATCTAGAAAACCTAAACTTTCTATAAACTGAGGGTTGACGTGCAAGCCTAATAAATCTGGCTCCCTTGCATTTTGTGTCTTTCCACAAGACAGTTTCAACCGTGGGGACATTTTCTTTTGAAAGATAGCCCCTTCCTGTGTGTCTGCAGAGTGTCAAGCCAGATTCTTCGTAAACGAGCCTATGAACCATCCTTCAAGGACAAGCACTAAAGAAACCTGTCAGGACAAGCAGGAGTTTGTGTGGACGCGTGAGAAGATGGTTCTCTCCCCCTTTGACTCCCAGCACGTGAGACAGAGTGGGGATCCAAGCTTCCGGGTCACCAGCGAGGACAGGGTTAGGACTGCAGTCACTCAGCTGATGAGACCGTCCTTAACACAATTCATAGGCCGTGAAGATCTTAGCTGGGTCTTTAGCTCAGACCATAATGTGCTCTAAATCTGGGCTTTTTGGGGTAGCCATTTCACTAAATTGCATTTGACAGAGACAAAGGAGCCCACTTATATTCCAATGCAAATTGCTTGGCTATTAGACAGACCCTCTTAAGCCTGTGTCATTTCACAAGGGGAAGCTAAGGAAAGCACTTAGCATTCTTTTCATAGGTTTCCACATAGAAAAAAAGCCCCTATTATTTCGCTTCTAAATTCCTTTGAAAAGTTGCTGACCTTAATTTCCCCTTGTCTCCCAGGATGAGAAGATTAAGAGGGAAAAAGAAAAACCCACATGTGCATGAGATCATTTAAAGACCGAGGACAGCCCCATGAATAAAGATGTTATATTGCATCCATGTTAACCGAACCCTTAATTGGCTAGAACCCTAGGCTGCCTTCCAAGGGGTGCTCAGGATCCTGTGCGGACCCTGAAGATGGAGCATTACCCCCTGCTCTCCTGGATGCGGAAACTGATGCCGAAAGGCGGACTTGCCTTGCCCAGGCTCACACATCAAGCATGAGATATAGTTGTGTCTCATAGTCAGCTTCCCTGAAATTATTTCCCCAACAATTATTTCTGTCTTATCAATTTACTCTTTAGGGGTAGGTGTATGATTCTCATTCATGATTGTTTAAAGAGTTGCCAGTTAACCCACGGTCATAGCAGCATTATTCACAAGAACCAACAACTGGAAGCAACCCAAGTGTCCGTTGACGGATGAATGGATAAACAAAACAGGGTCTCTGCCAAGAAGGGAATTCTATTCAGCCTTCAAAAGGGACGAACTTCTGAGACCGACTATCACGCGGATGAACCTTGAGGACACGGTGCTCAGTGGAATGAGCCAGTCACAAAAGGACAAATGCTGCGTGATGCCGCTTGCATCAGGGACCCAGAGTCGGCAGATTCACAGAGGCAGAAAGTAGAACAGTGGTTGCCAGGGGCCGGCAGGCGGGAGGGCGTGGAGAGTTATTTAACGGGTACAGAGTTTTCATTTTCACCAAGGTGGGAAGAGGTCTGGAGGTTGGCTGTCAACAATGTGAATGTACTTACACTACTGAACCGTCCACTTGAAATGGTTACTATGGAAAATTTCACATTATAAGTTTTTCACCACCAGTTTCAAAAAGCCTCATTAGACAAAGGAAATCTGACTTAGTGCGATTCTGAGGCACTCGCTTCAAGTGCTTTGCCCATAAGAATTGGGTTTAAAACTGAGGACAAACCTGAAGCATTCAACTATGTAAAGGATGTGAAAGTGGTTAAGAAATCCGTGTCTGGAGTGACTTCGGCTGCTCTGGGAAGGAAGGACGCAGCGCTTCTCAGGGCGCCTGGAGTGGAGCGGGGCCGACGGCTGCGGGCAGGGCTCTGAGAAGGCCGTCCTGCCCCAGGCCACCTCCCAGCACCCTGCAGTTTTGTGCAGGACATTCCACTGGGTCTGGTAGTTTCCCTCTGAACCTGCAGGTAGCCCCGGGGGAGGTACTTTCCAGAACCTCTAGAGCAACACCCTGGCCTCCTCTTCCGGGCTTCCCAGCTGGTGTCCACTCTCCAATCCCTTCTCTGCACCGGATGCTCCCTGCTTTTCACTCCCAGAGCGCCCAACTCCTCCTTCCAAGCACTTAGCAAGGGCTGCAGTTCTTCGCTGCGTATCCGCCCACCCCCAGCCCCCTGGAGGCAGGCGCGGTTCCTCCCCTGCGCGCCTTGTGACTCGGCGTCTAGCACAGCGCGTCGTACAGAGACGGCTCACAGGAGCGCGCTCTTCAGGGCCCGGTCAGTCAACCAGCCGCGCAGAAGACCGGCAGGTCCGTGAAGCTCAGCTGGGCGGCGGGGAGCTTGGTTGCTGAAGCGGGCGCTGAAGCACTTCCCACCTGCTCCGCAGTTATCAGATGGGTGGCTGTCCCTGGACTCCAATCACAGCATGTCGTGACGGGCTCCTCCAGGGAGCCCTGAAGATAGAAAACAAACCCGAGGGTTCAATTTCCAACTTTCAAGGTGGGGTAGAAATTTAAAGAGCATGTATTTCAGTCCTTCGTATTCCAGTCCGAACTCTTTGGTAGCAACAAATCAAACACTGTAAGCCTTTCCTTTATACAATGTTTTACTTTTTTTATTCTTATTTTTTATGGAAGTATACTCAATTTACAGTGTTAGTTTCAGGTGTATAGCTAAGCAATTCAGTTATACATATACATACATATATATTTTTCAGTTTCTTTTCCATTATGGCTCATTATAAGATGTTGAATATCGTTCCCTGTGCTATACAGTAGGTCCTTGTTGTTTATCTATTTTATATGCAGTAATATGTATCTGTTAATCCCAAACTCCTAATCTGTGCCTCCCTGCCCTTTCCTCCCCGTAATCAGTTTGTTTTCTCTGTCTGTGGGTCTGTTTCTGTAAGCCTTTCCTTTTGGATGCAGTAAGAAGCAACACTAATTATACACAGAAACAACCATACTTTCAGTATTTTAGTAGAATATAGTCAGTGTGTGTATGAGTATATTTTCAAAACACTTTTTGCCAGTCACCATAATCCTTGACCTATTAAATATTCTGTTTGCTTTGCTGGGAATTAAAATGTCAAAGAAGAACCCTTTGTGAAATCTCTGTGACTGCCCACGTCCTGTAGATTTTCTCTGTGGAAAAGAAACTTCAGAGAGTTGACTGGGCGGTGAGCGTTATGGGGCTGAGATCTGAGGCTCTGCAACAGCGTGTTGAGTTACGGCATTCTAGATCTGATGGACCACTTCACACTGAATCTAGGCCCACGTTGGAACCAGAATGTATTCACTGCTGACTTCCTCCACAGAAAAACAGAACAAGCTAATGACTTACCGTATTACAAGTGGTTTCAACAGAAACACTTTCCACTTTTGTCTCCTGTGAATAATCAGCGGTCTTTGTCTAATGTCAAAAGTTTACAAAACCCTTTGAAGAGCCATTAGCTTGTTTTGGAAGTTGGAAATGGGATTTTAAAAAATATATATATTCAACAGAACCTGGGAAATTTTGCTCCCTAGTTTTATCTTTTCTGCAGAATAAAATATCCAAGGATTTAACAAAAATGGCCTGAACCTCAAATTCCCTGCTAGGTGTGGGAAACTCTTCACGAGGAAGAAGCAAACTAATCTCTTCATTTCATACTCAGGACGTCACTTCGACACCGTGGTGACATTTCAGATAAATTTCTGATTGAAAGAAATAAAATAGTGGTTTTTTTGTTATCAGTTGGCTTCATGCCTAATGGAGAGCTGTTGTTTTCCCAAGAATTCAAAAACATTTCCTCACTGAGGATTCCTGTTTCTGCTCCTTCCTGTGACTACACATTTCCATTCAGATGGCGGGTCATCCTGAGACCCCAGGTGGTAAAGCTTCCACTTTGAAATAAGCCTGAGAACAAAGATGGCAATGCCTTGCCTGGAAGATCATAATTTGGTACCATAATCCAGGACTTTCTAGTCTAGTATTTAAAGAATGAAAGCCAACATCTGCTCTCCTTGGGGGTCTACACTAATTACTCTTAACTCAGCAAAACTTCACCGTTTCATTTCTCCTCCGAGATAGCTCGTTTTCCTAACTGACAAGGAATTCTCCTAGCAAGATTTGTAAAGCAGTGATTTCTTGATTGATGCTAATGATTTGCAGATGTCTTAGTGTCGCCACTCCTCTTGATCCAGCATTTTAATATTTCCTTTAGCATGTGGAGGTTTTTACAACGAAAGTTCTTCTGTCATGAAACAATCACAAAAGATAACAGGGTCGACCTCAGTTTCAGCATCTCAGCTGAATCCTGGAAGGTAGAAATGCAACGCATAGTTATAGAACTCATATTACGGTGAAACATGGAATAAAGTAACACAAAAATAATCTTTATGGAAAAAAGTCCTCCCTTGAATACAGTATGGCAGTTCCTCAAAAAATTTAAATACAATTACCATATGATCCAGCAACTCCACCTCGGGGTGTACAGGCAAACCCCGGAGATATGGCAGGCTCATTCCAGACCACCACAATCAAGTGAGTCTTGCAATAAAGTGAGTCACACAGACTTTTGGTTTCCCAGCGTGCATAAAGGTTCTGCTTAGTCTATGAAATGCCCAGGAGCATTACATCTAAAAAATGCACATACCTTAATTTTCAAATATTTTATTGCTAAAAATTGCTAACCGGCATCTGAGCCTTCACTGAGTCATGATCTTTTTGGTGGTGGAGGGCTTGAAATATTTTGAGAATTATCAAAATATGACAGACCTGATGTGGGCAAATGCTGTTGAAAAGTGGTGTCGATAGACTTGCTCAACACAGGGTTGCCACAATCCTTCAATCTGTTAAAAAACAAACAAACAAACAAACAAAACCAGTATCTGAGAAGCAGAATCAAGTGAAATGCACCAAAGTGAGGTAGTCCTGTGTACCCAGGAGAAACACTAGCAGGGTCTGAAGAGAGATTGGTACACCTGCGTTCAGGGCAGTGTCGTTCAGAACAGTCAAGACGCGAAAGCAACCTAACTGTCCATCGTGGGGTGAATGATAAACAGGATGCGGTGTATGCACACGACGGAGTATTATTCAGCCTTGGAAGGAAATTCTGACACACACCACGACATGGATAAACCTCGGAGATGTTATGCTCAGTGAAACAGGCCAGACGTAAAAGGACAAATACAGTATAATTCCTCTCACATGAGGGACCTAGAGGAGTCAAATTCATAGACACAGGAAGTAGAATGGTGGTTGCCCAGGGCTAAGGGAGAGGGAAGTAGGGAGTGACTGTTTCATGGATATAGAGTTTCAGCTTTGCAAAATGAAAAGAGTTTCAAGAAGGATGGTGGTGACGGCTGCACAGCAGTGTGGATGCACCTCGCACCGCTGCGCTATGCACTTAGAAACGGCTAGGGTGGTGCGTTGCCTGATCTTGCTGGATGGAGCTGTACCATCCCAAGGAGGAGTGCCTGCAAGGCATGCTGGGACCGAAGCAGAGGCTGGTGGAGGGAGAAGCTAGTGGCTGGCTCAGGGTGGAACCTCTGCGGAGGGACCAGTGGTTCTCAGAGCCCCCTCCAGGCCAGCTGGGGTTAGTCGAGAGCTTCAGTTCCCCAGCAGGAGCTGGATGGAAACCAGGTACCAAAACAGAATCTCAAGCCGTTAATATTTCGAGCGTTTACCATCTGCTCTCCACTCCTTATTTTACTTACCCTCACCCCATTAATAACAGTTCTCCCTCTGTTGCACTTAGTATACGCCATGCAGAGTTAACAAGTTTCCCATAGATTCACTCATTTCATATGCACATGACCTGGGAGGTAAGTCCTTTGAATGCTGTTTTACAAATGAGGAAACTGAGGCACAGGCAGCCCCTAATCCCTTAAGTCAGGAAATGGGAACTCTGATGAAATGCATGATGGATGGAGAAAGCAAGCTCTGAGGAGGGTGAATAAACTGCCCGGGTGACACAGGAATGAGCAGAGATGAGCTTTAAAGCTAGGAGTCTGATTGCAGAGGCTGGATGGTGATCACCGGGCTTTACTGGCTCCCAGGAAAACTCCACGGAGGCTTAGAAAACAGCCCCAGCTCAGTGTGCACAGAGTTGCCCCTCACCGTGGGCTCCCCTGGCATTGGGCTGATGGCTCCAGAGCAAATTCAAGACTCACCACTCCCACACCCATCCTCCCCGCCTCGCCCACCCAGTCCCCAGCTTAGAGCCAGAGCCTGCCCGATGGGACCAGCACTGGCTCTGGATCTGGGCAGGCTGAGCTGGAGGGACGGGAACTGAGCATCACACAAAGAAATGTGGTGGCACCTGCCCTTGGTAGATTACAACGTTGACGAGCTGTTGTGACAACAGAAACTAGGGAGCTGACTTTGTTTCCCTTTTTCACTTAACATCGTATTCTTCCTCTGGTCTGGAGATGGCTCTCCGTCCAGGAGGAGAATGCCTAGAGGCTGGCAGTGTTACTGATTTGCTCCTCTTCAGAAATCGTCCAGCTTTAATCTCATATTCATCCAGCTCACTTCAGAGCGTGAATCAGAACAGAATATGCTAAATCTTGCTCCGAAATTATTTCTAGCACTACATCACTGTCCCTTCGCATCTCATGAAAAAAGTCTCTGGAACTAGATTTTTGGCTGGTCTTAAATGATGAAGCCTCAGATCTTTGTCATCGAATTTAAGTCAAGGGAAAGATTAATGGAGAGCAGATAATAGGTGGTCAGCGTGAAAATGACAGTGAGGTGTCCTGGTTTCCCTCATCTATCGTTCCAGGGGCTGTGGGATCAAATCCTTGGGAACGTGGGATCTAAACCCTCTAATATTGCGCTTGGGATTCCATTTAAACAGAATGAGCTCAATAGAGAGTTTTAACCACGTTTAATAAGCCTGGAGGAATATCCACTTTTAATGAACGATATATAGCAGCTTAAAAAATAACCTTGTTCTGCTTCCCTGGATCTCATAGGTACTGTTTTCAAATTAGAAATGCCTGCACAAACATCATAAAAAACATTGTTAATGTCATTTTGATTACCAAGGACAACGATGTCCCATACTTTGTCATAGACGTTGTCTGCACAGACCTATCAACCCTTGTGCAATTGGAATCAGGCTCACGGCCTGAAATATATTAATTCAATTTTAAAAGTTTCTAAGGAGATTTTAATAGAAGTTTATGTAATACCTCTCAGCATTAGCAGTCTACTTCCTCTGGTGAAAAATGTACCGGACATTCTATTTTTTTGATGGAGGTACTGGGGATGGAACCCAGGACCTGGTGCATGCTAAACATCACACGCTTTACCACTGAGCTGTTTCCCTTCCCTCCTGCTGGAAAAGCTAAGATTGTTGGGGGAAGTTGCAGGCTGGAAAAAAAAACTACAAGGTAACATTTTTTCCAGCATTATAAAGTACTTGAAAGCTATGTCAATCCACACTTAGGAGTTTCCAGGAAGTTTCTGTATTTCCAATCTTTTCGATAACCTTAGCTTGAGAGTATTCTTCCCACTACTCTACACTGAAAACTTAATTCCCCCATTTCTCAAGCATGGAATGAATATAAAGGGCCTTCTCAGTTTTCGAGGCCAGCGGGGAAGAGCTTTCTCAGGCACGGCCATTCGCGTTGATGACTTTGTCCTGGCACTCCGCAGCCAGAGCAGTAGGAATGAAAAGTCTGGGACATGAGGGCGTCGTGAACATTCTGAGAAGACTGCCCTCCATCCCTGTTTCCTGATTTGCACTTGACCGTTTAAATGGAACAAGTAACCAAGTTCACCAACTCATGTAGCTTGTCCTTATGTTCAAAACACTTCCATGGACAGTGCAGTTCTACAGATGTTTAAACGGAGAGTAAGACACTGACTCCAGAAGGAAAAGGCTCACGGGAGCTAGGTCAAGGGTTGGTCTTCATCTTCATTTCTCGCAAGGGCCCTTCCTACCCCTGCTGCTTTTGTCTGACAGCGATCCAGCTCCTGAGCAGTCTATTTTAGCATCCGCCGTCATGGCACGAGCTCTCTCAATAAGCAGAACAGAAACGGCTACAATGGAAACATGATTTCAACCAGAGACTAGATTTGCCTCCAGGGAGCGAAGGCAGCTCTGTGCATGTTAAATTCTGTATGTGGCTGAAATCTGCTTCTCATTTACTGGGCCTGAAAGGCGATAAAATGCATGGTTGGATTTTGAGGTCCTTTATCTGTCGTCAGAGGACTATTTGAATGCATCTTATGTAATTTTTTTAAAAGATGACACCAAGAATAACCTGCAAAACTTATGCTCTTAGATTTGCTCAATTTCATCCAAATATAGCACATAGCATTACTGCGTCTGTCTTCCACGTCCTGAAGCATTCCAAACTTGACTTCCGTAAAAGAGTAAACATTCTTCTTTCTATTATTTCCTCACTTGTGAGCCACTCTTTTTTTATCATGGTTCTAATTGGTGAAACTTTTCCTTGCAATGCCTAGAGGGTGATCCTAGAATCCCCTAAGGGGCTTTTTAAAAATACCAGTGCCAACCACACATATATAGTCAACGGAACTTGGATAAAGGAACAAAAGTAACACAATGGAGCAAAGATACAGCCTTTTCAACAAATAGTGCTGGACATCCACTTGCAAACCCATAAATCTAGACACAGACCTCACACCCTTCACAAGAACTAACTCAAAATGGATCACAGACTCAGTGCAGAACACAAAACTGTAAACTCCTAGGAGATAACAAATGAGAAAACCTAGATGACCTTGGGTATGGCAATGACTTTTTAGTTACAATACCAAAGGCAAGATTCAGGAAAGAAAGAATTGATAAGCTAGACTTCATTCAAATGAAAAACTTCTGCTCTGTGAAAGACAACGGCAAAAGAATGAGAAAACAAGCCACAGAATGAAAGAAAATACTTGTAAAGGCACATCTGATAAAGGACCATTAGCCAAAATATGCAAAGAACCCTTCAAATGCAACAATAAGAAAACAAACAACCCAGTTAAAAAGATGGGCCAAAGACCTTAACAGACACCTCACCAAAAACAGAGAGAGAGAGCAAACGGGCATATGAAAAAAGTGATTCATGTCATTTGTCGTCAGGGAAATGCAAATTAAAATGAGACACCACTACGTACCTATTAGAATGGCCAAAATCCAGAGCACTGATAACACCAAATGCTGGCAAGGATGTGGAACAGCAGGAACATTGCTGGTGGGAATGCAGAATGGTACAGCAACACTGGAAACTTGGCAGTTTCTTACAAAACTAAACATACTCTTCCAGCAAACTCCCTGGTATTTACCCAAAGGAGCTGAAAACTTATGTCTGTACAGAAGCCTGCAAACGGATGTTTACAGCAGCTTTATTCACAATTGCCAAAACCTGGAAGCAACCGAGAGGTCCCTGAGTTGGTGAATGGGTGAATAAACTGTGGTCCATCCAGACAGTGGAATGCTATTCCTCGGTAAAAAGAAATGAGCTATCAAGCCAAGAAAAAACATGGAGGAAACTTAAATGCATCTTACTAAGTGACAGAAGCCAATCTGAAAAGGTTATATACTGACTGATTCCAACTATAAGGCATTCCAGAAAAGGCAAAACAATGGAGACAGTCAAAAGCTCCGTGGTTGCTGGCTGGAGAGCGGTGGTGCACAGAGGAACTTTAGGACAGTGAAAGTAGTCTGATATTATAGTAGTATGATATTATAATGATGGGTTATGTCATCACACATTTGTCCAAACCCATAGAATGTACAACACTAAGAGTGAACCCTAAGGTAAACTGGACTTTGGGTGATGATGGTTTGTCAATGTAGGTTTATCAACGGTAACAAATGTACCGTTCCGGTGCGGCGTGCTGATAATGGAGGAGGCTGTGCATGTCAGCGGGTAGGGGCTATGGGACTTTGGGCCTTCCCCTCAATTTTGCCATGAACCTAAAACTACACTAAAAAAGTAAAATCTTAACTTAAGAAATTTTAAATACATTAAAGAAATGACCAAAAACAGATGTCCAAATTCCTACTTGAGTTTTACTGAATTCATCCCAGCAGGGGGTGGTCAAGTGTGTGTATCTGAAAAACGACTCAAGGTAATTTTGATGAGCAACTTAGATGAAATCATTGGCATTGTATAAACACCTGCTGTACCGACTGCATTTAATAATGAAACCTTTTTGGACCTTTACTCTGGGTATTAAATGAGGGAGATGATGGAGGAAATGATAAGATTATATCTTACTCCTCTTCTGCTGCGACATGAGAACAAGCAAGTGTGAGAATTCTGATGCTATCATAGATCTGCTTCCTTAAAGTTCTAGTCTGAGGTGTGATATCATTTTTAAAAGCTCAGTATTGCTTTTCAGTACATTGACTGAATGAATTCTTTTTACTTGTCTCCCCAGTGTCTATTTTCCAATTTCTGATTCTGTTTGAAGTTTAGACACACAATATATTCTTAAAATCTCTTTAAAAACTGCTTCCAGTTTCTCTGAACAAGACCCTGGAGAAATGCTACAAAATGTGCATCACAGAGTCTGCATGATGCAGATTTTCTTTCTAATTCCATATTACATCATTGGTTTTTGAAGCAGCTGCTTTAAAAGAAACACTTTTTCCTCCTCCCATCTCAAGTGAATAATGCTTAGAAGCAGTCTAAGATGCTTTCAGATCTGGGGAAACAGGAATCATAGGAGATTTAAGCTTCTCAATAGTGCAGATCTTCTTGAAAGCAGAATAGGTGATTTAATTTTTAGAGATGTTTAAGTGTTGCAGACCACCCCAGTCATTCCTCCCCCCTGAAACACACACAAATAAACAAAATAGAATATTTAACTTAGATTATCACAGAGAAGATGAAACCTATCAAATAAGTTTCCTATGTGGGCATAATAATAGGAGATGACAAAGTATATATCGTCTACCTGTGTCACATTGGAGGATTAGTAGCCAAGAAGATATTTGCCAGAACTCTCACTCTTTACAGCTTTAAGATGAATTGAAATGTGCAATCCTTATGCAAAGAAAATTCATTTTCTTTATTACATCCAGTGTTTTACAGATTCTGGATTCCAGGTTCTGTTAATGGTGAAGTAGTGGATCAGATTTACCCTCCTAGAGATAACAGTTGTAAAATCTGGACAAGTAGAAAATAAAATAACTATCTGAACTATTTGAAGTGACCAAAGGCAGGCAGCAACTGGAAAGGAATCTGCCCTGGAGAGATCAACTGCAGTGTGTGAGATTCGCAGGCTGCGATTTTTCTCTCGAGGACACCCTCAGTCTCTGTGTACTTAAGCAGTAGAAATCTCCAGACGTACTAGATGAAGTGCCAGACGACAGAGTGAGAGACTCACAGAGAAGCTAGCAAGTTAGGAGAAAAATCCTGGAAGGAAGGGAGTCTCAGAGGTGAGCACAAAAATCACAAAGGAGCCCAGACAAAAAGAGCTGGAAACTGAAAGAGCTGAGCAGAGATTTCAGCTACTGCTCACCATCTGGGAGACAGCTGGGGGTTCAAATCTAGCCAAGTCGACTGCCAGCCAGAACAAAAGCTACTCTTCAGAAGAATGTCACAAAACCCAGAGTCTCTACAATGTGTCATTTGTAATGTACATTATTCAATCAAAAATCACCAGACCTGCAAAGAAACAGAAAAATGTGACACACATTCAAAAAATCAGTCAACAGAAACAGACACTGAGGTGACTTGACTAGTGCAACCAACAGACAAAGAATTTAGACAATCAAGTATACATATGTTCAGAGTCTTAAAAGAGGGTACATGAATAATATGTATATATTATTCACTATATAGTAAACAGATGTGAAATCTTAGCATAGAAATAGAATAAAAAAGAATGAAATGGAAGTTCTAGAGATGAAGTATGATGAAAAATCCAATGGATGGACAAAATAGCAATAGAAGAGTTAATGAATTTGAAGAAATTATTCATTGGAAAGAACAAAGAGAATAAAAAGACTGAAAAAAATTGAACAGAATCTCAGAAACCAGTGGGATAATGTCATGTCATAGAAGAAGGAAGATGGAGATAAAAAAATTAACTAAAAATGCAATGGCCAAGAAGCGGAAACAGTAGGGCTAAGGAGAAATCACATCAATGGGCCATATTTGCAGATACCAGACGCTCGATGAGATGAGGAAGAAGGCCGTCTCTGCATTGGCTCATCAGGTGCCTGCCTCCATGGCCGGGGGAGGGGAGGCAAAGGCTGACTCAATCCCTTATACAAAAACAGTCCACACAAACACACAGCCATGCCCTGGGTCTCCCCTTCATGTAACCCAGGGCACATACCTGGATACAGAGGATGGATGAGGATATTAAGACCCAAGGGAGGAGCATCTTGATACTTAAATGAAAAGATTGGATGTTATCCTACAGGCAAGTGACAGCCACTAAAAGCTTATGAGCAGAGGAATCATACGATCAAAATGAAGTCTGAGGACTATTCCTCCCATGGCGGATGATGGAGCAATTTATCAAACTGTACAGAGTTACTATGATCTTCTAAAAAGTAACAGCAGAATGATCAAGGAAGCAATGTGGTGTTGCCACATTTCAAGCCACCTCGGGCACCACTGAGATTTCAATCTCCGGATGATAACACTGATGTAAGCAAGAGATAGTTAAAACCTCCTGAGTGCTCGGTAAATCCTCGCATGTGCGGTCAAATTATTTTCAACAGGGATGCTGAGACCATTTGGTGGGGGAAAAGGACAGTCTTCAATAAAAGATATTAAGAAAACTGGAAATCCACCTGCAAAAGAATGAATTCAAGCTCTTACCTAACAGCACATATGAATATTAACTTAAAATAGATCAAAGACCTAAACATAAGAGCTAAAACCATGAAACATGGGGGCAAGCTTCATGACATTGGATTTCATAATGATTTCTTGAAAAAGACTCCAAAAGCACAGGTAACAAAAGGAAAAACAGATAAACAGGATTACATAAAAATTTAAAACTTCTGCGCCTCAAAGAACACAATTAACAGAACAAAAAGGCAGCCCACACAATGGGAAAAAATATTTGCAAATCATATCTCTGATAAGGGAGTAAAGTCCAGGATATATAAAAACTACAATTCAGCAACAGCAACAAAACTGAAAACAACAAAACAAATAACCCAATTAAAAAATGGGCAACTAACTTGAACCTGCAGTTCTGCAAAGAAGATACACAAATAGCCAACAAGCATATGAAAAGATGCTCAAGATCACTAACCATTAGAAAAATGCAAATCAAAAACATAGGCTACAGTCTCACACCCATCAGAATGGCTACTATCAAAAAAACAGAAAGTAGCAAGAGTCAGCAAGGATGTGGAGAAGCTGGAAGCCTTGGGCACTATTGGTGGAACTATGAAATGACTGACCTGCTATAGAGAACAGTATGGCAGTCTCCCCAAAACTAAGAACAGGATTACCATGACTCAGCAATGCCACTTGGGAATTGCAAACAGGATCTCAAAGGGATATGTATACACCCATGTTCATAGTAGCCAGAAGTCCATTGACAGATAAATGGATAAACAAAATGTGGTTTGTACATACAGTGAAACATTACTCAGCCTTCAAAAGGAAGGGAATTCTGAGATATGCCACAACATGGACGTATCTGGGAGACATTGTGCCAAGTGCAAGAAGCCAGTCGCACACACACACACACACACACACACACACACACACACAAATACTGTAAGATTCCACTTATGTGAGATATCTTGAGCAACAAATTGATAGAATCAGAAAGGAAAACATAGGTTGCCAGGGGCAGGCAGTGGAGGGGGTGGGGAAGGAGGAATGGAAAACTGTCATTTAACAGGTACAGATTTTCAGTAGGGAAAAATGCAGAAGTTCTGGAGATTGGGTGCATAACAAGATGAATATGCTTAACATGACTGAACTATACACTTAAAAATGGTTGAAAGTTGGTAAGTTTCCCATTACGCTTATTTTATCCCAATTTAAAATTTTTAAAAATCTTTGAAGATTATATCCATTAGCATAAGCTTTGATTTGCAAACAAAATCTCCATATCAGAGCACATTCCATGTTGGACCCAAGTGTATGAGCTGGAGTCAGTGCTGAGGAAGCCATTGTAATTAAACTTCATTACATAGAAACATCCAGGCTCCCAAACCAAAGGACACAGGAAGAGAGGGACGGGGGGCCTCTTAACTTCCCACGTGACCAAAGAAGAACTCTAACATTACTCTCTGATGGGAAAACAAAGCTTTGTTTCTCTCTCTCATGTGGAGGAAAAAAAAGTCAACATGACTTTCTGTTTTCTCTGCTTTCCACATATAAGAAACAGCAACAAAGCTTTTTTTTTTAGAGATTCAGCGATTTTTTTTTATTGCATTCACCTCATTCCAGAATCTATTTTCAGGATTCTATTGCAATACTTACTGCATAAAAAGCTACAGTAAAAAAAATTCAGTGTGAAAAACATAACTGTAAAATACGATATATATTATATAAACCCAAAAGGATTTTCCACAAATTTCAACGCTGCGAAATAAAAACAATACACCAGCTCTCCCTCCGCCCTGAAACACTATCACCACTCAATTTTCTTCAGCTGATGGCATGAAGGAGTTAACTGCAGAGCCCAGAATCCAAAACTACACACCTGGGAGGAAAACCCGGGGACTCCTCTCTGGAGCAGCGGTTCTCAAAGACCGACCCAGACCTGCAATATCGACACCGCCTGGGATTTTATCGGAAACTCTGGGTGAGACCCAGCAATCTGTGTTTTAATAAGCCCTGCTGAAGGTCTAGAACCTGATTAAGTATGAGTGCAATTACCATTCATGCCATAGGAACCCACCCCTGGAGGAAGATGGGGGGGGGATTCATAAACAAGAAGCCATGAATGAAAATTGAAGGTTGACTTTTAAAGGCACAGTGGAATGGTTTACAAATAAATCAAAGAAACAGAAAAGTCAATCAATAAAAAATGATCATCTATACGTTTTTCTTCAATGTTTATTTTCAAAGAGCATCGAATCCAATTAATATTTATATTTTATTGCTGTTTTCATTGAAATCAATTTTTATTAAAGGTTTCCAAAAAACTGAGCACTAACCATGTTGAAAGGGCTTCAAGTGTCCCAACTCAGTAAGTCCTGACGTTACCCAACAAGGTAAGCAATGTTATCCCCATTTTACAGATGAGTTAACAGCTTTAAGAGGTTAAAGTGTCTTGCCTATGATTGTACCACTGGAGGAAGCAGCAAAGGTTGAATTTCAAACCGGGTCTTTCTGACTCGGAGTCTGGGCTGGCTCAGTGTTAACCGTTCTCTGTTGGGTGGGTTTTCCTGGACAATGAACTGGAGGACAGAACTTGAATACCATCTGCTTCCACTTTGTGTCCCTTTTTTCTTGTGACAGTCCCTACTTGGTGCGTCCCCTCCCACCCCGGCTTCATTCTGCCGGCAGGTGAGTTTTCCTTAGTCATGACTTTCAACCTGTCGGAGCCCAGTTCAGAAACTCCTAAATTTCAAACCTCTCTTTTCTTTACATCCTCCGCATGCCAAGTCCCACCTCCAGCCATGGTTTGGATGCACTACCCAAGCTCTCTGGCTACCAACCCTGGCCTGTTATCCCCTCTCCTCTCAGATACATTCCCTCCTCGCTAGACCGGTCAGTCTACTCTTGGTCTCAGGAACATTCGATGGCCAAGTGGCTCCATCCTTCAGCTGGAGTCATCTTCTGGACTGGAATACCCTCCTCTCTCTCTTCTGCACATTCAAATTCCACCCCTCCTCACCTCTTGAGCTCACATGGACCTCCTCCCCCTGCCCCCTCCTTCAGGGCTCGCTGATGGTGCAGGGGTCTGTCAAGTTTATTGAACAACGTCGCCCTCAGTAAACCATTTGTGCACACACATTTTTTAACTACACGTATGGACACTGTAAATGTGCATTTCAAACCACTGCAAAAGAGAAATTTAAAAAGCTGGAGGTTCTGGTCTTGTCTCCCTTTACCTCGTAACATCATCCTGACAGGCCCACGGGTGCAATGTTCCCCATCAACTGAGCAGACCCCAGGCTCCAACCACCCATGTGACCTCTTCATCTGATGCTTCCAGCTCTCCTTGTCCAGTTTGTCTTGTGTCCCTCCTTTACCTTCTTAAAAAAAAATCTATTGCATGTTCTTATGGCGAACAACTGTTTTCAGTGGCTAAAATGGAATATCACAGAGTTGGCACTCAGTTCTTTATAGATCAAGTTCATTGCTGGCCACTGGCCACTGCACTCAGCTGACGTGCTAAGCTTTCAAGGCTGCTGGTTATCACTGGATCATAGCTTCTGGTCATTGCATCAAACAAGATGGTAGCGATTTAAGTTGGTCGAACTTTAAAGGCAATTCATGTGTCCAGTGTCACTCAGCCAGTTCCTGTGAAACTGGGCATTTCCAAAAGAACAGTCTGACTTACAGCCAAAAAGAGAATAAAATATTTCACCAAGTCTTGGCAAATTGAGAATGGTGTGACTTTTTCATCTCCTTCCCATCTTCCCTACCTCTCTCTTTTATTTTTTTCTTACATCTCTACTGAGATACAACTGACACATAACAGGGTATAAGTTTAAGGTGTACAATGTGTTGATTTGATACTTTTACAAATTGCAAAATGATATCTGCCTTGGCATTAGCTAGCACTTCCATCCTGCCACCTAACTGCTATGTCTTTTTTTGTGGTGGGAACATTTAAGACCTCCTCTCTTAGCAACATTCAGGAATATCACATACTATAGTTCGCTATAATCAGCATGCTGTATATTAGATGCCCAGAACTTGTTAATTTTTTTTAAACTTTGTGATTTATTTTATTTTCCTTTTCCTTTTTCAGTTTGGAACTTACTAATCTTATAAGTGACAGTTTGTACCTTTTGACAAATATCTCCCCCTTTCCTGCCCCCTGAAGCCCCTGGTAACCACTGTTCTACTCTGTTTCTCTGAGTTTGGCTTTTTAGATTTCATATATAAGTGAGATTATAGACTGTTTGTCTTTCTCTATCTGACTTATTTTGCTTAGCCTAATGCCCTCAAGTTTCACCCAACTTGTTGCAAATGACAGGATTTCTTTCCTTCTTTCTCATGACTGAATAATATTCCATTGTGTATATACCACATCTTCTTATCTACTCACCCCTTGATGGACTCCTAGGTTGTCTCCATGTCTTGGCTTTTGAGAGTAATGTTGCAATGAACAACGAGGTGGAGATATCTCTTCTGGATACTGACTTCATTCCCTTCATATTATATCCAGAAGTGGGATTGCTGGATCATTTGGTAGTTCTATTTTCAATTTTTTGAGGGATCTCCACACTGTTTTCCATAGTTGCTGCACCAATTTACATTCCCACCAACAGCATATGAGGGTTCCCTTTTCTCCACATCTTAATGTGCCAACACATATCTCTTCCCTGCCTCTCTTTGAACCCTGTGTAGATGTCCCTGGATTACTTGCAGGTCAGGTGGCATTTCCTGAGGCACCCAGCAAAACGGAAGGTGACCATGCACCCTGATCAACAGCGAATGAACAATCTCATGTTTTAAGATTGTGCCTTCTCTCTGATAAAAGTTTCAGTTCATTGCTTAGAATAATAACCTCGGTTGAAAGAGTAGAGGGTCCTATTACAGAGATATGCTTTTTTCCTTTGTCTTAAATGTTGTTTTCACATCTTTAATTGTCATCTTATGTTACTAAAAACTCCTGCAACATGTCTCCTTTCTTTCTGCTCTCCCTGTCATGTTTTACACCTCTAATTATCGGAGGGATGGAGAAAGGAGCACATGAGTGAAATACGCCAAGGGGTTCAAAGAGAGGGAGGGAAGAAGGGTTGGAAATAAAAAGTCACACCATTCTTAATAAATAATGAGAAACTGTCTAGTCATTGACATGAGTGACTCATCTGAAGGATTTACACCCTAACTTAGACATAACAATAATATGACAGGGAAGATAAAACTCAGCAAGCTCTGGTTTCCACATTCCTTGGTGTAAAATGCCGGGGGGTTGCCCTGCCTCACTTTCAGTTGAGGCGATAGATGCTTTTGGTGAAAGAAGCCTACAGGCCAACACTGTGATTCTGTCCATGATTTTGGGAAGCAGAGTCTGGCCAGGAAGGAGCCACTCCCCTGGCCCCGTGGAGCTGGTCTGGGAAAGGCTGCTGCAGTGTGCGCCCTCCACGTTCATACTCCGGCCTGAGAAGCACGGGGCTTGGCTCTGCCTGCAGAATATTGAGGTGATCTCAGGTGGTCGAGGCCAAGTAGGGGACCAAGGCGGGTGGGAGGTCACGGGTGCTCCCCTTTACCTCGATTTCCAGTGGTCTGAGGGGAGCGGTGCCGAGTGGGCAATCACTGTTACCCTCCTCACCACTGCGACTTCTCATTTCCTGGCCATCTTCCTTGCTGGCACCTGTTAAGTAACTCTTAAGGAGAAACGATTATCTCACCTTTTCAAAAACTACCTGGCAAAGCAGGTTCCAGAATAATGTTGTCCAGGGGAGAAAATACTTCCAGAGGGATTAAGTCACCTGTCCAGATCCACCCAGCAAGTAGAAGTCAGGACAGTCAAAAGCTAACCTCTTAATGCAACCTTTTCCACCTCGCTATCGACGTTTTGTCCGCATTGTTGAGTGGTTACTGACTGTCACTTGCTTGATGCGTATAAAAATAGATCTGTGCCCACGAACCCCCCTCCCCATGCCAGCCCATCCCCTCTAACCCTAAATCCACCACCTTCCCTTTGAGTTTTGTACCTGTCACAGCTCAGCCCCTGCCGGTTCCCTGTGGCTTCTCCCTGGAATCTCCAGCAGCACTCAGCTCAGAAGGCATTTTTCTGAAATGCCATCAGCACCCCTCCCCCATTCCCTGCAGAAATGAGTGTCCAAGGAAGACATTTTTGGTCCTTATTTTGATTGCATTTCAAGCACAGGGCTCATATATCCACAAAGCCCATTAATTGAAATTCAGCACAATGGCAGAAATAAGGAGTTTTGTTTTATATGCATTTTTATCTGCTATTTCTATACTAGAGTTCTTTAACTATGACTGAAGATTCTAGTCCTGACAGAAGACTAACTTTGTGAGATGTAGGAGGTGGGAAAAAATAGACTTCATCTAACTATGTGAAAAGTATCTCAACAGTTTTTTAAAACATCTCCCTTTTTCAAGCACCTTTCCCACCTACAACCCGAGTTAAGAAGAATGTTATCAAATATCTTTTCCTAAAATATGTCCTTTGGACTCTGTGAAATAGCAATGTTTTATAGAGTATAAAGAGCTTTAAAAAAAAAAAGGAAAGGAAAAAAAATTTATTCTAGGAGAATCGTTCTCCAAGTAAGGTCTCGGGAACTCTGAGCAGTCCCTGAGACTCTTTCAAGGGGACTGCTAAGTGAAAACCACTTTCACAGCAGAACGAAGACATTACTGCTGTCTTTACCCTTATGCTCTTGTAAGGGAACGCTGAGATTTCTGGAGGCTCCGTGGCGTGAAATGGTACCATCTGACATCTTGTATTCTGATTATTTTTTAACTTGTAATTTGGTACATCCATCATGAAAACCAGTATTCAGGAGCCTCAAAAAAAAATTATAAGTAGAGCTACCATCTGATTCAGCAGTTCCACCTCTGAGAATCCATCCAAAGGAGGTGAAAACAACAACTAGAAAAATATCTGCACCCCATGTTCACGGCGACATCACTCATGGCAGCCACGGCATGGGAACAACCCAAGTGTCCACCAGTGGATGAAGGATAAAGAAGTTGTGAATGGAGAGAGAAGTTTTATATATGTACACAGTATATATACGATGGAATATTATTCATCCATAAGAAAGGAGGAAATCCTCTCTCTTATGACAACATGGATGGACCCTGAAGGAGTTACACTAAGTGAAATAAGTCAGACAGAGAAAGACAAATAACTCTCATGTATCTGTGGAATCTAGAACAAACAAACACACAAACAAACAAAATCCAAGATTATAGAAAAAGAGATCAGATTTGTGGTCACCAGAGTCAGAGGATGGGGAGGGAGAATTGGAGGAAAGGGGTCCGAAGGTACAAACGTCCAATTATAAGAGGAATGAGTATTAAGGATATAACATACAACATGATTACTGTAGCCAAACCTGCTGTACAATATATAGGAAAGCTAGAAAGAGAATAAATCCTAAAAGCTCTCATTACAAGGAGGAAATTTTTTCCCTTTTCTTTTATCTATATGAGAAGGTGGATGTGCTAGCTGAACTTACTGTGGTGATCACTTCTCAGTGTATGTAAATCAAACCATCAGGCTGTGCACTTTAAACTTAGTGACAGATGTCCGTTCTTTCTCAATAAAACTGGTATTAAATAAATACATTTCTTATTTTAATTTTCTAATACAATAAATGTTGGTACAATCCACCTAAGCAAAAGCTCTTCGTGGTCCCCAGTAGTTTTTTAAGAATGGAAAAAGATGGTAAAACCAAAAGTCCGTGAGTTGCTATTTCAAGAAATACTTGCTCATTTGACATTGGTGTCTCATGAAATATCCAGAAAGAAGGCACTATGTCGCCGGGGTGGTGAACCTGGTGACAGTCGCAGGAGGAAAAGTCGTATGAGCTCCAGGAGTCCCAAAGATGCTCTGAGGACACCAGGCTGGGACACACTTGCGCCTACAGTAACAAACCGAAAATATGAAAATAAAATTACAGTGGTCCACGTAATGATTTGAACACCCATTCAGAGCAAACACTCAGCAAAAAGTGAGTGAATCTAAATGGAGAAGTCAAATTTTAAAAATTCAAGTGAAAATGTATGTCCACCCACGTTGGGCTCGAGCCCCTGAAAGCGATCTGAGGCACGTGGGTCTATTCCGCAATGCCCGTCTGCACGCTGTGACGAGCACAGAAAGGAAATCGGAGGCAAATGCTATGCCTGCCTGGCATGGCTCGTCCTGCCTCCAAACGACAGTTGTGGAAACATGCTGCCTTTACAGAGAGCCCACCTGCTCCCCTAGAACCAGTGACTGGGTTCCCCCTCAAGGCAGCCTCATTGCGTGTCTTGCAAAGGCAGTCTGGTTACAGTCTTTGTACCATCAAATGGCAATACCATGTTTGGTGGTTTAGTTTGCACCTAAGGTTGCAATTAGCTGATAAAGTGAGGACAAGTAGCACCAATGACTGCTGCTAATTCTTTCAGAGCTTTGGGAAGTTGGTAAGAACAAAGGGTCCACTTTTAAGGGCCAAGTTCTAAGGAAGCTACCTGCTGGTACTGATGGATGTACCGAGTAGTAGCAGCTCTCCACACAGTTCTGTACAGTTGACTCTTGAACAACAAAGGGACTGGGGGAGCTGAACCCTCTCCGCCTCCTGTCCAAGTTGAAAATCATATAATTTTACACTTTTCCCTCCATAACCGCAGTTTCTCCATATGCGTGGTTCCTCTGTATCCCCAGTTCCGCATCTCCAGATTCAATCAACTACAGATCGTATAGTGCAGTAGTTCAAATTTACTGAAAAAAATCCACACATAAGTGGACCCGCACTTCAAGCCTGTGTTGTTCAAGGGTAGCTGAAAAATTCAAATTATTCTAAGCAGTGATTCAAGACAACATTAGGAACTCTTTATGCAGAATAACATTTCAAGCACCCAGAAATTCCAGGTATTTCCAGTTAGCTGTGTGTCCGGTTGGCTGAGAAGCCATCACTGCTGGACCAAGTTGAGACCCTTAGAGTCAGTCTCACTGCTTAACTCAAAAGGCATCAAGCAATGTTTGCACAACAATGTGAAGGTACTTACTGCCACTGAACGGTCCCTTTAGAAATGGTCAGGTTGGTAACTTTTATGTTACGTATATTACCCCGCAATAAAAAATGAGGGGGCTCAAGCTCTCCAAACTTGCTACGAGCTGCCTAAATGAAGACAATTTTCAGGACTAGGCAGAGGGTCTGTGCCCAACTGCACTGGGCACGACCTGAAACCAGCGGGCGGGACTACATGGTGGGGCAGTAAAGCCGATCTCCATGTGGACTTTGAACATGAAGCTTGTTTTAATCACCACGCGTGTAAGAACTGTAGAAATCATGCAACCGTGAATGACAGACGTTTGCACCCTGGCCTGTCCTTGCCTTACTGGGGGGCTGTTTACACTTTGTGAGAGTAGTTCTCAGCGTCTATGTCTGACTGCAGCACTCGGGCAGCTGTTTGCGCTGCTCGGACTCACAGCCAGGTAGCGACTTGCAGAGTCGGTATTCTCGCACACGAGCCCTTGATAAACACGACCTAAGAACTGGGGCGGCCGTTTTTATAAATAAAAAGCGTTCTTACTGAGTGGCCAGGTGTTCGCAATACTTATTAAGTGAAAAGGATCAGGTTATCAAGCAGTATGTAAAGAGTCAATTTTTTACCTTAAAAAAAATATATATAGGAGACCAAGCTTGTCAGAAATTTAAAAACAGCGAATTTGATAGTGGGATGATCTGGGGATAGGAGGTGGGAAGTGTGGAAAGATATGCAGGCTTATTTTAAATCAGAAATGGAACTTACCAAACAGCAAACAAAATGGCCCTTAGTATAAAATGATTCTATGCATCTAAATTTAGTCAAGGATAAACCAGCCGACAACTCAGGACATTAATTATGCTCCAGTCTTCTAACCGAAATAGGTATGGGTTTGACTCACTAAATTAAGGTATAATTTTATGTA
Organism: Vicugna pacos; assembly: GCF_048564905.1. Classification (NCBI taxonomy): domain Eukaryota; kingdom Metazoa; phylum Chordata; class Mammalia; order Artiodactyla; family Camelidae; genus Vicugna; species Vicugna pacos. The sequence goes on along the minus strand of NC_133010.1, from coordinate 24,062,115 downwards.
CAAAAGCCTTTTCAAAATTCAGGGAAGCAGGCAACTAACTCATGTCTTGAGAGAATTTGGAAACCATTAGCAATATAAACCAGAGGATATTTTCCTTCAGGGTCCAGTGAGAGGTCTATGCACACATATGTATGCTTTTAATTTTTAAAAAATTGTTCCAGGTTATGAGATAATTTCATTTTAAAAATGCTCAATCATGGGGGAAGAGTATAGCTTAAGTGGTGGAGCGCGTGCTCAGCACCCAAGAGGTCCCGGGTTCAATCCCCAGTACTTCCTCCAAGAGGACATCAATGAATAAGCCTAATTACCTCCCCCTCATAAAAACAAACAACACCAGCAAAAATGCTAGATTATTTTGCTCAATTCTAAGGTAAATAATTATACATCCAATTCATAGCTATCAGCATATTGTTAGAAAAGTCATTCTAAACACAACAAGCTACATTAGCATTAGAGTTACAATGGTCTTTCTAGACTTTGTGAACCACAAAATGATAAATATGTTTTAATGAATAATGGACTTATATAAAATAGCCATATAAATGAAGTGAAGCCTCACGATTTTCCCGTGTAGAAAGGACCTGCCCATGTCCCCTGCTGAGGATAAATCCAAGAGAGGAGGTACTTCAATAGCCCCTTTTTGCTTCTTAGGAAGTTGACAAATAAAGATGTTAGGTCACTTACCCCAGGTCAGAAGGACAGAGCTGGGATTCACCCCAGGCAGTCTTGAGACAGGAGGGAAGGGGGCTACTACTGAAAAAATAACACAGCAGTGAGACCAAGATGGTGGAAGATTCAACTCCCGGTAGACCTTGAGCTTCAACATACACTCACTGTAATACAATAGCTGCTAAATGGTGCCATGACAGTTCCAAGGTTGAACATAAAAGGTCAAAAGGTGAGTGAAGGCCCAATTCCTGGGAATCCCAGCCCCCTCTCTAAAGGAGTTGGAATAACCCTCCCACTTGTTAGCATGCGAAGTTACTGAGCCCATAAAAACGGACGACCTCCACACCTCGGGGCGATCACATTTTTCCCTAGCCAACCCCATGCTCTGAGGCCACTGCTCTCCCTCCCGAGTAAGGCGGCCGGAGCTCTGTCTGTGGAGTGTGTGTCTCCTTTCACTGTAACTACTCCTGCTCCCCACGCTCTTGCATCAGTCTGGCTCCAGGGCTGGTGGAGAAAGCACAGAGGACAGCTTCTTTCTAGGTGCAGAAGTCACAGATGAAGAGGAAAACAAGCCCATCCTGTCTCTATCATCACGCAACTTACTGCCCTGTCTGAGAAGCAGGTCCGCCAGTCCCTACTGAGTGATAAGAGCCGGGGGACCTGCACAGAAAGTGATGTGGAATCTAATTTAAATCAGAGGAGCAAGGGGAGAGGTGCGTCCTCCCAGAGAAGGTGCATCTTCAATCCTCGATCCTCGGCAGGCAGAAGAGAAGGAAGAAGAGGGATCTGGGCGGGTAAAGCAGACCCCAGGAGGCCTGGAGGTGGGCCAGTGCTCCCTGCGGTCTCGGATCTCAAACTGCAGCCACCTCAGGGCCAGAGGCGGTGGGAGGAGATAAGAGTTGCTGGTGGGGCTGGCGGGGTTGGCGGCAATCCCAGATTGGGTGACCTTAGGCTTTTTCAAATTGTATCTGGGGTGAACAGAAGGTCATTGAAAAGGACTAAGCAAAGGATGGTATGAGGAGAATGTGCCAGCAGCAAAGGGAGAGAAAACCAGCGTTTAGGAGACTCCTGACCGCCCAGACCAAGGGAAGGTGGAGGTTTGGAATACGTGGCAACGGAAGACGTGGACGCCTGGAGGAAGTGACCTGGAAGCAGGTCTGGCCAAGCCTGATAGGTCTTCGGGTGACTCAGGTCAGGAACCCTTGCAATGTGCAGGTTTAAAAGCTGAAACACTGGATTTTATAGATTTTAAATTCTGGATTATATTTTTTAAGTAAGTCTTTTTTTTTTTTTTAACAGCTCCACTATATGTGAAAAAAGAGCACGCTAACTGGCTTGCTTAAAATCTGATGATGGAGCAAATCTCTGGAGCAAAACCTATCCTTTAAAGTGTCATTCATACAGCACCTGCTTGGGAAGTGGTTCAGAACTGAGTTCCCTACAGTTCCAAAGAAGCCCTTCCTAGAGATCCCTGAGCTTTACCTCTATCAAATCCTTCTCCTGGCATCTCGAGCCTGGCAAAGTGCCGGACCAGCCCCTCCCCAGGGAAGGGCCCTGCCACCCAGATAACTGACAAGATTAAAAGAGCCAAGGTTAGGTGAGACAGAGACTGGCAAGTCCCAGGAGCCTGACTAAATCTCACCTAGTAAAGACAAACATCGCTAATCAGCTACAGTATGGCTTTTCAGGGCGAAGAACGAGGCTCTGCTTTTAAAAGAGAAAAAAGTAGAAATCAGATTAATATTCAGCCCCATTATTATCAGCACTGGCTTAAGGTGATATGGGTGTCAACACCTGCCAACTATAAGTCAGTCTTATCTTGTCGTTTGAAAACTTCTTGCTTTGTAAAATGTAGCAAAGAATTCACTTTTCAGATAATTAACTCCAACGTATTGCTAAATTCACATGCTTTGCCCCAGATCAGAACATAATCTTAACAGTTTCTGCATCAAGAGTGTTCTTTTCCCAGGCTGGTGTGAACCAAGCCAAGAACCGGGAAACGTCAAGTCCTAAATCTTTACAATGGCTTTATGATCTGCAGTTATGTGGACGTTTTATTGATCAGTCACGGCTGTTTGATATTTTGGTGCAAAGGGCAGAGCTTCCTCCAGAACTTTCTGCTCTCAGCAACTTGGTTAAATTTTTATTATAACGCAGAGGTCCTTTTTTCCAAAAAAAAAAAAAAAAAGGATAATTATTCTGGGGCTAGTTCATGCCAAGCTGAACCTAACAAGTTTCGGAGGAATCACAGAAGATTCAGTGGTTTTAAGTACTGTAGCAGGACTTCACTTAGGGGAAAAGCTGGCCAGGAGTATGGGAGTATCTGACTGTAAAAGAAAGAAAAATGACAGGCTTCACATCCACAGTGTTTTAAAACTTCCACTGTTATTCAATACACGTGGCTTCAGGAGGAGGAGGATGGTGGCAGTGATGACAGCACTGTCATTCTTACGGCTCTTTATAGTTTTCAAAGCCCTTCCATCAAATTATTTCCTTTAATCCTACCTATTGGATGAGGCACGCAATGCCGTTCCCAATTTATCTAAGGAGATTGAGCTTCAGGGAGGTTAATCCAGTGATCAGGCTTCTAGTAAAGAAACGGCCTTGGAGAAGAGCCTAGAAGGCATTTCAAGAGATTACAACTTATTCGACTCCTTGCCTAACATTTTGGAGCGTCCCCCAGCAGAACAGCAGCACCAGGGAGAAAAGACTGACGCAGCAAAGGCGGGTCTCCGGGCTGTGCCTCAGGAGGCGGGGATGCTGGTCTCGGGTTTGGCCATGATGGCACCTTCGAGAAAACATGGAAAGGTCTGCCTTTCAAAAGAATGCATAACCAGATACCTATTTTTTGCAGAATCCAAAATTCATCTCGAAGACTCACACTAATGAGATAAATTTAAGAGAAAGAACCATCTTTCCAACTATCTCATTTCATTAAGGATGTGCTGAAAATCTTTAAAGGTTACAACACCTGAAATTTCTATTGGAGCTATATCTTTCATTCAATTCACTGACTTTTCCTGAGATTGCTACCTGGATACCTTGGAGGATTTATAGAAAATGAAAATAACTGTTAGCAGTTCCAAATATAAATCATTATATTTTATGTGTTATCTCCAAGCACAGTCATTAAACAATTGCAGGACTGGCCTCAGTCAAACTTGCTCTCTAAATAGTTCTCAAATGTGCACTCAGAGTCTTTTAAAGTATGCAGAACAAGGTACATTAAAAATTGGATGACTAATCAATGCTGAAAATTTGTCCAGTACGTATGAGTTTCCATTTCGTTTTGTATAAATATTTTCTAAGGACTTTTGGCTTATAAGACCCAAGCTGGACTGGAGGGAACTCTAATTTGAAAAGATACATGCACCCCAATGTTCACAGCTGCACTACATACAATAGCCAAGACATGGAAGCAACCTAAATGTCCATCGACAGATGACTGGATGAAGAAGTTGTGGTATATTTATACAATGGAATACCCAGCCATAAAAAAGAATAAAATAATGCCATTTGCATTGGATAGACCTGGAGATTGTCATTCTAAGTGAAGTAAGCCAGAAAGAGAAAGAAAAATACCATATGATGTCACTCATATGTGCAATCTAAAAAAGAGAAAAAAGAAGACACTAATGCACTCATCTACAAAACAAAGACTCATGGACATAGTAAACAATCTTATGGTTCCTTGGGGGATAAGGGGTGGGAAGGGATAAATTTGGGAGTTCGAGATTTGCAATATTAACTACTATATATAAAAATAGACCCAAAACCCCCCAAATTTCTTCTGTAGAGTACTATATTTAATACCTTGTAATAACCTTTAATGAAAAAGACTATGAAAACAAACATATGTATATATATGCATGACTGGGACATTATGCTGCACACCAGAAACTGACACATTGTAACTGACTGAACTTCAATTAAAAAAAAAAAAACCCAAGAGGGACACGGAGATTGAATAGTACAAGAAAGGGATTAATTTCCCTTGTGAGCTGAGTTACCACTTTTAAAAAAAGAAAGTGCTAAATTTGAAATATCGTGCACCCCTTTAATGAGTTCTTTCTGCTCGAAGAGATTTCTGTTTCACAAAAGGAAAGTGTCCAAAATCCTCTTGACAGACGACATGATTTTAAAGAATATGTTTGGAAGTATTTGCAGGACTTTTCATTTTGATGCCTGGTGGTATGTAATTTCACCTCTTGGCCCATTCAATGGTCAACTGACACCTAGGAACGCTTTGTTTCCAGATTACCTGCTTTATTTCATATTCATCAAACACATAGCCTTTTTCTGTCTTTACATTCTTGATAACCTTTTACTGTACTCTGCTTTAATTATACTGGCCTCTCTATGAAACCTTTCAAGTTAACACTATTTGGCTTCAGTCTCTCAAGAAAGTCACATTGGCAACCACTTAGCAGGTGGGTATATCTATAGTTAGTTGTAAATGTGTTTATGTGTTCCTGGAATTTCATCCATTTGTTTCACAATTATTTATTGAAGGTCTATTTTATACCATGCTCTGATACAGGTGCTGAGGATGTAACAGTAAACAAAAGAGACTAAAATCTCCCTTTTCTTGGAGTTTATAGTCACGGCAGGCAGAGAGGCAGCCTATAAATAATGAATAATGAAAATCTATACTATGTAGGGTTGTAGTACATGCTATAGAGAAAAATCAAGCAGTTAAGAGAGAAGATGGATTGCAGGGAGGAGGGGCACTTTTAAATATTGATACAGAAAAATGGAGCTTGAGGATGACCGTGTCCCACGTCTTGGGCGAGTCCCTGGGACCCGCCCCACCAAGTAAGGGTCCTTGGCTTCATGCAGGAAAGAATTCAAGAGCGAACCATAGTAGAATGAAGGTAGATTTATTTAGAGAGATACACACTCCATAGACAGAGTGCGGGCCATCTCAAAAGACAAGAGAAAAGGCCATGAGGTGCGGGCTGGTGTTGTTAGTTTTTATGGGCTCAGCAGCCTCACATGTTAACAAGCGGGAGGACTATTCCATCTGCTTTGGGGAAGGGGCGGGGAATCCCAGGAACTGGCCATCACCCATGTTTTGACCTTTTATAGCCAGTCCTGAAACTACCATTTAGCAGCTATTGTATTAGAATGAGCCTATAATGAAGCTCCAGGTCTACTGGGAGTTAAGTCTTCCACCCTCTTGGTGCTAATTGCTGTGTCATTCTTTTAATGGCTGTGACCTGCCTGCTTCCCTCCTGTCTCAGTATGGCGCCAGGGAAGGCTTCAGTGAGGAAGATGCATTGGAGCAAAGACCTGGAGGTGGTGGAAATTACAGGGACACCTGAGGAAGAGCATCTCAGGCAGAAGGAGGGGCAGCTCGGAAGCCAGTGTACCTAGAGTGGGGGCCGAGGGGGAGGGCAGGAAGACGTGAGGAAGAAGCGGCATTGAGACCAAGGGGGCAGATCTGCTTGGATTTAGAATTGGTATTTTGACAAAGCAGAAGCCATTGAGCAGGGAAGTAAAATGACATGACCAACACTGAAAGTCTTTCTTAGGCTGCGGGGTTGACGACAGCCTTGAGGAGAGCAAGGTCCGATGCAGGGGACCAGTCAGGAGACTGTCACAATAGTCAAGACAAGAGATGATGTTGATCTGAACCAAGGCTGTAGTGATGGAAGTGGTGAGAAAAAGTTGGATTCTGGACCTCGCTCAAGGTACAACACACAGAACTTGCTACAGATTAGGCGTGGGATGTGAGGGAAAGGCCATTGTCAAGGATGACTTTGGGATTTTGACCTCAGCACCTGCAAGGATGCAAAAGTCATCTCACTGACGAGGTACAATCAGGAGCCGACAGCTGCCGCCGGCACCCAGGAGGCTGCAGGAGCAGCGGGGCTGCAGCCGGAGCCAGGGTGAGGAGGGGGCGGATGTGGTCAGAGGATTGTTACACATGGCGAGCCAGGCAAGTAAGTCAATACTCTGAGGGCAATGGGAGCCAGGCTTCTCTCTGTCAGAGAAGACTTATAGCTGTAGAAAGGGGAAGGGCTAAAAAGGACCCTGACTTGTTGGGTTAGAATTAGGAGTATTGAGCAAAGACTGCCACCATGACCCGCCCGACATCCACGGCAAACAGTGAGGTGTCGCTCCAGGACCTTGCTTCAGATGTGTAAGCTCCCCCTGCCCATTAAACCACTGATGTCCCTAAAAAAAAAAAGAAAAGAAAGAATTGGGAGTATTGATGTGATACTGAGACAGAGACAGATTTTCCTCTATATGTTCACACAGATACATACTTATAAGTAGCTATGTAACAGATAAACACACACACGTAGCCTTAGACATACATGTGTGTGAGCTTACATGTGAGCACGTGACATTTATTTCCTTGCTCTATCCACTGTGAGAGCCTAGAGGTTTCCACAAACCAGCAGCAGTGAGCATGCTGGGGGCCCAATCTCGTTCCTAAATGTCATCCTCCATTAAAAGGAACCAGGGCCCCTGGGGGAGCTGGCTGACTCCAGGGCTGGGGCGAGGGAAGCAGGAAATGAGCCGGGAAGATCTTGCCATGCCAGGAAGTTAGAAGGTGCCCAGAGAACAATGGGGACATGTCAGAGGGACCTAAGAGCCAGCTTGAAGAGACACCCTCTGGCCAAATCTGGGTAATTTGAGCATCAGAATAAATAATGAAAGTAACAATACAGTTCATTGGATGGAATAGGAATCCATGACATCAATAGATAAATGCAGGGACGGGAGGTTTTTTTTACAGAAGACGTATCAGTTAATAGATGCAAAAGGAAAGAGGCAAAAGGAAAGAGGCAAATGGGGGATCGTCATTTGGCAACCATTGTAGTGACGGCTGATTCAGGCTGGAGTCATCAATGCCGCCTGAGACTGGTTGAGTGAAGGGTTAATGTGGAACAGAATACTGGTGTAGCCTAGGAATAGATCCCTACAGAATACTTATCAGTTACAAAGGGGGAAATGCTGACTTTATACTGGAGGATTCCAGCATCCACCAATGTAGGTGATTAAGGTTCACATCACAACGGTGGGATGGTTCTTAATGTGGGTGTGCTGTCAAGAGCACAGCACCGATTTGGTGATATTCCTGACCAAAATGCATGACCGGGGCCAATCGTGAGGAAACAGGAGATGGATCCAGGCTGAGATCTACTAAATCTACAGAATGAAAGGCATGTGGTTTTCAAAGCTGTCAGGGGCATGAAAGACCGAGGAAAGACCGAGGAAAGTCCGAGGACCTGCAGCAGATTAAAGGAGACTCACCCGGCGTGTCACCTCAATGTAATGTGTGACCTTAGACTGGATTCGGGACCAAAAATGAAAAACAGACATTGTGTGGAAAGTTGGTGAAGTGGGAAGGGGTTTTATGGATTGGCTGTATGTGGGAGAGAATCCTGGTTTGGGGGAAACATACAAATCCCGGAGTATTTAAGGGTGAAGGGGCATCCTGTCTACACTTGCTCTTAAATGGTTCAGAAAAAGAATATTGATCACGAGTATCTATCTAGAGAAAGCGAGAGGGAGAGATCAAATATAAAATGATAACGTCCAGGAGAACGAGGAGAGAAGGACGTGGGCGTTCTTTGCACCATGTTCCATGTTTTTGTAAGTTAGCAGTGTTTCCCCAAAATCATTAACACGTGACTTCATTGGTCATCGGGTCTAATTCTATCCTTCTACAGCACCAGGAGCTGCAAAGTTCTGAGGGGACAGTAACAGGTGAAGATTTGTGAGCTGTCCGACTCGATCTCCCACTCGCAGCGTGCACAGAAGCGCAGGCTGCACTAGCAGCAGCACGTGGCTGTCGTGGAGAAAGGTATTTGGCCAGCAGACAGGGCTGGAGCACTGCGTTCTTTTTTAAGGCGGTCAGAGGCAATTTGGAGGGTGAGAGATGGTGAATGATTGTGAAACCAGGTCATGTGAGGATGGGCCCGGAGGCGCAGGCCTTTCAGTCTGGACGAAAGAAGTCACAGAAAAAAATATATAATGTTCCACAGTTCCACTATCAAAAACGAATATACAAACTGTTAGGTGACCTTTAGGCCCCTTTGAAGCACTGTTTACAATGGTAGCTGCTATTTATTGGATGCTTTCTATATGCAGACATTGTGCCCAACATTACGGATGCATTATCTCAGTTACTCCTGCCCACAGTTCCATCAGACAGACACCCTTAGCCCCTTTACACAGACGAAGAGAATGGAGTTTAAACAACGGATCCCACTTGCAAATCAAACACATCACGCAGAGGTGTGGGAGCCTGGATTCAGCCCTGTTTCGGCTGACTCCGTCAGCCACTCCAGGACTCTGAGCATCCATTCTTCCTGCCTCTGGGTCCCAGCGATTCTCTCTTGTCTCCTCCTTCAGAATCTTAAGCCACTGGGAGGTTCAGTGAACCAAATGGTGTCCACTGATTTCTTTCACTGTCCAGAGAGTCTCCAATTTTCTCTCTCAACTCTTTCTCATTCCTCTCCTCTATACTTTCTCATCCACTTGAGTCTTCAAGCTCCTTCTCTACTAGTAAGGAAATGCATCTTGTCTAGTTGTTTGTGCCCTCGCCTGGCTGTCAACACATCAGTTGCGGATGTGAGCTTACATCCCCCCTGCCCCTATCCCCAGCCCCAGCCCCGCCTTTTATAAGCTTCTCCTCCAGGTACTGAGTCAGCTGCCCTCAAACTTGAGCAAGCCACACCTTCATGCTCCTCCTGGTTTCACCCAGTTCAGGTCAAAGTGCAATGCATTTAGCAAGCACTTAACTTGGAGTATTGAAGTACCTCCTCATGAATGCTTCAGCTCTGAATCGTGCCACCCTAGTCTTGGGTTTCAAGAAGTTTCAAGAAGATGAATAAGGACTAGCCTGCCTCTTCTTGAGAAAAGTAAACATTAGCACTTGGCTGCAGGGAAAAACAAGTTTCCATTGGCTATTATTTTCCAAAGTGGACCCAAGATGTTAGGATCTCATGAAACAAAATCTGTCTTTAAGATGCAAGGAACTGGTGCTATAGAGCAGTATTCTGAGTTACTTAGCAACGGTTGACAGGGAGTGGCTCCTTGACTGGTGCCAACCGTCCCCTGAAGTCCTTGAGTGAAGCGCCTTTCTGCCCCTCACCCTGCTGAGGAGTCTACAGAGCCCAGCTAGACACGCCTGACCACGTACACTTGTGTCCCTTAATAGTGACACACCTGCACTCACAAAATAAAGACATGTGCCTGGTGGGGTATAAAATGGGCTACTTGGGAAGTTAATTTTCAAATGTTCCTGAACTCACAAGTCCTTGGCCATGTGCCTCTTCTGCACAGACACACCCGCGGAGTGACATGTTGCTGGTTGACTGGATCGTTTTCCAGAGTGGTATTTGAGCGTTTTTATAGTTTTTCTCCCTCGGTAGACTTTGCTCAGTAGTTGTGCAGAAAGTGTGCCTCCTTAGAGGCAGAGTGAAGAGTGCGCTCAAACGCCCTGGAAGACGGTGCAGTGCACTCCCGTCCCAGTCTTGGGGAGGCAGCGGGAGAAATAAAAAAGAAAGACAATGTTCCCCTTGTTTGCTTAAAAGGCCCCAGAGTTGTGCAAAACCCAGGCCTTGTGTGTACACCGGCTTGAGTTTCCACGGCCTGGACTTGGAGGCGCAGAACCAAGCAAGCGTGTGGCGGACACCCGGGCCTTCAGGCCGGGAGGCTCCGGGGCCACCGGTGGGGGCGGGTGGCTTGGCGGGGGCTGGAAGCCGAGGCTGCCCCCGGCCTCGGTGCCCGTGGCTAGGAAGAGGCCGGCATTCCAGGACTTACCTCCCAGTGCGAGCGCTTCGCGTGAGCGTGCGCGAAGCTGAAGCGAAAACAAGCCTCCAAGCTCGTTCCGCGCCCTCCCCGCCTGTTTGCCGCTGGGGCCGTACCCCTCCCCAGAGACCGCCCAGATTTAATGCCCAGGTACCAGGTCCCCTTCAGGCACACGGAGGGCACTTCTCACACCCTCTGTCTTTCCTCCAGGCCCCAAGCGACACGCAATTTGCGCGTGCCCGCGTGAGTGCCGGACTCTTCCGTCTGCAGACGCCTCAGCCGCTCCCAGAACTCCCGGCTATAAAGCCCGGGGCGGCCTGGAAGGAGCCGCACTCGGCGGGCGGCAGCTCGGAGGCGGGGGCGGGGCGGGGCCGAGCGCGGGGACCGCCCGGGCGCCCGGCGCAGCCAACCAGCGGCCGGGGAGGGCGGGCCGGCGCGGGCCGAGAGGCGCGGGCTGTCACAGGCGCCCGGCGCGCGCTGCAGGTGGCAAGTTGGAGGCGCCACCGCCACCGCTGCGAGGGAGCCCCGCTCTGGCGGCCCCTTCCAGCCTCCAGGAGCTCTTTCCCGCGGCGGAACCCGAGACTAGACCCGGGAGAATCCAAAGGAAAAAAGCCGCAGCGCAGGGACCTGTGAGCCTCCCTACCTCTCGTCTGCCCTTGCGCTACTTTTTTTCTTCAAGGAAGGTTGCGCCGGGGGACTGCGAACGGGCTCCGGGAAGGACCGGAGAGGGAGCCTCCCGGTGACCCAGGTGAGTGCCTTTCCTTTCCCTGCCCCATCCCCCTTTGCAGTCGGGCGCTGGCCGGGACGCCGGCTCGCCCAGTGGGCAGGAGCCAGGGCACGGGCGCCTGCCCTTGGCTCGAGGTCGAGGAGGGAGAAGACGAGGAAGGGGCGAGGCTGGCCTGGCCGGGGGCTTCCTGCCCGGCCTGCCTGGAATCGGCAGGGACTCCAGAGCGGGCATTCGTGGCGAGAGACGGGCAGAGAGGGGCTTTGAGGTGGCCGGAGGGCTGGCACCCTGGGTGCAGCGGGCCGGGATCTTTCCTGTGCGCGCGGTTCTGGAGCCGCAGCAGGAGCCTGGCGCGGCGCCTCTGAGAACCCCGGGAGTGAGCGCGCCGGGCCGGGCGAGCGCACGAATCTTCAGTCCCCGCGAGCCCCGGGCGCCAGAGGACGTCATTCCTCTCGGCCCCGCAACTCCTCCTCCGCCCCTCTCGCCCCCACCCCTCCGCGCCCTCGGCGCAGCCTATTTGGAGAGTCCTTGCTTTTGCCAACGCGCGAAGTGGTTGCTGCTGTCACTCCCCTCCCTACCCTCGCCCGAGTTGGAGCGCCCGGGGGTTCGGCTCCCTGGCCTCAGCCGCCGCGCTGTGCGCTGGAGCGGGTGCGGCGGGCCAGTTCTCTGTGCCGAGGGCGGAGGTGGGCGCCGGCTCGCTCTCCAGTGCTCCCTCTGTCCATCCCTGCCCCTGCAGCTTGAACTGCTTGTCCAGGGAATGGAATCTCAGAAGCCAGACCTTGTTCACTCTGGGAAATTGGGGGCCTTCTAGGATGTTGCCAACCTTAGAGAAGAGGCGAGAGCCGCTGCCTCCATCTGGACTTTTCAGCCCCTGCCGTGAAGTGGACAGTGGCTCTGACCTCCGCATCCTAGCTTGCGGCGTGGGGGTGCTGGCGACAGTGTGTGTATGTGTGTGTGTGTGTGTCCCTCCGTGAGGCAGAGGCGCGGGAGCCCGCTCTCCCTGCCCGTCCGAGCCGCTGGGCCCCGCCGCCCCGAGCCGCGAGCGGCTTGCAGCTGCATGCCACCAAATCAGCGCGGCTGGCTCCCCACCTCCTCCCGCTCCAGCTGCCAGCACCACCCCCCCGCCCCGTTGCCCCACCTAGGCGCGTCCCAGGGTGAAAACCATCCGGCCGGAGAGTGCAGGTGGGGGATCAGGGCGCTCTTCAGGCGAAGGAGGCAGGTTTCCAAAATGCAGAGGAGGGCCCCTCGCCGGGCATTTCGTCTTCCGGAGGCTCGGCTGGAAGGACCTCGGGTAGAGGCTGGCGGAGGCGAGGCCACGCTTCAGGGAGGGCGTCGTGCCACTCGGGAAGCCGAAGCTGGGGGTCACTGAGCATCCAGACCCACTTTGGCGGGTCCAGCTCGGAGGCGGAGGAACCAGGGGCGGGCGGGCGGGCCGGCGCGCGGCGCAGGCGTGGGGCTGGCTGGGGACGACCTGCGAGCGGGCGCCCCCGGGTCGCGGGAGCCGGAGGGCTGGGCGCCGGAGTGGGAGGGCGCGTGGGGGCCGCGGCGGGCCCCGGGGCGCCGGAGTTGCCCTGGAAGTTGCGTCCGGGCGGGCGCCGTGAGGACCGCCCTCGCGGCCGCTGCGGATTCCGGAGCAGCGGCCTTGCAGCGCGTTCCGCCGCCCCCTCGGCCCGCGGCTTTCGCTTTTGATTCTGCAGAAATGAATCCTCTGCGCCCAGAAAGCCGGAGGTGCTGGAGGCGAAATCCTCTGGGGAGCGAGGGGCGGCGTCCAAAAGCCGCGGAAAGGGAGAACGCGGGATCCGACGGGGAGCGCCGTCGAGCGCCGCCGGGCGAGGCTGACCCAGGCCAGAGGTCCGGCCCTTGGCGCCGCTCTCCCGAGGGACCGGGGCTTCCAGCCCGCTGCGCCCCCAGCCGAGGCTGGTGGACAAGTCCTGCGTAATTCCCTTCGAAGTGCTTTGGATTAAGACTGGGCGGGGAGAGGCCTGGATTCCAGGAAATGAACAAAAGTGGAAACGATTGTAAACCCCAAATCTAATTCCGGTTTATTCTAAATTCCATTTGATTGGAAACAGACTGTAATCTGGTAGCGCAGGGGCTGGGTGCGTTTCTTCTAATGACAGTCACGCAGGGCCAGGCCGGGCCGTCCTCCCCAAGCTGGGGTCGTGCTTTGCGGTGGGGGTGCTGTTACCTCTACTCTTAATTTAAGGTGGGGAAGCGTTCAAGTTCAGGCTGGTTTGGAAATGACCTTGCAGGCCTTCTGTTGTCTGCCACAGGCATTTCCCAGCTGGATCAATTATGTTCAGACTTAAGTGACACCAAGGAGTCAAGATCCTCTCCTGCAACGTTAGTTTCCAAAAACGACTTTTAAACAGACTTCTTAGAACACGTAGTGACCTCAGGAAAACATTCTGTGTTCCAAGGGGGAGCAGAGCTCTAAAACCTAAATTTTGTAACTAGGCTATGATCTCTCCATCCCAGTAAAGGAGGTATGCTCCTGACGGCATGGAAGCTTTGAGGGCAGAGTCTGTCGTCCTCATCCTCATGCCCCAGGGCCAGGTGTATACTACGTGTTCAACAAACATGTATAGACGGTGCTTATAACTTTAAATGTCGGCCTGAAAAGTCATTTAATAATTTCTAGGATCAACCATTTTGAAAATCAGAATACTAAACCCTTTAGTCAGTTTGAGGACTGATGTGCCTTGCTTACATGTGGTTTTAAACTATCTGGGACTGGTGAAGTCACTTTAAATAAGAACGCACTTTAAGATGTTAGGAAATTGAGAAATAACAGAAGGACAGTTGCACGAGAATGAAGTCCCTCTGTAACAGTCTCAGATGGGACACCTTTAGAAACAGAGATGTCACCACGTTCACTAGGGTTCTATCCATATTAGATAAATTCATCATCCAAATGTTAGGAACTCAAGGTTGAACCTGACATGCGTGTTGGCAGGCCACAAAAAAGCCACGATTTTGGTGCTGCCATATAGACATGTGAGAAAGTTAAGGGACGTAAGTTCTCTGAGTGGCAGCAGCAAGGGGCACCCCGCTGAGGATGGTCCCGTGGTTTGGATTTGGGGACGGAAGAGGTCCATACAAACAGACTTGTAAGAACTTTCTCGAAGCCCATCTGCACATCTGTTCCTCCCAGCACCACCTCCTGAGCCTTCTCTCGCCTCCACGCCCACTGGTCTTGTATTTCAGAGCAGTCTCCAAGCCTCTTGTTTCTTCTCTTCTCCGTGTTCCCCCATCCCACATTCCTAGCTTTCTTCACATCACACTGAATGTTCACATGCTTTCTCTGGCGGAAAAAAAAAAGCAAACACTCAAGCAGGGAATGACTTCTGTAGGACTTGAAGTCAGAGCGCTTGACTGTGAACGTTCATTAAATAGACCCAGGGATGGGATGAGTCACACGCCACTCTGGGCAGCCGCTTCCTCATCTGAAAGGAGTAATAATTTTCACCTGCCATACCGTGAGAATCCACTGATGACTTCAGAGGCCTGGGGAAGGAGTGTGAGAGCGAGCACAGAGAATTTTCCAATTCGGAGCTAGTTAACCAGGAACAGCAAGACACACAATTAGTTAGAAAATATGACTTTCCACAGAGAGCTGCTAAAGGGGTTGAAGATTTTAACACTATTGGACCGTGATCTTCACAGTAAAGATGGAGAAATATAAATAACTGTTGCAAAGTTTCTGATTTGTCACTGGTCCAGAGAGTCAATGAAACTGCAGGAGAGAAATCAAAGTAGCCACCAAACTGCTAAGGAGAAGAAAATCAGTGTGTTCAAAAGCAAGTCGAGTAGCATGTGAGGTTTCGGTTTGGAAGCGCTTGTGCTGGGGACAGATGCTGTACAAACAGGTCTGGGCCTGGTAGGTTCTGAAGGACCACCAGTCACATAGCCCAAAGCTAATACAAGGGCTCTTATCCTGGTGGGGCTGAATACAAGACATCAGAGCTAAAAGGACAACATCCTGGAATCCTCTGTAATGAGGGAGTGAGCAGCTAACTAGGTTAAGAGCAGAGATGAGATAGGGGATGGCTTGGAATATAATTGGGGCCCATTAGGAGGATTTCAGTCAAGTGGGATGAACCAAGATCAGAAGCGAAAAAAGAGATCTGGGCAAAGGAAGGCACAGGGGTACTTTCCCTGGGAACTCGGAGACAAAGGGAGGTGTCATGTCTCAGTGCGGGGGGAAAACCAGGAATCAGGTCTCAGCCACCGCAGTGCTGCTCCAGTGCACTATGCAACGTCACCACAGGGTCCCCGTCACTAACACGGGGCAAGAACACCTCCTGGTGAAGAGTCAGTAACGGGGAAACACCGAGTCTGGCTTTGGGTTAGCTGCCCCGGCAACAAGCTTCCAGTTTTATTGAACCGATTTTCATCCTGGACGAATGATTACCAGGTCTGTCTCTTTAGCCGCCGTGAGAAATCTGGTCTCATATTTCCAGCTGCCGGGTAGATATTTTTACCCAGAGGTTCCGCAGTCACCTCAGGCTGAATATGAATGAATTCATCAGTTTCATTCATCAGTTTCATACTTTCTTCCCTTTTCTAGTGCAGGTACTGAGTCACCAGGCAGGAGCCTAGTCTTCATTTTTAATACTGTCTCTTCTAGCATCACTCCCACATAGACACACACCACAGAAATGCCAGTGGTTGTGTTGGGGGTCTCCTACTGTCACCTCCTTTCTATTGTATTGCCACTGGTCCTGCCCCAGGCTCTTGTCACGTCCTGCTTGGATTGTTGTGGCCACATCCTGGCCCCCTCTCATCCCCACCCCCCAACCTGTGCTTCTAGCTCAATCCTTTTACCATACAGTATTGATTACATCACTCCCTGGCTCCAAACCTCAGGTCACTCCTATTTCCTGCAGGGTAAGGTCTCAGTCCTTTAGATCTGTACTCACAACCCAATGTTGGCTCACCTACGTCTGCATGCTCAGTGTGGTCTCCCACTGGCCCCAGCTCGAAACCCAAGGCACCTGCCACCATTTTGGATGCATGACTTTAGTCTTCATTTTCAGGTCCTTTGCTCATCCATTTCCTTTAAGTGAAATGCCTAACCTCACCCTACCTTCGTCTTGAAATCCCACCAGTTCTTCAAGATTCCAATACTCCTTCCTTCTGAAGCTTCCCTTCATTAGTCTCGGAAGGTCTCTCATCTCTCAGCAGATCTTGGCTTTTTACTCTCACGCAGCACGTACCATGTCTTTATTCTTCAATGTGTTCCCATTGATTGAGACCTGATTTATCTATGTGTTCATCACTAAGTGATGCCTAGAGTGGGGGCTCCGTAACTTAATGAGAGAGTGATTGTGTTGTGATGCCAGAGAAGAGCAGTGACAGAAGGAAAAGGGTGTTTCAAACCCAATTCAAGTCCGTAAGAGGAAGAAGTAGCCAACCCTTGAGCGATCAGGTCTTTATAGGCAAAGTGGAAAAGAGGCAATTATCTGGAAGCTTCACAAACCACCCTCTACCTCCTTTTGGTCCCATTGCATGAATGACTTAAGCTCTGGTAGCTGGAGGAATCTGTATGACTATTAACATTCTTCATTGTAGAAATGGGCTTCCAGTCATGTGTGTTGGACAGAGCTTTCCAAAGCAGCCTAGAAGGTGGGGAAGCCAAGTTGATAGTGATTGGGCTGGAAGACAACAGATTTGCTGGGCACTTTGCCCATAAATGCTGACAGCATCCAGATACATGGAGAAATTCTTGGTCTGGGGCTCGTGAATTTGTCTGATCTGGAATTCCTTTCAGGTAGCTCTTCATCTGATTCATCATGGCTCCTTGACTGACAAGATATACATACTGTATTATCAAAATACATAATTATGCGTGTGCTAATTAGCCCGGGGAGTTGTTCGAATGTTTCTGATCTAGAAGAATGAAAAGACTTACCCAATACTCTTGTGTTTACAGTAGGTTTGAGGACAGGTGGAAAACAAATTATTATAAAAAGCTTGCCAGCTTCCATGTTCCAGGAACAGACATGCTTCCAAACACTCTTCAATATGTAAGCCTTCAAACTTGAGAGGATAAATCCATCCTCATCAAATAGTTATAAACAGCCCATTGCACATGAGGAATGAACTAGGGGGAAAAAAAACAGGGCATGATCAGGTACCGAAGGTTTGAAGAGTTGGGAATGAGACGCTTTATTATATAATGTTGGGATTACATTCTCAAACCTCTTCTGAGATCTGAGAAATTGGATGATCTAAGTGATCAAGAGCAATTGTATCTATGCCATATAGATTTTGACACATAGTGTTTATAGAGTTTCCATAAATATGTTACAAAATGGAAAAGATATTGGTCATTTACCATGTGAAAACATTTGGCCACATGTGTGAATCCTATTCAGGGCACTGTTTCAAACTGGCACATGGAAATGATAGTGTTCCCTATATCACATAGAAAACGGAAAAAAAAAAACTAAATAACATCTTAAAGTGAGAAACAATATTTTAATTACTTGATTGATAGTTTTTTAAAAATCAGCAATTTGCTATGTAAATCTTTCTATCTCTCTAACCTCTTCAGTATAAAAGTATATCGTGGCAATATATTGTAATAACCTATAATGGAAAAGAGTCTGAAAAAGAATTCACGTGTGTGTGTGTGTGTGTATATATACACACACACACGCACGTATAACTGAATCACTTTGCTGTATACCTGAAACTAACTATACTTCAATTAAGTATATCATGGAAAATTCACAACAACTAATTCAAATACAAGCAGGTATTTAATCAGAGACTCATATTCACCTTTAAATAAAGAACTTATTTCTCTCCCCCAACAGCCACAAAATTCTGCAGAGCCAAATTATTAAACCAGAAGCCCGTGGGGGCAAAGACCATTTGGCTAAGCTAGAGGTCTGCTTTAAAACAGATTGAGATTCATTTGCGTTCCACCCAAAATAGTTGCTGTTTTGAAGGTTGAGTGCCCTTTTTAGTTTGAGTTGTGAATAAGAAAATATCTTTACAAAATGAGGATGTTTAAAAATAGGCAGCTGCAAACCCTAAAAAGCAGAATAAAGACAGGGACACGACATAAAATGAGCAAGAGAGACTTGCTGCTGTGTTCAGTACACGTCCCACGGTGTAGGGAGTCTAGGGCAGGGAGCCTTTGGGGCAAAGGGGAAATGGATCATTCATGAGTGGATGCTGGGGTGGGGACACACAGAAGATGGGACGCTTTGCCTCTTGTCCGTCTGGGTCTCAGTGTTTCACTTTCATCCTGATCCCTCAGACACCCTGTCATCACAGTCTTGACAGTGACTGTCAACGGGATCCTTAGAAATTGTGTAAGTAAGGCCGTTTCTGAAGAGTGTTCTCCCTGCCTTCAGCCACCTTGCACAGTCCTGTGAGCTAAGCTTCCCTCCCCGCCCGTACACACGTCAGAGTCTCTGCGTGTCTTGGTCTGGATTCGCTTGGAAGCAGACCCCGCGATAACGATCTGGGTGCAAGATGGGAGAGAGTCAAGCCCCACACTCACCCAGCCATGCTCCAGAGCTGGCAGCTTCTAGCTGAATGTCCGGGGACACGTCCCCTCGGGGTTCCGAGTCTTATAGTTTCTTCTGCAAAACAAGTTTAGTAACACCTCCCTAGCAGAGCTGTCATAAGAACTAGAAAAAGTTCTTGTGAAATGTCTGGCAGATAGTAAGTGCTCAAACTAGGG
This sequence comes from Vicugna pacos, assembly GCF_048564905.1. Lineage (NCBI taxonomy): Eukaryota > Metazoa > Chordata > Mammalia > Artiodactyla > Camelidae > Vicugna > Vicugna pacos. The sequence continues at coordinate 24,043,249 of NC_133010.1, read as the reverse complement.
TCATATGATGTATGTTTTATTAATACTTCAGCATGAAAACTCATATTTAACTAATCAAAGATTACTCTCAGTATTTATGTTTCAAGCTTTTGATTCTATTTTTTTTACAGATTTCTTATAATATTTTAAAATTGAAATATAGTCAGTTTACAATGTGTCAACTTCTGGTGCACAGCGTAATGTCTCAGTCATACATATGTTCATTTTCATATTCTTTTTCATTATAGGTTACTGCAAGATATTGAACATAGTTCCCTGTGCTGTACAGTAGAAACTTGCTGTTTATCTATTTTATGTATAGTAGTTGGTATCTGCAAATAGTACCTGCAAATCTATTTTTTAATCATTAAAAAATAAACTTTAATCCAAAGTATATTGAAATGTAATTTTCTCTTTGTCGCTTTTCAAGTTTTCTTTTAATAGTAACCGAAGTAAAATGCAACTAGGAAGATAAACCTGGTAACCCTACGTGCAAAATGTTTCTGCATTTTGAAATTGAACAGAAATTATTATTTTGTTGATCTGATACTGTCCATCTGCATCACTCGTTATTGGGAAGATATTGAGTTCGTAGACATTTGTCTCTGTCTGCCCTAAAATAATCCTTGACAAATTCATTTCGACTCCTCAATCTTAAAGTGATCCACATTGATCATTTAATTACCAAGATAATTAGGTAAAATTGCTGCACTTCACTTTTTTTTCCAAATGGACAGAGAGGATCTGTTTTCTCAGAAGAGCAGTTTAATTTACAGTGGATGCAAGAGTAACCCGTGTTTCCCTGGCCAAACGGCTTAATAAGGGTAATAATATAGCTGACTGTCACCACCTGCAATCGTGGGACTTCTAAATGTAGTCAGATTTCTCCTAACTGACCTGAGGAGTCCCTGAGGGTCCCTTCCCTGCTTGCAAAACCAGGTTCTCTCTGTGCTGCCTGCATCCCACCATTTTCACTTGCTTTTATTCTGGCCACCATAGCGACACTTGACATCAGAGATCCCAAATGCACCCAAGGATGCCGACCAACCCACCATGGCCGGAACCCATGGAGAGTCCCCCATGTTGCCGCAGGTGATTTGTTCCCGACTGGGTGCAGGTTCTGCATCACTGCTCAGCCAGCTGTGTTATCCCCTGGCCCTATCCTCTCGCCTTGGAGACACAGCAGGATCACTTGGTGGATTCTGTGACTGAACTGAATTGAAGTGGCTCTTTCACTCTGGACCCAGATACAAGCATCTGGCTGTTAGGATGGAGGATGGAGCAGGCATCCTCTGTATCACCCTCCGAGTCTGTTACAGCTTTTGTGTTTTCATATTAAAATCCCTGGCATGTCACAAAGGCTTGAACAAGTATATTCACCTTGTGAGCTTATGAAATCTTGGACTTTATCAAATAGGCAATGGGGAACCATGGATCCTCCTATGTAGAAGAGTGACATGAGGAGGGTAGATATAGAAAGCTTAGACTTTGCAGGGAGTAAGTTTGATGACAGGGGAGGACAGAAAGTTAGGAGCTTTTGCAACTAGCATCACACCCCACACAGACCTGGGACCTTGACTCTCTCCTCCCTTGACCTGGGTGCTTTCCAGGAGACTCCTCCTTTTTCTCCTGTGGCTGGATGTTGGAGTACCAAAAGCTGAAAATGTAGAGACCTCATTCTTAACAGGTCGGTTCGATCTTTTGCTCTCACAAAATTTACGATTCCTGGGGAATATGATCATGTTCCAACGTCATCCCATTGTATTTATAAAGGATGAGTAATTTGTGCTATTCTTAGCTGTTTGCTTCCTTTGAAAACCATATTAAAGATGGATATGAATTAGGTAATGCAGCAGTGAGTAATGCTCCTGAAGTGTACGTGTGACCCCATCGTCAAACCTTTGCACTAAGTGAGAAAGTGTCACGATGTTTTGTTTTATGCCTTGTGCTTTGAATACATGAATATACTCTTTATCTTCTGGGTTATTTCACATTGTATTTTGGTCTTAAGTGTAACTCTGCTCTCCCCTAGATACAGTTAGAAGATACGTGTGTTTCAGGAAAAATCGGCAGTGTTGTAATTTTCCAGATTGTGGGTTCATCGGCACTTAATTTCCCTAGATGACAGTTTGTTCATCTTTATGACGGACTTACAGCTGCTTTGGCTTTCAAATCTTACAATCCTAAAGCATCATCATAGATTATAAGCCTCTTTTTTTTTTTAAGCCTGATGACATGGCATACACTTCATGACAGTTTTTACACATTACTGTTAATGGAAACACAACTTTGATGCAAGGAAATGAAAATATCAACTTGCACAGGGTCTGCTATATAAAAATACTAATGAATTCTTTAATAACAGCAATAATAATGATATTATTATCACTAGAAGTGCAGGTAGCGTCGTTTTTGTTCTCTGCATAATTGGTCACATTGGCCTAATGACAGTCAAATCTACTGCTTTTCGGAGCTGGTTCAGCACTTTCTCTGTTTAACCCCGTTACCTGGAATTTCGTTTTATTTTCCTCCCCTTTCATGTCTCCTCCTAGATCTGCATGATTTCAAAGACGTTCTGGGCAATCTTTGTAGAGCCTAGAAGGATGATTTATCCTGATGCTTTTCATTAAAATCTGCTGAGCGATACCACAGGCTGAGGTGTAGCACATCTTTTAAATGCTTCCCCCTGGACCCTACTTGGCATGAGGAGAGGGAGTGTGGGTTACATGGGACTAGCTGTCAGGCTGGTGGACTATGAAGATCCGCTGGGCAGGCCTGGAATGTAGCAAGTGGCTTTCGCTGTGAGCTGCTGGTCTGCTCCTGACATGTCAAAGAACCGCTGGGCTGAGCCCCCAGTGGCTTTCTATGCAGCCTAGAAACGGGTTGATTTGGGAAAAAAGTGACCCATAAAATTGTTGCTCTGACCAAAAGTATAACTGTAACAAGACTGAGGAAGAGATTTGAGAATAGGAAAAAAACAAAAAAAAAAGGAAAGTAATAATTCCTTCACATTATACTTCACGGGGTTGGACACAGATGAAAGCGAGTGCCGGCTCTCATAGACGCAAGAGAGCAAGTGGCGTTGTGTTCACAGACAGAGTCACGTAAATGTGCTGTCTCGCTTTCTGTGTTCATTGTCTCTGAACATCGCCCTAGCCTTCCCCTCAAAAAAACTTTTTTTTTTTGTATATAGATGTATTTTTATTGAGGACAGTCAGTTTACACTGTTGTGTCAATTTCTGGTGGGCAGCACAATGCTTCAGTCATACATGAGCATACATATATTCGTTTTCATATTCTTTTTCACCGTAAGTTACTACAAAATATTGAATATAGTTCTCTGTGCTGTACAGTATGAACTTGTTTATCTGTTTCATATATAGTAGATCATATCTACAAATCTTGAACTCCCGATTTATCCCTTCCTACCTCCTTCCCCGCTGGTAACCATAAGTTTGTTTTCTATGTCTGGAGTCTGCAACTCTTTTATTCTTCCAGTTTTATTGAGGTATAACTGACATACAGCACTGTAGAAGTTTAAGGTGGACAGAGTAATGACATGACTCACACACAGCATGGAACAATGACCACAGGAAGTTTCGAGAACATCCGTTATCTCATAGAGACACAAAACTAAAGAAAAAGAAAAAAACTTGTCTTTCTTGGAGTGAGAACTCTTAGCATCTACTCTCTTCACGTTCATGTGTGACATACACCCATGTTAATTATTTTAGTGTATCGTGTGGTGCATTACTTGTTTCATAACTTGAAGTTTGTACTTTTTGACCACTTTCATTTCATTCCCCCCTCGTGCCACCGCCACCGCTGGTAACCACAGATCTGATCTGTTTTTCTGTGAGCATGTTTGTTCTTGAAGTAGAATTGACCTCCAACACTGCGTTTGTCCCTGGGCCACAGTGTAGCGACCTGATATTTCTATGTATCACAGAATGGCCACCACAGAAGCCTAGTTACCGTCTGTCAGCCCGCAGACGTTACACGGCGATTAACGATATTCCTCCTGCTGCACATTTCATCCCCGTGACTCATTTATTTTGTAACCAGAAGTTTCTGCCTCTTAATCCCAAAACTCTCCTAATAGCTAGCCAAGAGCCAGGTTTTTGTGGGGCTGTCCTTTTACACGGAGCACACAGCAGGTGTTCAGTAAATAGAATTAATTCTAGTGACTTGATTTATTAGCACTGTGAACTAGAACGGAAATGAAAGCACATCTGTTCATGTATGTTTGAAATGTGTTTTCAGACTGAAAATGTTTAAGTGGCTGAGTTCATCAGAGAGATATCAGATATCAGAAATATCAGGTATCAGAGTGATCTCTGTCTTTATGAACCCTCTCCTGGTAACTTCAGCAAGGGTTTCAATTTCCCTTAACACCAGATAGTTGGAGCGCTGTCAGTACTCAGCTGAAAACACTCAGCTCCGTCCTGGACCCATTCTTCTGCTGATGGTCCGACAGTCTCCTGGTGGTAGCGACAAGCTGAACTTGTCCGCCTGGGGTTGCTTGCAGGGGACAGTTATGGTACGGTTCTTCCCTACTTTGTGTTGACTCCTCTCTGTTCATAAGGAAGCACAGTGAATTCAGAAATTTGCTTGCTTTTTGGCATTGACCTGCTGAAGTATCAGTTTGTCCATAATGCGAAAAGCCAGCGTCAGAGACAAACGAGGTCGATGACCTCTGAACTGTCTTGCAGCCTCGTAGTTTTCAACTGCACTCACGTGGCGGGGGAGAAGCTGGGCTTCGGTACCCCCGTGCCCTTTGGAACAGGTGGAGCAATGTTGCTGAGAGCGTCCTCCCTTTTTTTTTGAGCCCGTGGTCTTGTTTTTAAACGTTTACCTCTCCCCCTATAAGGAATGCCCCGCAGATCTCATACTTTGGTAAGTTTTAGCACTCCTTGTCTGAGTTATTTTTCAAAGCAGAAGATAAGCAGGGACCAAAGAGGAGGTTAGTGGAGGTTGTGCATTTGTAAGAGCACGGAAATGCTTATTTTTTTTCAGCCTCTGGCTCTTCTCAGTCCTAGGGGTGAAAAGATTAGATCAACAAAAGGCAGAGACCTCCTTTCTGAATATAGGCATTCCCCATTTTACAGATGAATCATTTTTCCAAAAGCGCACGTCAGTATTTGTTGGGAATTTTGAAGTCTTTGCCCTGAGAGAAGAAGTTGAAAATTATGGGTGGTTTCCAGGCTGGTCCAGACATTACTCAGTGTATGTCATGAACACATTTTGGAAATACTAGGACCGGCGGTGGGACTGCAAAACAGGAAGCCAATCACGTGGGTAGCGTGCAGTGAAAGTCTTTGAACGCGCATATGCATAAAGCACCCCTTCCCGAATCTCACGTCCACCTTCTTGAGCCACTTCTCTGGGCTCTGGTGTCCACATACAATCCTGAGTCACACTTTAATGCTTATAGTTGGGCCTTCTTCCCAAAATCTATTCCTTGTTCCAAATTTATTAGTTCCTCTCTTTCTCAAATAAAACTACCATTTTCTTAGTTCTGCTGATCTAACCTGGTGATAGGAGAAAGCAATGTGGCTGAATGAAATCATATTTGTGTGTGTGTGCAAGGGATTAATAACCCCATAATCTTTCTATGCTATTTGCATTAAAAAGCAGAAAGTCTTGTAACTCAAATACAAGTTGTCACATTTACTTCAATTTGATTTTCACTTATTTGTTTTTACCAGCAAGGTGGTGATGTGGGCCATGAGAATCAAAGTGTGAATAAAATATGACCCTTATCATTGTATAGGGAGACAAGTATATAAATGCCAATAAATGTGATATAGAAAGTGATGATGAATTTCAAAAGAGGCTCTTATGCAAATATTGAATTTTTATGCATTGCTAGAGAAGCAGATAAAGTGATAACAATAATATTTAAAATAATTTTGATTGTTTTGTAAAGATGTGCACATTTTCCAACATAGTAATTCTGCATATAATTATATACTATTGAGAAACAGTCACACATGTGCACTGAGAAATGTTTCCAAAATATCCATAATAGCACTAAATTGGAAACGTCACAAATGTCTGTGGATGGGAAAATGGATTAAAAAATTATGGCATATTCACAAAAGGAGATATTATACAAGCCACAAAAATGAATGGAATGTTTAGCTCTAACCAGCCACAAGAATGAATCATTAATAATGATGATCCAAAAAACTTGCAAAGATTGAATGATTGAACATGACTTTTATAAAGCTCAAAACCATGCGACATTTAGTGATATTCTTTAGGAAAACCCATGTTGTGGGGAGGGAGGAGGACTGAACGGCAGAGGCAACGATATTGACAGTATTCTCACCTCATTATTAAGTTAGGCGACAGGTTTGCTGGTGTTTGTTTTATTATTAGCGCTTCATGACTTGCTTGTGTGTATTTACATGTATGAAATTATTGCATGATAAAAATGTTTTATGTGTACTTTTTAAGTGATCGCCCCAGTTTTGGGGAAACACCGGAGAGGGGACACAATTCCAATAGAAAGACCGGGAAGGTTTCCCGGGGTCGGGGGTGCTGTGTTCACCCTGGATTTGAAGGAAACGTAGGGCTTTGGGGGTCAGACAGATGCTGAATGGTGGGAAGTGGGGAGAGAGAGTGAGGCAGACAGGTACCTGGTGGGCTAGAGATGGGGAACTCGGGTGGGCTTGTGGGAGCCGGAGATGTAAGAGCTGCAGCTGGGAGAGGGGAGGAGTGGTTCTATGCAAGGCATCGGGCGACCCTGATGCCAGGAAGCCCCCTCAAGACCCCATGAGATTCCCAAGGAAACGAAAGGAAAAGAAGCCACAGGTGACAGCCGGGGGAGAGCAAGGAAAGACGATCAGGAGGACCACTCGAAGGCGGGCTTGAGCTCCCGGGGGAAACCAGAGGGCACAGAGCCAGGGCATCCAGGCAGGAGCGGGTTTCAGACCCATGGAGGGAAGGATTCCATAGCCCAGAAAAGGATGGTCCTTGACAAGAGGGAGTAAGGAGGTAAATGAACAACAAATGTAAAAGCTGAAGGAGTTTACAGACGCCACATCGATCAAGGTACCACATCCGATGTCAGACATCAGAGAGGGGGGTTTCAACCAAATCATCACAGGGACAGAGGATTAAGTTTTTAATCCATTCATCAATTATGGGCATCCATCTTGGCTGTGTATACATTCGCTCCCTTTCTGTGTCTCTCTCTGTTACGTGTTTACCCCAAAGTTGAGCATCTCTTGGATGGCCAGTTGTGATAGGAAGACAAAAGGCGAGAAACCAAGAAAAGGAACTGCCGTGTACTGAGCACCTACTGTGCTCCAAGTATTCCGATCAAAGGGCTGGAAATGCCTTTATTTCTGGCGTTGACCACACCTCTGTGCTCAGTGTTATCGAGAGAGCAAAATCAAAGCTTGCACCGGGCAAGTGACTCACCCAACCAAAGTCAATTCAAAAACACAGACTATCTCTGTGAAATCATACTCTGTCTCTCCTTGATTCACACCCCTCAAAAAAATGAAAAACAAAAGACGCTGCACCTTTAAAGAAAAGTTTTAGTTGGGTCCACTGAGAAGTTTGCACCCACGCATTTTTTCGCTCAGGTGTCTTTGGCACCTCTAAAGGTCTGCCCTCCCCCCGTGACGTTTCACCACCTCCGTCCGGAGGGAAGGTTCCGACACCTTGTCAGTTGCTTCTTTGAAGGTACAGGCTGTCCCCGCAGTTAAGCTGTTCCAGCAGGCATCCCTGGAGAATGTACTTTGATAAAATTTTTTGCTGTGACCAGCCTTGTGGCCTGGCCACCTTCCACTGTCCCCTGCACACACATTCCCTTACCTTGACGGGCCTTCAGTTTATCTCCTCATGCTGATGTTACTCACATGCAATTATTTTCTTGTTATTAAAATCATAATCACGCTTTCAGCTGCTATTTATTCCCAGAAACTGCATATTAAGATAATTATTTTTATCTTGCCAATGCTAAAGTTACAACTCATACATTTTATAGTCATGGTGCAGGAATCTTAACCCCAGAGCTGCCTGCCTCCAGCTTCTCGGTGAAGAGAGAAGCAAGGTTTTTCTCCCTGAGAGGGAGGGGAACGCAGGAGGGACTTGGGGATGGATAAACTTCTGAGGGGACGGGTACCAGAGAGCCAACGGGGGCGAGCAGGAAGGTTTGCAGGCAGCACAGAAAGGCCTCCCTGAAGTTAGAAAGAGCCATCTTTCCCAGAAGCTCCGTCTCCTCCCGCCCCCACGGGGCATCCTCAGAGCTCTGACCCTGATTTTGGCTCCACTGGAAGATGGAGTCCTCTGTTACATTTCCCACTTCCAAATTAGCCGTAACATGGGTTTTAAAAGGCAAGCACCATGCAGACGCTGCACCGACTGTGTAGGGGAAGACGTTCTTTTTGGAAGCAGTCCTGAGATTCACTACAGGGCGGAAGAGCTTCATGATGGAACATTAGGAACTCACTTTTTAAATAATGAATCATTACAGGGTGGAACAGTTAGTTGAACAATGAATAATTCTCTACAACTATCACATACAGGGAAAGAGCCAGGGGCTGTAGCCTCCTGCGTGTATGGAGTAGCCCGACCCCGCTCTCAGGTGAGGACCCCGCACATGGCCGGGGGGGCTGCTCCTGCAGCCCCTCTCTTACCATTTGCCCTCCTGGTTTCTGATCCAGACACCTCAGTTCTCAAACATTTCAGTCCTGCTACCTCGATATGTCCTTAAAAATGATCACAGATCGCAAAGAGCTTGGGTTTATGTGTGGTGTATTGATGGATATGTGCTGCATTAGGAATAGTAAGTGAGAGATTTTTAAAATACTTAGTTTCAATTTGCTGAAAAGTAACCATAGAAGCCCATGCTGTGTGAACACAAATATTCTTAGGAAAGTTAACTGTTTCCAAAACAAAAATAATTTAAAGTGTTACTGCAAATCTCTTTAATGTCTGGCTTAAAAGAAGAGAGTGGATTCTGATGTCTGCTTCCGCTTCTGTATTAGAGACTGGGAGTGAGGTATTATGTATTATGTAGCTTCTAGAAACTTCCCCAGTACACTCCTGAGTGCATGAGAGTGAAAAGGCAGATTCTGTCTTAGTGTGACTAGGAAAACTGTTGTGATCTCAGGGGCCTCGTAGAAGTGGCTTAAGGACCTCCCGGGGTCCTGGGCCACATTTTAAGGATGATCACTACTCTAGACACATGGGCCTTCGTTTGGTTGGAAATAAGCCAATGTTTGACTGACAGATGACAGGAAATAAGGTTGGAGAGCGAGGCTGAGCCTGCAGCATATCCTGTCTTACCTGGACGTTTCTCATCTGCTGGGAAGGAGCTGAGCGCTCCTGCCGAGAGGCAGACAACCGTTAGAGATATTCCAAAGCCCACTCTGGATTTAGCTTGCTTGGTGTTTCCCAGAGGTCTTTTTCAAGCATTCTTTTAAAAGTCTCTATCATAACTGTATGAGAAAACCAGGACATCTTTCACTCTCTTTTTTCCACCCAAGAAAGCAGATGTTTAACGACTTGTCAAGATCACCCAGTTCCTTTAAAGGACCACGGAACCCACCCCGATTCCCCGAGTCCGCCCCCCATGGGGGTGGTGTCCCCTCACCATGAGGCCAACCCGTGTGCACAGGGCAATGGGGACTGTGGGCTGGAGGTGACTGAAAGCAGACGTCTCAGCATAGTTCTAGTATAGTGACTCATGTAGGCACCAGTGTATACCCTTCTCTGATTCTCTAGGAAATAAAAACAGTTGCTATTCCAGAGAGGAGCGACTGTACCCATTGGCCAGAACCATTAAAGCTCGCACGTTCTCAATGGGAAGAAGATTCACCAGTCATCACTGGGACGAAGGGGAGCCAACTGAACCACACGCTGCCCACAACCCAAGGCAGTCAACTTTTTAAGGAGCCATGTCTAAAATGGATAATAATTTATACTCTTGGAAAATGCATAACTAGAATTATTTTTGTCAAATGCTTGTTGGAATGTACAAATAATATTACTAGATTTTCTGATTATGACCTTGAGTTAGCCCAAGTCTTTGCAACAGTTGCAGACTCCCTTCCCCCATTCTAGTCCAGACTTGCTTTAATCATTTTTATGTTCCTATAGGTCCATTCAGCTCTTTCATAGTCTCTTCCTGGAAACATCTATTACCTGTTCCAATGTGGTTTGCATGCATTTTCTCTTCTTTGCAACTGCTAAATGGAAGTGTTAGTGAGAGTCCCTTCGTATGCCTCATGAATTACCTACCTTGTTTATCTATAGCGACTCTCTCCTTAACCCGCCGTGTCTTGGCAATGGGGACATTTCTAGAAAGGGGAGAACTCATTATCAAGCTCAGAAGAGGGGTGAGCTAATGTCAGCTGCTGAGTTATTCCTAATCTATGTTTCCTTCTTCTTCCTCACCTTCCTGCCTTGCTGCCGCTTGGAACGTGACTGGTGACCTGCCCGTCATCTGGGAAAACGTTATCGTCTCTGGGCGTGCGGCACGGATGATGTGGGTGAGTCCTGAAATTAACGTTTAAGCTGTTGATTTCTCTCTTTGTCTGAGGAAGAAGAAAACTGCCAAATGAAATTGTTTGATGGGAAAATATCTTCCGAATCCTCGTGGCCACTTGCGGGCACCCCACATGCCTTCGGTTAGAGTTAATCTTCCTGCATTAGAGAGAGAAATTCTGAGGTGTGCTCTTGGGAGCACCCACATTCAAATAAAACAAAGATGAATCGTGGTCAATGACTAGAGCTAATGTTTAAATTTTTGCTGTTGGTTTTCTTTTCTTTTCTTTTTTTGAAGAAGAGGGTTTATGTGAGTTTGAAGAATAGTTTTTTTTTTAATAACAAAACCATTTGTAAATATCCCACATAGTTTGAAATGGAATTTTCAAAGTCTCTTGTTCAGTTGTTTCTGTAAATCACACTTCTCAAATATTCATAGTTACCATTTGTGGCAGATAGAACCGTGCTTGTTTTGTGATGCCTGCATTGTTCCTAGTATAAACACGCTGGAAATGGTCCATTGCTGATTGTATGTGTATTAAATGAGCCAGGAATCTTGACATGAAAACTCCCCCTTTAATAGGTCCTTAGGAGATGGTTTCAAAACTCAAGGTAGCAAAACTGTTAAATAGCAAACTCTAACTTTGCTTTCCCAGAAGAGAGATAAGGCGGGGTGGGGGGTAATAGCTCGTTGGTAGAGCACATGCTTAGCAAGCATGAGGTCCTGGGTTCAATCCCTAGTACATCCACTAAAAAAAAAAAAAGAGAGAGAGAGAGAGATAAGGATGTACCGGGCACTCAACTATTCTGCACACAGACCGGGCAGCAGAGAGAGGGTTTACGTCTGCTGGTGGACTTCTTGCTATGGAATGGAGACTAGACAGGCAGGGTTTGAATTTAAAAAAAAAAAAGATTTTTAAATCTATTTCTTTCTAGTTATCAAGCATGTAGGAAGCATCTTCCCAAAAAAAACCCCAAAACAAAACAACAAACCTTTGATTAGCATGATACTATAAAAGTGGCTGGTCCAAAGGTGCCTCTGTATTTTGAAAAGTACTTAGCACGGCTGATGCCTGGGAAGAAGGAACCCGCTGAGGTGTACCTCCCCGGGAAAATCACGGTCTTGGTCATCAGTTCCACTTTCACCCCGAGTCTCCCTCTAAATAAACTTCACACTGCCGTGTCGCTGCCTGAGCCGGTGGAGGTGGCAGGATGTCACTTGCTGGGAGCAAACACATTCGTTCCTGCAATCTAGTATTTCTGGAATTTCTAAAATGATGTTGCGCATTAGCATGAAGTCTGGCGTGGAGGTCTGTAAGACTTTCTATCCTGGTGTAAGCAGTTTGGGGGTCTTTCTTTTTGACGATGTCGTTACCCATAAATGATGTGCCATGTGAGTGTGATCTGTTGAGCAGTGAGTGGTTGATTTGACACAGTCATCACCTAATCAGTTGTTTTGCCTTTTGGGTTACGTTACGATTCCTCAGTTCCGCATCTAGAATCTTTCGGGGGATTCACACCGTGCCTTTCCCTCTGTGTGTGTCTCTAGGTCTTTCCATTGCCCTCCTTCTCGTGAGCGATAACCAGCTAGAGAATCATCCTTAAAATCTCACCTTCTCTTCCAGGAATAATCAGTAGCCAGAACCTACTTCTTTGAAGCTGATCACAAGCCAAATAGGGCGAATTCTCCCTGTGTCTGGGACCTAGAAAGCCTTCCTCTGAAGATAACACTTTATTTGTGAGGTGCTCAGGAAATCTCCAGAAATCTCTGGTCCTAAAAGCAGCAAAGCACAAGCCGGGGTGTCTGACTGTTGTTTGCCGTCCGACTCTGTTGTAGGGTGTTGGCCTCCCCGGCTTCCCTTTTTCCTTCACTTTTACTGCCCCGTTCTAGTCTGTTAAGGAATCTCTTGACTTAATGGGCCCTTTGGTTTTTTTTAATTTGCTTTTGTTCCATTGATAAGGATAGGCTGGCTCTGCAGCCTAGTTATTGGTTTGGTCAGTATGGAATCATTCTCTTAAAAAAAAAAAAAGCAAATGGGCTTGTCACTCGGACACGATGCTGTGATGGACACGATCATGTGTCATCATCACCCTCATCACTTCCTCCTTCCCGGGCGCTGGGGGACGGGCTGCCCAGGCATCTCATTTAATTTCCATAACAACCTCATGACACAGGGACTTTCTGTCATCCAGTTTTATGGATGAGGAAACTGAAGGACAGCTTCACCTGAAGACCATGGGGTCCGAGTCATAAAATGTTTTCACTTAGACACCTTTTCCTTGGACCATTTTGATATACTCTTTGACTCCTCTGTATCTTCAAAGGCAGGATTTTGGTGCCTCTCAGACAATACTTTGTCACCTACAACTAAATTTGTCTCTTATCTGGCAGTTACGCAAAGCGTTCTCATCAGTCAGGGCAGGGGTGGGGGGCAGGAGTGATTAGAGTGAAAGATGTGTTGATTAGTAGGGCGCTTGGCCCTGCGGGCGTGAATTTCTGTTTCTAGAGGAGTTGATATCTTTGTATCTGGCAGTATGATCATATGGTAAAAGAACTAACGGTAGTTTTGCAGGGGAAAAAAATCCAACAGAAGCCAACATGTTTCCAAATGCATATCAACCCTGGTTCCTACAAATTCCACTGAGATTTTCGACTCGTTTTTGAGAGTTCCTGCGCTGCCAAATGTAATCATGAGCACTTCTCTAATAGCTAATTTTCTGCTGTGTTAGTCAGAGTCACAAGGCCCTTCTCAAAATAAGAGAGACCAGAAAAGCAGAGCGCTGCCTTGGTCAGCTAGTCGCCCTGCTTGAATCTCCTGAGGTTCTCCGTTGACAAGTGTCAGCGTTGACGGAGCCCAGCTACGGACGCGCTGGGCCAGGATGCTGGGATTGCCCTGCCCAGAGTGCGCAGCTCCTCATCGCGTCTCACCTGGGTTTCCCAACACTGTGCCAAACCCTTCTTTCCATCTTCATGCCATCCTCCGCCTGGCGCCAGGGAGACATACCCACGCTGTGAGCCTGGCCGTGCCTGTCTCTTGCTTCCAGCGCCCCAGCGGTTCTGTCTTGCTTGCAGGAGGGCTTCTCCACCGCAGCACGGCAGCGCCCCGCGGAGCGCTGATCACCTGCCTGGGTGTCGCAGTGAGGGGCCGCTATTATAAATCCGAGCATTAAAGATTTAAAAGTATTTACTTTTTTAAGTAAAACAGACCGGATTCAGGTTTACCTCTATAGCGTTATTGTTTGTACTCACTTTTATTCCATATTATTTCTTGTGTGTGTAAGATAGATAAGTGGATCGATGGATAGTTCATCAATCCATCAACAGATTATCTATAGATCAACAGACGGAGAGAGGAGGAGGTTCTGCCTGGCTGTGCTCTGGGGCTTGTGTAACACCGTCAGCCGTCTTACCTCATCACCTAACGGCTCCTGGTGGACAGCTAATAATCTAATAATTCTGTTTCCCAAGAGTTTCTGCAGGGCTTGCGAGCTGCAATTTTGTTTGCGTTAACTTTGTCTCTGTGATGTTACTCATGGATAGTTTCTAGGTGAGAAGGAAGGCAAGCGTAGGCAAAGAGACCTCCAACACTGCGTTGCACTGAATGATGCTGTGGACGTTCTGACCCACAACAACAACGAAGTATGATGACCAAATAAACATCACAGGATCAGTGATGCTAAGGAGTAAAACTTGCAAAAGTTAAAATCTATACAGGGCATTTGTTTCAATAGCAATAAATAACATAGTCACTCTTCAATGGCCCTTGCTTATTTACTTGTTTAGTATTACCCATGTAATAGACGGTGTGGGAAAAAAAAAGACAAGGTTCTTTTCAAAGGAAAACAAGATACTTTGGAAAACCTTACACGCCAAAGTTTTTCTTCTAAAAGACTGATTCTGTGTATAGTAGACGATGCCATGACTCACACGTTTGTATGATGGTGTTCTCCATCCCACTGTCATCCTTCTGAAGTGTCTGCACTGCTTTGTGCTGTTTATTCTGCAGTCATTTTGGGAGAGGGGAGGAGCTGGGAAACCTGGAAGTGTTGGTTGCATGAAAAGCCGCGTGTCTTGTGTCTCGGTCTAAAAGAAGGTCAGAAACAAAGCTCATTAGGATGCCCCGCAAGCTTTCCCCGGTCCTATTACCATCTACCAAATGCATCCGCTGCTTTGCTTTGGGCCCGTTCTTGTGTCACGTGTCACCCCTGCTGTGTCCGGTGTGTCCTGCCTTTAGCATCCGAGGAGCTCCCATGTATCCATTATTTTTTTCTCTTTCTTCCTCCTGCTTCAATTTCCTTACCTTGTCCTTATCTCGTGACTCCCACTTGTCTTTTACACATGGCTCCTGCAAGAATTTTGCCCCAATAGGCATCCTCTCCTTCCACCCCCCTGGCTGTGAGCCTCCACTAGACTCTTAGAGCACCCGCATGGGCCTCCCTCCTGCGTCTTAGCGTGTCGGAAGGGAGTGCTGGATTTACCTGTATGTGCCCCCCATTGTTACATCAAATCGGAAAGAACTGGCACTTCATCCTTTAACAAGTCTTTATGCCTAGCCCCTAATGTCTGGAGGCTGTCACAGGTTGTGTTTCTTGTTTGTTTGTTTTTGTTTTTGCTTTTTTTGGAGGGAGGCAATTAGGTTTATTTATTATTATTTATTTATTTTTAGAGGAGGTACTGGGGATTGAACCCAGGACCTTGTGCATGCTAAGCATGCACTCTACCACTTGAACTATATTTCCCCCACCCAGGTTGTAGTTCTTGAAGATAGACTGTGAAATGGACTTTGCTGGCCAAGGTGTTTGTTAGCAAGAGCTCCTGGGACCAAAGCCAAGGGGGAACATAGGACAGGGCAGAGGGAGATGTGAGGTGGGGCTGTGATCCCTGGAAGGGCCCCAGACCACCCTAGGGAGCCCTGGAGCTGGGGTGACCTCCAGGTTGTTTCCAGCTAGAGCCAGAAGGCCCCAGCACTTCTTCCCCCCTCGTAGACTGGTCCCGTGGGATGCAGGCTGCCCCTGGAGGGGGCGTGACATGGGCAAGGCAGCTGTCTTCAGTGGAGGCAACCCCACAAAGGACTGACAGCTGAGGGCTGCCTCTTGGCAACCCTTCTAGAAGCAGGAGGAGTAAAAATCCTTCACTCTTACAAGAGGACCTGGGCAGGATATCGTAGTGTCCACTGTAGAGACACAGAACTTTTTTGTGAAATCAATGGAAGACAAGCAAAATGTCTGTCAATTTGGGAAATAGGGCATAAGAGGAGGAAATGAAACACATGGGCCATTTCTATCTGCTCTATTAATAGAAATGGTTTTAATAAAATGGATTTTTCTCTGAATCAGGAGAGGTGATTTTTTTAAAAGACCCTTTAAGCTTTAAGCCTTGCAGCACTAAAAGCAGCAAATGCATTGTTTGTAACTATTCCAAACATTTAAACTTCTGCTACTCATTCTATAAACATTTGTGGACTCCCTGAAAGACACGCAGCACCAGAGTAGCTGATGTGGGACCGAAAAACAAACTGTTTAAAGAAAAAATCAAATATCAGGGAGATTTCAAGCCACTGGTGGGTAATAACATCTGGACAATGGGTCATAATTCAAAGCAGAAAGAAACTTTGGAACAAGATGTCACATGAGCTGAGCTTTGACCCTCCAGAGACCTGAGTTTGACTAACAGGAAATGTTAGCTTTTACTTTTCTGCCTGAAATAAGATCTCATTCAACTTTTATAGCTTCTGCAACCAATGACCTCTATGTATTGAAAGGAGGGGCATGCTTACCAAAACCTACGGTGGCCAATGAAATCAGAATCCTAACTGCTTCTTCTCTATTCCATTCCCAGTCTGTGTGAGTGTGTGTGTGTGTATATATATATATATATATGTATTTTTTTTTAATTGAAGTATAGTCAGCTTACAACGTTGTGTCGGTTTCCGGTGTGCAGCATAGAGCTTCAGTCCTACATCAACACACCCATATTTGACTTCATATTCTTCTTCACCGTAAGTTAATATTCCCAGGCTCTGAAAATGAGATAATGCTTGTACTTCTCAGGCTTGGTCCCTGTAGGGAAGAAACGCCCCCAAACATGGGACTGGATTTCAATTCTGGGGCTGGGCCTGTGGTCGCCTGCAGGCCTTGCTCTGTGATGTTGTCCTATAATCACCTCCCTGGCGCCCTGTGAGCCCCTGTCCCCGCCGGCGGCGGAGCCCTATGCAGGATGGACGTTGTGTGTGCCTCAGCTCGTTTTCACTGTGTTTAAAAGGAAGTGCCTTTATTATTTTTTTAATTGGAGTTTAGTTGATTTACAGTGTTTGTTAGATTCTGGTGTACAGCATAGTGGTTCAGATTTATATATATATATATACACAGTCTTTCAGTTTTATATTTTTTATATACATACTTATATATATATATATTCTTTTCCACTATAGGTTATTATGTACACTGAATGTAGCTCCCTGTGCTATGCCGCAGGACCCTGTTGTTTATCTGTTTTATACATAGTAGTTTGTATCTGCTAATCCCAAACTCCTAATTTATCCCTTCCTCCCACCCTTTCCACGCTGGTAACCATAAGTTTGTTTTCTATGTCTGTGAGTCTATTTCTGTTTTGTGAGTGAGTTCATTTGTATCTTTTTTTTTTTTAGATTCCACATGTAAGTGGTATCATATGACATTTGTCTTTCTCTTTCTGACTTACTTCACTTAGTGTGGTAATCTTATCTAGGTCCATCCATGTTGCTACAAATGGCATGATTTCATTCTTACTGTGGCTGAGTAGTACTCTGTTGTATAAATATACCTCAGCTTCTTCATCCAGGCATCTGTCAGTGGACATTTAGGCTGTTTCCATGTCTTGGCTCTTGCAAACAGTGCTGCTGTGAACGTTGGGGTGCATGTGTCTTTTCGAATTAGAGTTCCCTCTGGATATATGCCCAGGAGTGGGATTGCTGGATCATATCGTAAGTTTATTTTTAATTTCTTAAGGAATCTCCAAACTGTTTTCCACAGTGGCTGCACCAAACTACACTCCCACCGACGGTGTAGGAGGGCACTCCTTGAAGTGGGTGCCTTTATTCACCTCCGTTTCACTTAAGCAGGACTTCCCCTTCCTTTTAATGACTTCTGTGTACGTGCAGTTCCTTTGTTTTCCCTGCCTTGTCTTTAATTGCTAAAATGATGACAGTGCTGATGAATAAGACGTTATCTCTCTCTCCCAAAGATTTAGTGAAAAGGGGCAAAAACCGAAGTATGCCGAATTACAATAGCAAAGTTCTAAATTCTGCTTAGGAGGCAGTGTGGATGGTAAGGAAGTGGTTAAACATTACTCTGCTTAGAAAGAAATTGTCCTCACAACCAATAGGGAGCGTCAGCAAAATGAGAAACAATTGATTCATCAGGTGCTTCCCTCCTCGGGCGTGTAGAGAATGAGAGTATTAACTTGGCAAACTTACTCTACCGTCTGCTTTAGTCCACAGCTTTCTCTACCAACCATTTTTCCCCCTGTCGGCCCCAAAGTCCCATATTTAAAGATTTTAAACTGTCGGTTAGCCATTCTCCTCCTCCAGCTCTTCTTCAGTTGTTACCCAGGAGGTAAAGAGAGGAGGCTGAAGGGCTGTAAATCTGTCCAGTCTGTATGATCCTTCCTGTTGGATTTAGTGTCACCTCCTTTGTATCAGTCACGCCAGAGGTGGGTGCAAGGTTCTGGGCCACCTCTATCTTCTAAGGAACAATTAAAATATAAGCTTTACATTGTAAGACTATTATCATAGTATTAGTACTGGCTACAAGACGGGCAGGAGGGTTAGGGGAAGTGCAGTGTTTGGGTTAGTATGTATTTTCTGTGCCACTTTCCACCACTTGAAAAACTAATTGGAAAATTCCATTAAATTTTATAGCAGAAGGACAGAGAGCTTTGCCATCAATGAAAACTTGGTATGAAAATACAAATTTTAATGATCCATTTTACATGAAAAGTGTCGATTTTAAAGGTATTGAAAAAGGCTATCTATTTAATATAGTTTGTCTAATTCATTGAGAATTTATTTTATCCAATAAATGCTTGGAGGACCCAAAGCTTAGATAATTTTTCTTCTTTTTAAAAGTTCACCTCTGTCATCGAAGAAGATGACCCACTCTTCATGCATTTCTTCTTTACTGTGATAGTTTTGCTTCGATAAATCATTTATAGTTGCAGAATCATTTGAATTTAGTAAACAGCTTGCAGAGGGAAAATCAGCTTGCCTCTGGAGAACGTGAGGCAAACATCAAAGCACGTGATGTTCTGATTTTCATACTGTTTGGTTTAACAGGTATAAATCCCAGTCATGTTTCATGCTGTATACTTGGGGCTAGTGGTAGGTGTCCTCCTGCCTATCTGACCCTGATTGAACCTGTTTCTTGGACTTTCTGGGGAAGAATTTACGTGAGGTCGATGATTTGTACTTGTTCAAAGGTTACTCTGCTACATAATTCAACTGTCAGCAGAACTCGGTCTTGCCTGGCCCATGATTTTGTATAGATCTGGGGAAAAAAAATTAAAAAGATTCCAGCACATTTTATTGCCTAGGACAGATTCGCATCGGCTATGTCAGCACGAGCGTTGGGGAATCAGGCAAGGGTTCTCCTCGCTGCTGGCCTGAACTTTGTATTTCAAGCACGTTGGGCTGGAAAGACAGCCCAGAGATAGCACAGAGAGGAGCTGACCTCGCAGCGGCGCGGGGAGATAGCTGGGCGATGGTGCTGTTTTTATCACACAGCAGTGAGTGATCACTAAGTTTGCCGGGTTATCTCGGAAGCCTTATCTCTTCCAGCTCAGGTCCACTGAGAGGCTGGAGAGTAGTGAGAGCCTATTTTTAACAGCAAGTTCTACAGACCCATAATTGAACAGGTTTTTTGATTGTTTTTTTTTTTTTTCCATTCAGAAGCCCCTCCCTCCCCAGACATCCCAAAATGTCTGATCAGGCCTTTCAATATTTCTGCATCATCGACAACTTAGAGGTCTGAATGCATTGGGGATGTTCTCTCTTTTGCTTATGCTCTGGTGTGTTTAAGAGTCTGTTTTCGACAACAGTGTAGCTTTCATTGGAATTCAGAAGTATCTGGGTACTGTGCCCTCTTGAGACACAGAGAGCATTAACATTGCTGGAATATTTTTGCAAGTGTCCAGAAGAGATTTACCCTCCATGCCCGGGGTACCTTCTCCCCAAAGGAAATGTAATGTTTGCAACGAATTCAGGACCTCATAGCCCTTGACTCTCAGGGTCAAGATCACCCAGAACAGTTTCCAGTTTTTTCAGTTCTATTTCTGATAGATTCCCAAAGAATTCACCTTCAAGAAGGTCCTTGGAATTTTCTGAGTCCTTCTGGAATGGTAGTGCCACCGCTGGCAGTGAAGGAAGTCACTTAATTTTAGTGGCAGCTTTGCATTTAGTGTCTCTCCCAAGTAAATGTTAATGGTCCTCTTCATCATCATGGTTTTTATTATTAGAAAGAAAAAGTCTTTTCTGATGGTACTGTAGATTTTGAGGATACATTTAAAAAAAATTTTTTTTAATGCAAGAGCCTTTTAGGTTTTGCTTTCAATTGTTAATTTTTTTTTCTTTCCCTTTTAAAAATCACTCCAAATCTTGAACATGGGGCTCCACCTAGTGTAAGTTTTAGGGTAGGAAAAAATAGTATGGATCTAAGGAGAGAGTAAAAATTAGCTGAATGCACTCCTTTATGATAAGAAGGCAAAACAAAAGACAGTGATATTTCACAAAACTCTCTTATGGTTCCAACAGCTCCAAGGAATTTAGGGACATAGAAACATTCTTTTTCATTCCCTCATTTGCCACAAATTCTTACTTTTATACCTTTTTCAAAAGGCAAAAGTACATTATAGATGTGTGTAAATACAGTTTTAGATTGCAAACATTTTCTTTGCCTGTGGTAAACGGATTTAAATCCAATTTTTCGGTGGTGTAACAAGACAAGAATCTTAAATGAAACAGTTTGGATGTCTTCACTGTAAACTTTGAGTTACTGCTTGAAATTGCTTTTTTTTTTAATAAATAGGGACTTAAAGTTTAGACTAACATTTTTATTTAATATTTTCAATGATGTCATCTAATTACATTTTGAAAATGTTTATATTGCATCCAGCTTTAAGATTTAGATTTTTTTCCCCTTAGCAGCCACTAAGTGTCAATAATGTTATTTTTTACAACTCAAAAATTGTCACTGTAGTGTAGTATTCAATTTCTTTGTATTTTGTTCTCCGAGAGGGGAATTTCCAGTGCTTGTATCTGTTGCCAGTGAGTTCTAAGAACAGAATGTGTGTATGTCCCAAAAGGACTAAATCCTACATGGAAGTGATGCGTACAGGAAAATGACCTGACTTGACGACGGCATCAACAGATGAGAGATGCAGAGCGCCGAGAAATTCACCTGAGGGAAGTGTCCCCTCGAGCATCTGGATTTTCAGATGTGCAGCACTTGCCCTAGAGCTGAGCCGCCGCGGGTCCTGGGGGAGTGAAACTTGCCGTGTGCCGCCTGCATGACGGCTGTTGTGTATACAGCATGCCTGTGCTCTTCCTAACACCTGTGAACTAGGCACTCAGGTCTCTTACAGACAAGGAAACTGAGGCTCAGAGAAATCAAATACCTTATCTAGGTGTGGCAGGATTTGAACTCAAGTCTGTCTCTCCACATTAAGTGCTTTTTCCTCTACATCATATTACTAACCTATGTAAAATTTAGACAATCCTTCTTGACACTGACTCTTTTTTACCTTTCCAGTTAATCCCTATGTTTTTCCTTTTTAAAAAAATTGAAATATAGTTGATTGACAATATTGTGTTAGTTTCAGATGTATGGCAAAGTGATTCAGTTATACATAGATTTTTTTTCAGATTCTTTCCGTTATAGGTTAGTACAAGATATTGAATATAGTTCCCTGTTCTATATGGTAAATCCTTGTTATTTATCTATTGTGTATATAGTGGTGTGTATCTGTTAATCCCGTATTCCTAATTTATCCCTCCCCCCCCTTTCCCTACTGGTAACCGGAAGTTTGTATTCTATGTCTGTGAGTCCGTTTCTGTTTTGGAAGTAAGTTCACTTGTATTATTTTTTAGATTCCACGTGTAAGTGATACCGTAACATATTTGTGTTTCTCTGTCTGATTTACCTCACTCAGTGTGATAATCTCTAGGTCCACCCACTCTTTTCATTCAGGACTCACTGTGTGCTGGATTCTGAAGGAGTCAATGCTGTTGTGCCCTCCAGCAACTTTCAGTTTAACTGACGAGGCCGAGCACAAGTATAATTTCTAGGATCATGTATTGCCTTGTACACTTAGTTAAGTGCCTGGCATATGGTATACATAACAGTGCAATAGGGATTCAGATTTCTAAAAGTAAGTGTCTTCTTTCCCCTCCCCCCACCTGCTCCAGCAACGAGAACTTTCCTTGTGCAGTGGAGGTGGCGTAATGAATGAAAGAAGTGCTGAAGAATCATATTTCAGTTAGTTCCTGCATCATTTTCAGCCCAGAATTTTTAGTGTCCTTGAACCCAGAGTCAGAAAATGAAGTCATGGCGGGACGGTGTAGCTCAGTGGCAGAGCACGTGCTTAGCACGCACGGGGTCCTGGGTTCCATCCCTAGTGCCTCCATAAAAAAAAAAAAAGAGAAGAAGAAGCTCTTATATCTTATCGTTTATACAAAATATGTGCAGAACAGTAACCAACTTTTAAAAATTGATTGTTGGATTACCGTTACCTTAAAGATTCAGAAAGAGCTGTAAAGATCTCCAGGATATGTGTGGGGCAGGGGGAGAGCCACATACTAGAATAAACATTAAATTACGTACAGTTTCAAGAGGGTCGCAGATGCCCTACCATTCATCCCTAGTCCTCACGGACTCGGCCAAGAAGCACTGACTGTGAATATTTTCAGTAAATTGTTAAGGAAAGGAAGCATATTTCCAGGAGTTCTAAACGAGAAACTCATTCAATACATTTCCTCCAGTTTCTCCTTGTTTGTCAGATATGATTCAAACGCTTACTGATGGGGAAGGCACTGTTTTAGGTCCCGGGCTCGGATACATCCTACCCTGTGAGCTTTCACACAATTAACTACAAAAGCAGACAGAGCAAGTACCAAACAGGCCACCGATTCCTTCTGCTGGAAGATATTTTGGGGGCCAATTCTCAAAAGAGGTGGCACATGAGTGGCCTTGGGAGGTGAGCTGGACGGGCATTTGAAAGCCGAGAGGATGGCAGGAGGGAAGACTGGAGGGGAAAGGCGGTTTAGGAGGCCAGCGGGTGGGAGGGCTTTCCATGAGGAATCCATGACGCCGTCAGTCTTTCTGCGAGGGCTGCATGGAAATCTCTAGAAAGACATGAAACAGAATCCTTTCCTCCCCTCACTTACTAGGCACAGTTGTCACGGCTCCGCTTTGCCTTCAAGGATTCTGTTGGAAACTACCTCTTCCAACCCAGGGTGCTGGATCTTAAATAACTGGGCTGCTCTCCCTTATAGAGTGAGTTACAACCATCTGCCCACAAGGCGCTTCTTAGAATGTTAAGCTATACTTCTACTTCACCTTTCAAGAAGCTAAAAGTTGGGTCATTTTGGAGAGCTAGAAACGAATAATTTGCTTACTCTCAATGTGCCTCGTTGTGAATTGATTAATTCTGTGTGCTTCGCAGGGGCTCACAAGACAATGCCTTTTAGCCTTTTAACAAGATTTTAATTAATTCTTGTTAGGAAGATCCTTTTCTACTCATTCCTTAGACCTTGCTGATTATAATTACAACAGTTGTGTCTCGATGACCTCACGTAGTCCAGCATCATTTCTTGGTTGTTTACTTTCAGAAGCAGTAGGGCGGTGTCAAAGTGCCTTCTCTGATTGAACCTCCATCCTTCGTGTTCACTGCCAGACTGTATTAGGACCTCATTACTGACAGAGGCTGCTTAAATCCCCCGTAAGGGGAAGAAGCAATGCAGAGCGCTGGCTCTGAGTCTACTTTCTGAAAGTTGAGTGGAGGAAAATGATGCTCTTGCCGTGTCGGGAGGTGGACGATCAGAATTCAGGATGACATAATTAAAAGCTAAGCAGCCTATTAAAATCATCAATTAAATGAACTCTTATAGAAAATACAAATGATATCATCTTTGTACATTTTATTATAATTCATGGCTATAAGAGAAACAGTGTTTTTCTTTCTACCTGTTAATACCAGGTCAGACAGAAGAGGAGGTCCCGTGACCCTACTTTGAATGCTTTGAAAATATTCGGGAGGTCTTACCTGATGAGAATTTAGCACCAGCCCGGGGAAAGTGGGTAACAGATGTTTGGAGCGTTGTGGTAATAAATTATGGATTGGAACCATGTCTGTATGATGCTAAAAAACCAAAGATTTATGGTGCTGTTAATGATTCTCATCATTACAGTCAACTGGGGAGTCGCTGTTGCTGCCAGGGCC
This sequence comes from Vicugna pacos, assembly GCF_048564905.1. Taxonomy (NCBI): domain Eukaryota; kingdom Metazoa; phylum Chordata; class Mammalia; order Artiodactyla; family Camelidae; genus Vicugna; species Vicugna pacos. Next base: position 24,019,293 of record NC_133010.1, on the reverse strand, counting down.
CCACCAGTTAAGTCCGTATCTCTGGAGCCTGGGCCCTGGTGTTGGTTTTTAAAGGCTCCCAGGCAATTCTCGAGTGCGGGTAGAGTTGCGATGTACTGGTCTTCGTGTTTTGTTTTGTTTTTTCTTTAATGGCATTTGATTTGAAAACATGCAGAGATTATGACATAAAGCAGGAGATAGCAGAGCGTGTCCCCAGAGGTATGGCTTTCCAGGCCCCCAAGTTCCCTGCAGTGAGGCGCAGCTGTGATTGACGACGCCCGTGCGCAGTGAGGGTCTCCCCGGGGCAGGGAACATCGCTGGTCGCTCTCACCTGAGCTGTGTTCCTGCTTCTCGTCCGTGTGCCCCTTCCGCTCTGCCTCTGTCCTGGGGCGACTGGCTGCCTGTTTTCTGCCCAGGCATCCTCCCCTCCTCCAAGACGTTGCTAAGTTCCCGCTGCAACATTGGAGGGAGGGACCCCGAGGGCATCCCTTGCCAGCCCCGCCAGGATCCCCGAACATCCGAGGCCCATTCTTACAGTGGCCAGTTGGCAGTGTGTCTAGCTTCTCTTTTAAAGATCGGAGTGATTATTCTAGAGTTTTTGGTGGCAGAACTTTTTTGGTAAATTATTTATCATAATTGTTAATTAGCTCGTTTTTCTCTGTTTTTCAAAGACGAGAGACAATGAGGAGGTTCACCATCTCATAAAGGATTTCTGTCCAAGTCGAGACCACGCTTCACTTAGTGTTCTTTCACAGGGAAGCAATCCGGAGTGCCCTTCAGACAGCAGCTGGCCTGGTGGTTATTTGGCAATTACTTCATTTTTCTGGGAAAAGGGTGGCTGTGAAGATTACATCACGCATCTATTTTGTGGTGTTTTCTCCCTTTCCTGAAAATATGTTGACATCTTGAAAGTTTTTGTTTGATTTCACTTTTCTTTTACTCCTGACATTTCTTTTGACCTTCGAGGTCAGAGTAAAGGTGAGATTGTCACTCAAGTTTTACAAAAGAAAAATGACAAATCCAAAATGTTAGCGATCATTGCAACGCCATTTGACATTTTACTTTCCTAATACTTCTTCCACTTCCTCCGCCCCAAGCAAATGATAACATTTCTCCTAAGCCTGAAAAGTGAGGCGTTAGGGGCTAAACATCCCATAAATGCTTATGAAATGGGAAGGAGAGAGAAAATCACAGCTAGGTGGTGTTTTTATTTTGGGTTTTCTTGAGTCCAAGTTTGTTAGTTCTCTCTCTCTCTCTCTCTTTAAAATTCTTTTTAAATTTTTACTTTATTTTTAACTTATCATACAATAAAGTTTACCTTTTTTTAACGTACTTTTCCCCCATATGTATAGATTCATGTAACCACCAGCACAGTCGGGACACAGAACAGTTCCATCACCACAGAACACTTTCATGCCATCCCTGAGTAGTCACAGCCTCCCCCCGCGACCGCTTACAGCCCCTGGCGACCACCTGTCTCTTCTCCATCACTACAGTTTTGTGTTTTCTAGAATGTCATCTAAATGGAGGCATTTATATGACATTATCTGTAACCTTAAGAGACTGGCTTCTTCCACTCAGCATAATGCCTTAGAGATTCATCCAAGTTATTGCATGCACCAATTACTTTTTCCTTTTTATTGCTGTATAGTACTTCATTGTATGGATATACCAAGGTGTGTTCATCCATTCTCCCACTGAAGGATATTTAGATTATTTCCAGCTTTTGGTGGCTATAAGCAGACCTGCAGTAATCATCCTGTACAGACTTTTTTGTGTGAATATGTGTTCATGTCTCTAGGATAAGTGCCCAGGAGTATAGAATTGTTGGGTCACATGGTAGAACTTGATTGGAAACTGCCAAAGAGTGGCCCTACCATTTGCATTCCCACCAGCAGTGTATGAGAGTTCAAGTTGCTCCACATCCTTGTCCACACTTGGGACCGTCAGTCCTTTTTCCTTAGCCATCCTAATAGATGTATAGTGGTCCAGGTGTGGGTTTTAAGGGAAAAGGAGCAGGACCTTGGTGTGATCTTAGCTCACTGTTTTCTCTTAGATCAGAGGTGTTCTGGGACCTCAGTCAATGTGCTTGTGAACTGCTGTCCCCTGTCACTCCTCCAGGGGTGTGGGTCCTGGTCTCTGACCAAGCTGCGTAAGCCCAAGAAGAACAGGAAGGGGAGGAAAGGACAGGATGAGAGGCAGCTTCAGACGGAGCAGGTGCACCATCCCCCTTCTGCCGTGACTCCCCTGGCCTCCCTTCTCGTCCTCCCTTCCTCCTTCCCTGTCAGTGCATGATCATTGATGTTGCAATTTGCTCCTTTTAATTGGGATGGATGTCCACCCAATTAAAGACAGATGCCTTTTATTTTGCTAAATAATGACAGAGGAAAAAAATTCTAGTAAAAAGAAACTGAAATATTCAAAGGATCTCTCTGTTTTTAGCTAGATCACTGTGCCACCTGCTATGAACCTGATTAATGTCCTCAAAGCATCAGAGTCTCCCCTGGCAGGAGTCCTCATTTAAAACCTTAGCAGCCAAAAAAATTCCCCTCCAAACCCCAAAAAAGTGTGTGTAAAGTTATGAGGAGGGATTTATTTTTCAAAACATTGGAAGAAAATATTGGCAAAATTTAGGCATTGGGAAATTGATCATTAAAACACAGGTATGAGAAAACTGGGGGGTATACAAGCTGGAGAAAGGTTTTTGTTGTTGTTTTTTCCATACATTTTCTTCTTATAACAAGTTTGGATGAAACTCCACAGAACTAAAAAAAAAAAACCCACCTAAACATAATTAAATGTACCTGATGGAACTCTGTATCTTTGTATGGTTTACAGGTATATGATCAAAAAAAGATAAATGATTTGCTTTATAGCTGCATTTTTATATTGTCAAGTCATGATCACCTTGACTAAGAGGTAAATAACAATATTATTATTGTCAATGAAACTCCATCCTTATTAATCTCTTGCAAGAGACTCAAGTGAGTTTATAGTAATTTCTTTTGCCAGGGGGGAGGGGAGGGTTTGGCAGGGAAAGACGTCTGATTATGGATTGCTGAATGTTTTAATGGTTTCCTGTAACAGTTTCTTACGAATAGCATTTATAAGAGTACACTGTGTAATAAGTTGATGGCCTAAAACCAGCTTTGAATTCTCCTCAAAGGAAAGAAGAAATTATGATCAACTCTTTTTATATCTTTAGCTGCAATAGTTTCATCTGCCTGCCTAAGTAATTATTTATGGAACATTGCATGTCTACATTCTTTTAAGTGCAGTTCAGCACAAGTATTCAAATATCTATCTCTCAAATTAACTACACTTTCTCGTCTCCAGAGTAATATATTTTTTTTTAATAGAACAAAGAAGCCATAAATACTTGGGTACCTGGGAGTGCATCTTGTAATAACTGGCCCTCCCTCTTTTTTTTCCCTTCAACAATTAAAGCCTCCATATTTATTAATGAATTGCACTCTGCAAATCTCAAGATTTTATTTAGATATATTGATTTTTTTTCAACTTGTCACTAAGCCTATGGAAATAGGAAATTGTTGCTTTAATTCTAGTGGAGGGACAGTCTTTAGCTCTTGGGAGCTCACTCCCAGGAACAGACTTCTGGTGTTTGCTCAGCAGGGGAACCTTTGTGACCTTGGCCGATGCACTGAACGCGGAGATGCTCGTGACAAATGAACATGAAATGAGTACTTAGTCTCAGAGAGGTGAGAAAGTTGTACTTAACAAATACTTATTGAATAAATGAACGAATCTACCATTTAGTTTCTCCTTTTTCACTCAAGATTGCTGCGCAGATACTTTTCTGGGATGTATATATCTCACATATTTCGAATTTTAAATTATTTAATTTCATTATAGTTACATATCATTCTTAGCTTTCTCACTTATAGTTGGAAAAAGGCCATGTCCACACTATTGAAGGCATATTGAAACCATCTTTGCACATGCAACTTTTTCTCCTCTCAGTTGCATCTTGAGCGACTCTAAAGTTGGGACTCCTGGGGCCCAGGCTGAGATCAGCGTCCCACCGCTAGACTGATGATCACGTGGTTGTTCTCCAGGTTTACTGCGAGCTCATTTAAGGAATTTATAGGACTCCTAGCAACTCCTGACAATGCTAGATTTATTATTTTAATTTGTGTCTCCTAGCTGGGTAAGTGTGAGATGGAACTTTGTTTCAATGCGTGTTGCCTTCGTTGTCTGCGAAGCTGAGTGTCACTTCCAGGTGTGTTACGTTAGTGCCTCTCTGTGTGAGCTGCCTTCCACGTCAGGTTGAGGTTGGATGTCACCTGCAGGGACTTCAGCAAGTATTTCTAAGAGACTTGCCTCCATCATACAGAGACATTTACAGCGATCACTGCAGCTCTTTTTATTTTCATCTTCGTTCTCATTTTCATGCCATGCAGAATTACTTTGTTTCATTAAATTAAAGCATCTAATAGATTACAAGAGTCAGACCAGCTCCAGCTACTCTCCAGGACTGAAACGCCCTGTCTTTCTCTCCCACTTTCCCTGCTCTCTCTCAGCCTTTTCAGCTTTTACATCACATGAGCGTGTCTGTAGATGTCACATGACAAAACAGAATCAGGAAGGGGAAAAGGACTGTACGGCTGTGCTGTGCGTGCTCTGCGCTGCCGGTGGACCTACCCCGGGATGGGGATGGTCTCTTCCTAATTATAAAGCCCAGAACCACGTGCTTAATATCTACCCTTCCCTACTTCTTCCTGGTTATTCCTGTTTCTCAAAGCTGCAGACAATTATTCTCCTTACTCATTGATTTCTGGACAAGGAGAGTGACAGACAGGGCTTAAACTTCATTTCCAGGCTATATATTAAAACCAGTTCTGTTGAATTTTTAACATGTTGTAAACCAAAATATGTAATTTATTCACACATGCTCAGGACATTTGAACAAGCTGAGGTCTTGCTGCTGATTCTTGTGCAGGTAAAGGGCTACAGAATTGTGAAGGCTCTGAAAGGATTAAAAAATGATGACTATAATTACCTGGAACCCCAAGAGTTCCAATACTGACTGTTTTTCCAACATCTGCCTGTAAATGTATCATACTGTCAGGCTTCATGGAGCACAGTGAATAACCAAGCTGCCAAATAATTATTTTGGGAAATAATTATTAAATGACCATATGGGAAATCCTATTTATCTTAATAAGTACCACACACAGAAAGACACAGTGCAATGCAGTTTGCTGATGTTTTAAGAATATTTAGACTACTGATTCATAAAGTATGATCCTTGAATCTTTCAGCATCTCCATCTAACATGGCTTGGTCAAATAAATGATTTTTTTAAAATGACATGTCAAAATACAGCATGTTGCTCCAACTGAATTATTGAAGTAAGGAAAGCATTTCAGTTCTCTGTTAGTGTGATTTGTGAAGGTACCAATCATGACCATCGCAGGGAGCAGGAGATACACTCAGCTGTGAGTTTTGCAGAACATAATGTAGGGGATTTTACAGACGCCAGCGAGGGGTGCTGAGGCTCCAGGATCAGAAGACTGGGGAGTCTTTACTACCCCTAGGCAGAAATGGTGATGGGGAGGAGACTGTTAACAGAGGCCACTGCGAGCTGAAGTGTAGGAGAGAGATCATCCAACAAGAATGGTCCTTGGAGACCACTGGAGATACTTGGAGATGCTTGGAGACCATTGGGCCTGGGAGATGCTGCCTCTGGTAGGCACGTGGCACCAAAGCAGGGAAGAAGCTGGGGGAAAGTAGCCCAGCCTCTCTCTCTGCTTCAGTCCGGATGCCGAGTCCCATCCTCCCATCGGTCAAAGCCAACCCAAGTAGAGGATTGGGCAGCCTGAGTGATGCAGGTCCTAGGAGCAGATCCTCCCCCTCCCCCCAACTCCCTGGTACCGAGCAGAGCAAAGTGGGAATGAATCTGTGTCCCTAAGAGAAAATAATTAGTGTGATAGAATTTTGAGGTTCCCTTTCAGGAAATCTATGGGTAAACACATTCAGAAGAGCAGTATACAGTAGAATCGTGTATCTCTTAGAGAGATCCGTACTTGCATTACATATTTCAAAGATACTTACTGAAGATCTTTCTGTATTATTTGAGCAGCAGGAACAAGTAGAGAGATGATCATTTATTGGCAACAATTTCACCATCACTAAAGGCAGCGCCTACTTCTTGTAACTTACAGCTGCAGATACCAATCGGGAGAAACTATAAGAATTCAAAAAGAACCAAAACCGAACTATAACCACTGCACCTAGCACACTTATTTATTTTCCTCTTGCTTTTAAATTTCGGTTTGAGCGTCTTCTTTCTTGAAAAGTTTCGCACAATTCCTGAAGGCATAAAAGGGTCATTCTGTTAGTTTGGGGAAGCTGCATCCTCCTCTACACAAGGCAGCCATTGATTGTACAGTAAGTCACACAGTCTCGCCGTCCAGTTTTCTGAGTCATCATCTCATGCTGGACTTAGTGTTACATTCCTTTTTTTTTTTCTTTTATTCAAGTCAGTCTTCTCTTTGAAGCTGTGTGCCTTTGGTTTTAATTTGCTACAGATTTTCACTTTGAAGCAGATGAAATACTTTGATACTTAGAGATGTCTCACCATCAGTGGTTGCAAGTTATTCTCATATATTTATTGATTAGAGTGATGAAATTCTCCCCTTTATGATGGGAAGTAGCATAAAATATTACTCAGGGAAGGTAACTAACATTTACTGAGCACCTGTTACATGCCACAATCTTTTCATCTTTCTCTTAGTTCCATATATTTCATATCATTTCACAAAGACGTTTGGAATAATTTTTGTTAACAGGTCACAATCTTTACCATAGCTCTATGCTGTAGGTGCTGTTAATTTTACTTTACAGATGAGGAAAAAAAGGTCAGAAAGCTTTTGTAACTTTGTGAAACCGTGAAATGAAGGAAATATCGAAGTTAAACCTTACTGTCTCCACAATAAAAATCAGACGATCTACTAATGCTAAACTCAGTACCAGGACAACAACGAAATACACTTCACGCCACATGTGAAAGGCTTTCTGATTGCACCTGTTTCAGTGGGATGACATTCCACTGCAGAAGAATCCTTCGACAAGTTTTGGGTCTACCACAGACAGGCTCTAGGTGAACCTTAGTGACTGAATCTAGGAAATAAAGGCCCCGGCTTTTCACCAGTTTATGCCGTACCCTCATTTCCAGTGATCAAGGCAGGGTCCAGGTCAGAAACAAGTTGGGTTAAGCACATAAGAATTACTTTCTAGGACCGCGTTCCTTAAAATGATTAATCTGAAATTTTCAAAGCCATTTATCATCTAAAAAAGAAAAAAAGACAGCTCTTCAGTTCTCCGATGCTGTATGATTACCCCATCAATTTAATCACAGCTTCTCGGGGGGAGGGAAAAAACACCATCAGATTAAACACAGGAACCAGTTTCACATCCTGATTTCAGAAATGTTGAAATATTCAGAGGCAAGTGCACGCTAGAAGTGAGGAAATAAGGAGTTACTTGTGACATAATTTTCTGGAAGTAGACTTTGTTTCCTGTAGTCAGCTGCCTCCAGATGGTAGTCTGAAAACAAAGAGGAAGAAGGTGGTCTGCTGCTTTTGAACTGTGCTGTTTGAGATGACCCACTTAGACTGGGATTCTGACGGGGAAATGGGTCATGACTGGGGAACCGGGCTCTCCAGGGCGGGCTCCCAAGTCCGTAGACCTGGATTAAAATCATGTCTCTATGACTGGGGCGGTATGCTGTACACCAGAAATTGACACGTTGTAATTGACTATACTTTGAGTTAAAATTTAAAAAAAAATCACGTCTCTGAACTTCTCCAGTCTTCATTAATACCACGGGCAGACGAAGGCCGGTGGGCGTTTAGAAGCGCTTCCCTGGGGTGGGGTGGGGGGGCCGGTACCTTTCCCCAGTGTCTGGCGCGTGGTCAGGACTGCTGCCGAGTGTTTTCTACGATAGTTTGAAGACCTGTTTGGTTTCAGCCACCCTGCCTGGGAGTCAAACAGGAATGCAGAGTCAGAAATTGTTATTTCCCTGATGCATCTCTTTGAGTCTCAGAAATTCCAGAATCCTTTGCAGTCTCCTTTTTTATTCACCATCTTTTTTCCTAGAGTATGTAAGGTACGTCTCAGGGGTGTGGATTTCTTAGCTACCCTGTGGCATCTTCCACCTTCCTCTGCTGCTCCGGCTCCATGCTGTGACGTCAGCAGTGGCCCCAATTCCCAGGACAGGCCAGCAGCTCCTCTGGGGACCCTTCACTGGCCCTGCGGAAACTCCAGCATCAGTGCCTCTGAATTTCAGGTCCCTCAGGAACCCCTGGGGACTGCTGTTAGCTTGCACTTCGACTTTCATGATCGCTCCTGTAATCCCAGGGGGCGTTGATGTTTTTATGAGCCATTAAAACATTTAAAGTGAAAATCACCACTTAGGTCCAACTTCCAGCTCAGTCACAAAGCATTTGCACAGAATCAAAAAGTCATTTAACTGTCTGGGACTGTTTTCCGCTCCTAACACAGCGGCTGGAAAAGCTTGTGTCTTTGGTCCTTTCCAGGGCTAATATTCTCTGCGCTAAAACTGGCTTGGCTGTTGTGAAAAATACTAAGTCACATTTGTCGTATTTAGAAAACATTAGTTTTAGTAGCTCCTTAAACATATACTGTTTAGCATTTTAAAAGGAAGCATCTGTTTGATGTTGGGAGAAATTAAATTGTAGGCTCCAGATGTGATCCTGTTCTCCGTGCAAACATCTATTTAAAGCGTAGATCTCTAACCAGCCTGGAGGCAGCTGCCCAGATTTCTGTCCCCTCCATAGCATCCCCCACCCTGGTTTCCCTTTACCTGTTGTCTAGGCTTTGTGGGATGAAGATTTTATGAAGTTGTTCCAGCTCTGTTGGCTTCTTTTCTTCTGTGTTTAGCACTTTTTCTAGCCTAGGATCATATTACAGCCTCCTACCGCACTTCCTTGTCTGCCGTGGGAGCAGAATGTAGTGACTGCAGGATTCAATTTGAGAGCAAACTCTGATGGTCTTGGATTTGAAATCGCTGGGGGGCTTTCTCCCGAGACACCATAAAGCGAAGTTTTCCGGTTGGATGTCACACTCACCATTCCAAGTCTTTATTTTCTTTTCTGCCTTTTGTATGAAAGGTATAGGTTGTTTAAAAAAAAAATGCAACTGAGTCCATTTGAAGATCTAATTGGCTTCCTTTAACTATTCATGAATTGGGCGCCATCCTATCTGGCAAACAGAGAAAAGCTCTAAAGAGCTGAACGAAATTTTTATAAACTGAAGGAGGCAGGGACAAGGAAAGAGCAGATTCCCTCACTTCCTTTGAGGGACAGAAAGGTGGGGCAGTAATCAGGTGGATTACCTACTACTGCTGCCCAGGAAATTCCAGATTGACGGGCGTCAGATCACATTCCTGGGAGAGGATGAAACTGCACTCAGGCTGGGACTGAAGTCCTGGTTTGCTGGTGTGAGACTTAGCACAAGTGACTCCATTTTGGACCTGTTATCTCTTTTTTTCCTAACAGGTGAAACCACAACATCTGAGTCTTTTAAGAGGTTAAATGTTTGTGTTTTGAAGGCGTGAGTGACATCTGCTGGAATGTAGAGCTAAGTCATGGAGAGTGTGTGTGTGGCTGGGGTGGGGAGGGAGGGGGGTTCCATGCATTTTTCCCCTAGTAGTAAATGTTTCTGGTTCTCACATATCTTAGAGATTCAGAGTTTGTCGAGGCATGTTTGTTTTTGCATTTCTGTATCCCACGTCCAACTCTCACCCCCCTCTCAGATTTACATCAACAGAAAATACTGAAAATTATAACTGCTCTTTCACTATTCTCTAGAGTCCCTAGGCTCTTAAACTCCAGTTTGAGAGGATGTTCTTATAACTGAACCTGAACTCCCAAGAGAATGTCATATTTAGACACAGTAAGGGTGATTGTTCCAAGCTAAACGCTCTAGGGGTGGGGGTGTAGCTCAGGGGTACAGTGCGTGCTTGGCGTGCATGAGGTCCTGGGTTCAATCTCCAGCACCGCCGTTAAGGGGAAAGAAGAAAAACTAAATTAAAAAGAAAAAAGGCAGTCAAACTGAAAAGCTCCGAAAATAAGATCTCGAAAGCCAGATTTAGAACGACTAGATTCTCTCTATGTATGCATTCTCTACAGATGACAATTGTGAGTCTTATTTTTTATACTAATAGCTGTTACCGTTCATGAAGCACTGGTTTCATTCCAGACTCCACATGCCAGATACCAGTAACAATAAGACGAAAATTGTTGTTTGTTTGGTTGTGTCACCCCAAAAAGGCTTAATGGATTTCTCCCCCAGATTGGAAGAGATCTGAGTACAGATATGGACTGATTCGCTTCCACTCAGTTGGCTCCGTGAGGCCACTGCCGGCTGTTGGCCGGAGCCTCTGGAGGAGCCGAAAGAATGACCGGGGACTCGTCCCTGCCCTCTGACAGGGAGGGACAGGCCGTGCCAAGGGGCACAGGTGAGAACGCAAACGAGGATTATAACCAGGTGCTCCGAGTGAGTCAGGAGTACTGCAGTCAAGTGGCTTCTCACACAGCCCAGTCTACGTGCTGTGCACCCGAGGACGGAAGGAACAGGGAGGGCTTCCCCCATTACACTCTTTCCTTCTTTATTTTAAACTGAAGTACAGTTGGCTTACCACGCTGTGCTGGTTTCTGGTGTACAGCATACTGATTCAGTCATACACGTATATATGTTCTTTTTCATATTTTTCTCATTACAGGTTATTAAAGCTATTGAATACAGTTCCCTCTGCTCTACAGGAGGACCTTTTTATTTATCTATTCTGTATATAGTGGTTTCTGTCTTCTCAATACATTTTTTAAAATTTATTTTAAAAAATTTTTTATTGAAATGTAGTTGATTTACAGTGTTAGTCTCAGGTGTACAGCAAAGTGATTCAGTTACACATTTACATACATATATATTTTTTATTTTCAGAACAGGGAGTTTTTGACAATAATTAGTGAATCTCAAGCAATGCCAGCAAAGTTAGGCACCATTTTGTGTGTGTTTGTACGTATGAGTACACGAGGATGTATCTGTACATGGATGTGTGCCTGTCCATGAGTGTGTCTCTCTACATGTGTATATGGTATATGTCTATACATACGTGTTCATGAGTATGTATCTGTTGTGATGAGTGTGTGCGCATGTGCCCACACATGTGTGTATGAATATGTGTGTCTGAATGCAGATGTGCATGGGTGTGTGTTTATACGTACACGTGTATGAATGTATGTCTGAACATATAATGTTCATACACATGTGTACTCGTGCATCTACAAGTGCGTGTGTCCATACATACGAGTATATGCGTGTGTGTGTCTCGCATGTGTGGATGTTTGTATCTCTACATACGTGTGTGCCTTCACTGTTAAGAGCCTGGGCAGAGGAACATGAAAGAGCTGGGTTCAAAACTTCCGTCATAATCATCTGACCTTGAGGAAATTTCTTGACCTCCTTTTTTTTCCAATCACTTCATCTTTAAATTGGAAATAATAATCATTCATGCCTCATAGATTGTGATGAGAGGCAAAGCAAGAAAAAGGTTGGTAATGCTCTGGCTTATAAGCAACTAAAAGTGTTCGTTGTCTAATCACCACCTCTCGCCATCTCTAATCCTCTCATCCCGAGGAGACTGAGGCTGGGAGAGGGAGCCCCCCCCGTCCAGTGATACAGGCAGTGCAGAGTAGGTCCGGGATTCCAGCCCAGGGCGGCCTGTGCATTGCCCAGAAGTGTCTGTTGGGCTGGTGACATCATTCCTGCCTTTCCATACTTTCTGGAAGAAATCGGTTGATCAGTTCCGGTTCTGACCTGCAGACAAGGTCACCCCAACATCGGGGGTGGATGGGAGTCACTTGCCCTGTTAGTCCGTCCCTGGCTGAGAACAGAGCAGTGGCCCCTGCCCAGTGGCACTATGGGCTTTGGAGTCCTCTGGACCTGAATTTGAGTCCTTGATGCTGCCCTGTGTGACCTGGGCCCAATTTTTGTTTAATTGTTGGTTTTTTCTTGCTTCTTTGGGTGTTTTTAGGACCTCAGATGTACAAAACTAGACTACTGGTAATGCTGGGTTAATGATACACTCTCATCGGTGTTACCTCTTTATTTGTCTCTTTGGTTATTATTAGTTAGACACTGTAAATACAGCAAGACCAGTGAGACCACCCCCCTAATCAAAAGCTGGGGTTTGGCAGGAACCTCGTCTAACCACTGGGCTCTTCCCTCAGCTCATCCCGTCTCTGCCCGCACCGACCGCATCCTGCGTCTCACGTTTGTTACCTCTGTCTCTTCTTTTCTGTTCAATCTCACTGCATTCAGAAGTGTTCTGAAAAGGAGACTTTTCATTGTGATTGTCTTTCACTTTCTAAAAAGGACATAATGCTGCATGTAATCCTCTGAGACTAACTTTTTAGTGGGAAGATTCATCTGCATTGTGACGTGCAGTACACTACCTTTGTTTTGTTCTATTGTTTAACAGCCTCAGGTGTAAAACCTTCCGTAGCGTATCTGTGCACTCACTTGTCGATGGGGCGTTTGTGTGTCCTCAGGAGCTCCCTGCTGCTGAGACAGGGGTTTTGACTTCGTTGAACATGACTCTTCATGTGCATGTCTGAGAATCTTTCTTGGGCCGGAGTCGAATTGCTGGATCATGGGGCGTAGGAATGTTCGGCCTCAGGGGATAGCACCAAATTGTTTTCCCAAGTCAGTTGCCTCAATTCTCACTCTCATTGGAATGTAGATCCACGATCCTTCAACTCTTGGCATCGTTAGACTCTTTCCCTTTTGCTAATTGAATGGGTATAAAATGGTTAATTCACTGGGGCTCTAATTTGCATTTCTCTGACTATTAAGGGTGCTGAGTACTGCTAATGATGCAGTTAAATGAACTCAGCCTCCCTTCTCACGCTCGCTGGCACTGTGTGCTTGTTCTCCCGCGAGACGTCTAGTCACGTATTTTGATCGCTTTTCTCTTGGGTTGTGATTTTCTTACTGGTTTGCGGGAAATGTTGGGCAAGTTACTTGGTCCTTTTGAGATCACTTCTGCATCTGTAAAAATGGGGATAACACGGTGCTCACAGGATTGATTTTAGGAGTAATGTTTACATATGGTAGTGTAAATGCTGGCATATCTCATAGGAGGTGATCTGCCCCTCCAAAAAAAAAGTTAGTTCTTGCTCTCTGCTCAGTTCCACCCCCTCTGGAGACTCCGTTTCGTGGACTGGCTTGGCTGGAATTTGCCCATTTGCTTAGTAGAGAATCTCTTCTGATTGGCGTGGCCAGTATAGTCCTACTAACACTTTTGTACTTTGGGGAATAAAGCAATTAAATGAACTCAGACTCTCTTGGAAGAAATATAGGGAACGAAAGTGGAAGGAAACAGCTTCAGGGAGCCCTTGGCAAAATGAAGGAGAACAAATCAGTGTAAGTGTTCCATTTTGCTCTCAACAGCTCCGTCTGCAGATGTTTGAAGTGCATATTAATACGGCAGTTGGGGAAACTAAGGATTTTTAAAATGCTCGTCTACATAATTAAACTGAAAATCCGATACCGCGCAAAAGATTCTGTGATGTTTCTGGGGGAGCCGGCAGTCACAGGAAGCCCTAGGTCACTTTAGGCGTCTGTTTGCTGCTGCTGGAAGCTGTCACTGCACTTTCGAGAGTGGTGCACAGTCATGCGGAGAAGCCACGGCGGGACACGGGAGGCATAGGAGGAGAGGAATCTGAAGGACACTGTAAGATGCTGTGCAGTGATTGCTTCCTGCTCCAGGCTCATTTTTTGAGAGCTGAATTCCAGGACAGTAGCTGGATGTGATAGTAACGCAATTGCTTTTACCTCCCTGGATCTGTTGGTGTTTCACTGAGGATATTCCCGGAGGAAGAGACGCCGGAATGTCAGGGCTCCAGGAACTTTGAAATCTCTGCGTGGCACCATGCCGTCCTCACTCTGCCTCTATCTGTGCTCAAAGTCCCTCTTAGGATTTGGAGGTAACGTCTTTGTATTGCTAGCATGAATGGATACTTAGGAGAAATGCCCCTTTTTAGGGATGATACCTCTGAATTTGATAAATATTTAAGCAAGCCCACATGTCAATTCAACTAGGGAAATGTGGAAGTTATCCTTGAGTGCGTGATGCCTCTTGAAACCTTTGTTCATTCATGACTTTGCAATGTTGGTTGTCCTCTAGTTTTTCTCTGGTTTGAAAGCTTTGCTTTTCAGTTTGTAGTAGGAAAACCTGGAAATGAGAACAGATGGAGTTTAGCTACAATGTCATCTCACCTTTCCCTTGGTTCTTCTCAGTCCCCGCCCATTGACTGATTCTGAGATGTTTTGCTCTAAGGACACGTGCTTAAAGAGTTTGGAAACAGCTTTTAGTCGTGATGGCAACTTCAGCTGAGGAAGCAGTTAAGAGAGAAGTTGGAATGCTCTCCAAAGACAAGAATGCCATGTACTTACGCCCAACTGTGCAATTCACAAATTCACAAGTTGTAATTCACGTCCCTTTGTGCCAAGAATTACAGAGACGTGTATTCCGTAAGTGATTGTAAAGACAGCTTCATTAGAACATGGATGATACCTATACCTCAAAGGGACGGAGTTGCCCATCTGTAGAACAAGGGACCTGTTTCAGGCCGGAGAGTCTCAAGTACGGCTCTTAGTGGCTTTGTTGACCTTTTGTTGATTATTGGGAAAATGAATTTCAACAATAATTGGTTTTAGAAGCGACTAATTAGCAAGCTCTGTGTACGGAAGCAGCGGCAAACTCAGAGAGGGTTTGCAGTGGGCTCTTCTCTCGCTGAAACCTTTTGATCTCGACCTGTATTTAACCAAGGGGATTCTTCACGTTTCCAAGGGGGCTGCTTGCTGTCTTTGTCACCCGCCTTACCCTGAGGGGCATGGGGCTCTGGCTGAACCGGAACCCAACCGTGTCCCTGCCAACTACAGGGTAGCTAATTTCTCTTCAATCTTTTCTTTTCTGATAGTAACGTTCAGAAACAGCACGACGACCTGGGAGAGCTTGGTGTGGTGTTTTGAGTAGTGTTCCTATTTGGTAGCATATTATATTTTCCTTTGAATGTCTTCTTCTGAAATAGTTCTCACATTTTTTTTTTCAGTGAATCCGGATATTTTTTGCAGAATGATATGAAAATTAACTTTCTATCATGGAGGTTGCAGAGAAGATAGGCCTCTCTTCATAGAGCTGTTTTGCTTCACAATAAACTTTAATAGAATGGACCTTTTAGTTGCCAGTTGGTAAGAAATTATTTGCACAGAAAACCCAAACCTTGCACCTGGCTGTTATCAGTACTGTAGTTTTATTCCCATTTTACGTGTCAGGGTAGTGAGATCTTGAGAGGTTTGAATGACTCACAATTAACAGAACAGAATAGCAGGGCGGAGGGAACTGAGACCAGGAGCCAGGTCTCTCCCCTCCAGGGTGAGAACCTTCTCCCCGCCAGGGGCCATCCCTGCGGCACCGGTGGGGGCTGTAACTGAAGCCGTGGGTGAGCACTGGAACCCAGCGGGCATCCTGGGGCAAGTAAGGAGGACAGGTGACGAAGGGCTGTACAAGTTGGACAGGAGATTTGAAATGATGCTGCAAGCTGAGCAGGAGAGACTAGACAAGACAGAAGTCGTGTCAGGGCATCCCAGATTCAGTGACTTGCTGGGAGGACCCCAGATTCAGCATCCAGTGATGCTCACAGCTAAGCTGAATTAGAGCAAAGTGACTCAGAGCAAAAACAGCAAAGGGAAAAGGTGCACGGGCTGAAGTCTTGGGGAAACCAGCCACGCACTCCAGGAGTCGTCGTGCAAGATGCGCCTCGATTCCCCCAGCAGCAAACTGACAGCACGTGGGCGATGTCGTCTACCCGGGAGGAAACTGAGACAGACAGGCTGTCCCCCCTCCTCCAGGCAATTGTTTTCATGGATGTGTTTCTCCCAACTGAGCTTTCCATAAGCATTATTCAATGCAGAATCTTGGTTTATTATCTCCAACCAGAACTGGGTGCCGTGTTGCCGAGGCATTTGGGAGTCAATGGAAGAAGGACCGAGTTAAGTTTCTCTAGTGAAACTTAAGGCCACATCCCTGAATGGATGGTCACCACGGCTTCCCTTAGGGATGAAACAAGAGGGGACCCACAGCAGGGATAAAAATCTTCCTCCAAAACTAGCTCTGGGTCCACCTCAAACCAACACGGTGTGTGATTCTGCCTCGGGTTGCCTTACCTTGGTAGCAATTACTTGGAAAAGTTAAAAATTTGGGCCAGGAATTGTGGAACAACCACATTGCCTAGAAAGAAATGTCATTAAAAGCACATTTTGTGATGCCCACTGGAAAAGAAGTCCTAAAATGCATCATGCCGAAATGCAATCAACTGTCCATGAGCTACGAAGCCTCAGGGGCCTAATATTTGATACAGAACAGGCTGAAAAGGGGTAAAAAAAAAAAAAAAACCAAGAAACCTCCTAGAGATGATCCTTACATTTTGATCACATTCCAGCTCAGTTCAAAATGGAAGCCAGCAAACCAGAATTTTCCTATTTGCAGTCCTTTCTCTAAAGAATCATGTCTTAATGAGCAGGCCAATGTATTTGAAAATGCGGTTTGTTTGACATTAACTGATGATTCTTTTTTTTCTTAATATTTTATTTTACTTAACATTTTTTTATTGAGTAATAGTCATTTTACAATGTTGTGTCAAATTCCGGTGGAGAGCACAATTTTTCAGTTATCCATGAACATACATATATTCATTGTCACATTTTTTTCGCTGTGAGCTACCACAAGGTCTTGTATATATTTCCCTGTGCTGTACAGTATAATCTTGTTTATCTATTCTGCAATTGAAATCCCAGTCTGTCCCTTCCCACCTCTCGCCCCCTTGGCAACCACAAGTTTGTATTCTGTAAGTCTGTTTCTGTTTTGTATTTATGTTTTGTTTCTTTATAGACTCCACATATGAGCAATCTCATATGGTATTTTTCCTTCTCTTTCTGGCTTACTTCACTTAGAATGACATTCTCAAAAGTGAGGAAATTTAGAGCCAACGTGTATTTCTGAGACCTCTTGGAACACTTTCGAGTGTGTTCACAACCACTTTTCTCATAGCACTTGACTTCACAATGCCAGGAGTTTCCCACTTTACCCTTCAAATGGTGCTAGTGGAACAGAGAAGTCCATTGCAAAGCAATGCACATAATTTAAACTCTCCATGTATACTGGATTTATATTCAGAAAGAAAGAAAGTCTCTAAAAACTTGGCATTTGATAAGAAAAAAAATACAGACTACTCAATACAATGGAATCTATTTTATTTCCAGGATTATGAAGTTAGATGGAAAATGCTGATAAGCTTGCTTTCCATAATGACGTCAGTCTGCTCCCTCACCTCTGACATCTCTTGCCACATCTCTGTTGCCAGGCAACAGCAGAGAAATAAAACCTGTGTGAGCAAGGGAAGTTCCCAACATAAGAATGGGTTGTATTCTTGAAGCTGGGGAACTGCTTATTTAGAATTTTAAATACATTTTTTCACGTTAAAAATATTGTCCATGGTGGTTCAGCGCCCAAGCCAGCCACCCTAAAGCCTGTTTAACTCCCGATGCTCTGAAGGATTGAAAAGTAGCACCTTTCCTATCCAGAGTGAACTGGATGAGTAGTAAACCCTCCACCGCTAGACATCCTCTTCATGAGAGTTATAACAACTGACCCATAACCAACTCATAATACTCTTTTGAAAGACTCATTAATGTGTATCTGAGAAAGTTTGAGTCATACATAGTGAAAACAGCTCTGACAAGAAGGGTTTTTTTTTTAATTGAAGTATAGTACGTTACAATGTGTCAGTTTCTGGTGTACAGCATATTGTCCCAGTCATACATATATATGCATACATTCATTTTCACATTCTTTTTCATGAAAAGTTATTACAAGATGTTGAATATAGTTCTCTGTGCTATATGGAAGACATCTTTTTTTTAATCTATTTTTATATCTATTGGTTAACATTTACAAACTTCAAACTCCCAAATTTATCCCTTCCCTTTCTCTTTCCCTAGGTAACTGTAAGATTGTTTACTATGTCTGTGAGCCTGTTTCTGTTTTGTAGATGAGTTCATTAGTGTCCTCTTTTTTCTTTTTCTTTTTTTTTTTAAGATTCCACATATGCGTGATATCATACGGTATTTTTCTTTTTCTTTCTGGCTTACTTCACTTGGAATGACAATACAAGTTTTGAAGCAGAATTCATCTAGCTGCAAGTTCTGCCTAGCTAAACTTAACTGTAAGGACCACAGTTTAATTATACCTATGATTTGCACAGTGTTGCCATGGGGAAATATATTATGAATTCCCACTAGGACACCAGAAAAGCATCCCCCGTTCTCAGAGGCATTGAAATTTAGCTGTCAAAAGCTGTCTGTTCTCGGGAGACACACAAAGGAAAAGAAGCAAGGTTTCACCTCTGTGTAAGAGAAACGCACATCTCTGGGTGGGCCACCCAGCCTCGTGTTGTGAACTGCGTAGTAAAATGCACGCGCCAGGACGGGGCTGAGAATGTGCTCCCGTCTAGTCCCCGCCTCCCTCTCCTCCCTGCGGTGGGCTATCACTCACAGTGCGGGGATTCCTAATTTGAGGACTACGTTGAATATCACACCTCAGGAACGTTTTAATCTGATTGTTCATGAGCCCTGCTGACCCTTAATTGTTGTTTTGGTCAGGCACACGGCAGTGACAGTAATTCCAAATTTAAAAGTGAGTGGTTGGTATTAAGCATTTGATTAACTTCATACAGTAAGTACCAGTGCTTGCTGAAAATATGCAGGTATCTGAGCGCCCTCTTTAAGATGCAGCCATCTAACCAAAAAAGTTCTGCTTACCTGTGAACGGAAAAATACTGCAAACCCTGTCAGTAAACGAAGAACGCGAAACCATCAGCAGCAGCTGCCCCCACCCACTAGGTCCCCATCCCCTTGAAGACAAGCCTGCAGCCCAGCCTCTGCCGCCACTCGCAATGGTGCCCTCGAGGGTACTTAGAATAATAAAGGACAGGATATTGGCCCTAGTTAGCTAGGTGCTTGTCAGAGGAACTAACAGAGCTTGCTGTTGCTGTTTCATTATTTCTTCTTTTCAATTGCTTTAGATCTGAAGGACTAATTTTGAGCATTCCTATTCTAGATGACTGAAAATTGTTCTAAAATGCTATGCACTCCTGTTGCAAGGAAATGTTGCCCAATGAAATCTGCAGATTATGATCAAGATACATTTTGTGAAATTGTATTTATGGAGAAGTTCCTTAAGAGATGGGAGGGCCAGCCCTAAACTCAATCTTTTAAACAGTTCCTCAAGTTTTTATTACCAGAAGTCTTGGTTTTCCTTGTCTAATTTTGCAGCTTGAGTTTCTCATAGAATTCTGTAAGTTCGAAGCCGGTCGGGGCTATACCAGGGTTCTTTGAAGAAGTAGTGGTTAAAATATAACATGCAGTGACTTATTTTGGAAATTCGGGGGTCTGAAAGTATGGACTTTAAGAGCAAAACTTCTCACGTGCTTCCTCCATTAGAGAGCCTGGGTATGGTTTGTAAATACACCGCTAGGGAACAACATTACTGGAACTTTGTTAGTCTCTCCTCTTGTTGACAAATACTCAGTATCACCCACAGATGTTTTGCATTTAATCAGAGATTGAGGACACCCAGGGGAGCCCCCTAGCAAACGTGGCTATGCCTCTGGGAAATCTAGATCCGTGTCTTCACACCTAGTGTTTCAAAAACATTCTTTGCTATTTCAACAGTCTTTGCTTTCTCGCACACCTGACTTTTTTTTTTTTTTTTAACCATCCAGAGGAATTGGTATAAACCATAGTGGAAAGAGAAGGGCGGCTTCGGGATATGGGTGGAACCGCACTCCACTGAGGACCAGTGGTCTTCATACTTTTTGCTCATGTACCATCTAAAGAAAGTTTGCAAAACTACATACCCCTTGTGCATTTGTAGGTTCATATCCAATTTTTTTGTTCAGTTTTTTATGTTAAATTTAGGTGGTTGTACAGCATGTGGTTCCAGCTATCACGCGTATATTGTACTTTTCATAATCAAACAAGCACATCACTCTTACTGTATCTTCTAAAAACCGTAGCAATTTGCTCTCCGTCATTGAGTATTTCACAAGCACAGGGACAAGCTTTTCTTTCACAGATATTTTCCATCATTTCTTTTTCTCTTTAAACTTTTATTTCCCTTCCTCTCCCTCCACAGAATATTACCCTCATGTGAGATTTTTATGCTTGAAAGTATGTTATTGATTACTTGTCATAATTATCTGCCCCCAAAATAGGCATGTAAATTGAAATTTGAACTTCATTTTTCATTTTGTGGGGCCATAACATTCTAAGTTTTAAAAATATTTTCTGGATCAGGCGATCATTGTAATTATTAGCAGTAGACACTTTGATCTAAGCAGTGCCAGTCCATTACATTCGATGGTAAACGTTGAGCCTACAAAGTAAAGTGTTATTGCGGATCAACCTCTTTATAAGACAGGCAGAGCATACTGTCCATTAGTTTATGCATTTGTGAGTAAATATGGTTAAAGTGAGACATGGTGCAGCCACATCCTTCCTCTGTCCCTCCCACCCTCCTCCTTTTTCCCTTTCTTCCCCCTCTTCCTCTTTCTCCATTTCTTAGACAGGCACAGAGATGATTGCTGAGTAGCTGTGTAGATAGAAGAACTGCATTACAGCAAATATTCCCCCAATTCTTTGAACTTCATCTGTTAACTACTTCGTTTTGCCCTTTCTTGGTTTGGCTGAAAGGAAAACCAAGTACTTGGCTAAGTCGTGTTAACCAGGCACCCAAGTATTTCCAACCACTGGCGAACTCAACCTGGTCGTTCTCTGGCTCATCCCTTTTCCCGCCCTCTAGAGTTCACCATCCTGGGACGTCGCGCTGCCTGGCGTGGGCGCGGGGGCCGGTTCGCCTCTGCCGTGTCTAGTGGGAGGAAGGGGCTTGTGAAATCGGGGGTTAGAGAGGAGAACCTCAGGATGCTGGTGCTTTCTCAGGCAGATCAGTTTTAGGATCTGGAAGTTAAGAATCTGGAAACTGAGTCTCTTAAAACTGCACAGGCCAGCGCATTCCTCTACAGGTAATCTTGTGTGCCCCCAGAGGCACCTATCCGTTTTCCAGTTTGAAGGGTGTTATTGTAGGCAGCGAATGTTTTGCTGTACGGTGGTTTGTTTGAGGGGAAAGTTCTGATTTTGTGTTTGGTTGCCCTACAGATGCTATCAGGATGTGGAGGGAAAAAGCCTTATTAGGTAGAATTCTCATGGCTATGTCCCACCCCACATTGACGGCTGACCCCATCTCTTCTCATCCAATACACGAGCTTGAGGGAAGGTGTGGAGGCTGCAGGGAATCGGGGTTCCACTGGTGGGAAGGACCAGTAGAAGTGGGGGGGCTTGGGACAGGAAGTGAGAATTTTTATTTCCTTGGGAACTTAGATGAAACAACGGAGGTGACAGAGTTGAGTTCCTCAACTTCCTGATGCATTACTTACAAACTTATATGTAACTCAGCCCTTCTCCCTCTCCTTCCTTCTCGTTTCTGAGGCTGTGGGGGTCCCTCTCAGTTCAAGGGCTGGCCTCCACCTGTGCTCGTCATCCATCTGCTCTGGAACTTGGCCCAGGGACCCGCCGTCCGCCCCCTCATCCCACGCTCTCCTCCGTGGTTCTTTCCCGGAGGGCTGTGATGCTGCTGAAGTCTGTCTCACCCCGTCAGCCCCTTTCCTTGATCCGTTTCTTGCCAGCATCTTGTCTCTCTCCTTACCTTGTCCATTGCCTCATCTCTCAAATGGCAGTAACAAGAGTAGCTACATGATAGACTTATTGAGAGGATTAAATGAACTGGGACACGCAAAAGACACAGAGCCCTAGCTCCCCCTGTAAGACGTCAGTAAGTCAGCAATTGTTATTAGCCAAGTTTCTGGCTCCTCGAGCTAGGGACCCTGACTCATCCCCTCTCTAAGAATGAAGAAACTGAGAGGCTTGTTCAAGGCCACAGCTCGTAACTGGCTGAGTGAGGGATGGAACTGGGTCACTTCGTCGTTTATCTGAACTAGCTATAATCCCTGTTGTCACTGTTTACCATCCTTCAAGATGCAGTTCAGTTTGCAAACAGAGCAGCTCAATGACGTTTTAGAATCTTTTATTTAGTTATTTATTTTATTGAAATATGGTTGATTTACAATGTTGTATTCATTTCTGGTGTAAGCATAGTGATTCGGTTATACATACATATATATTCCTTTTCATATTCTTTTTCATTACAGGCTATCACAACATATCAACTATAGTTCCGTGCTCTACAGTAGACTTTGTTGGTTATCTATTTTATAAATAGTAGTTGGTATCTGCAAATCTGAAACTCCCAAGTTGTCCCTCCACCACCCCCTGTTTCCCCCCAGTAGCCATATTAGATCTTTTATTTTTTTAACTTTTATTTTGAAATCATTGTAGACTTAACAGAGGAGTTATAAAAATAATACAGTGCCTGTATATCCCACACTCAGCTACCCCTGGCGATAGCAACTTACATAAACATAGTACAGTGATCAACACGAGTACAGCCCTATTAACCACACAGCAGATGCTCTGATTTCACAGTTTTCCGCTCACTCCCTTCTTCTGTTCCAGGATTCATTCCAGGATCCCACCCTGCACGTTAGTTGACTTACTGTCTCCTCTGATCTTGTCTGTCGCGGCCTTGGCACGTTGTAAGAGTAACTCAATATCTTTTGTAGAATGTCCCTCAATTTGGGTTTGCCTCACGTGTTCCCACGATTAGACTGAGGTTAATGCATTTGGGGAAGAAGCTTTGTAGGTGACGTGACCTCCCAGGGCATCACGCCAGGAGGGCGGTGACATCTATGTCAACGTACTACCATTGATGACGTTAACTTTCATCACTTGGTCAAGGTGGTTCTGACAGTAAGGGTAGCATTGTATCCTTTTGCAGTTAAGAGATGTTTGTGGGGAGATACTTTGAAGGTTTCCACTTAACTATTCACCCACTAATTTTAGCCTTCATCAATGGGTCTTGCCTGTAGCAAATATTCCTATGGTTTTCTTTTTTCTTTTCTTTTGCTTAGTTTCTTGGGGAGCAGGTAATTTAGGTTTATGAGTTTTGTGTTTGCTTTTCAACGGAGGTGCTGGGGACGGAACCCAGGACCTGGTGCATGCTGAGCCCGTGCTCTACCGCTGCCCTCCACCCCCCCCCCAACTCCCTGTAGTTTTCTACTGGCGACTTTCCTATTTCCTTCATTCTTTCTACAATTATTAGTTGGAATTCTCCTGGAAGAGTTATTCCTTTTCCTGCTTTCGTTTATTTATTCAGTCAGTTTATTTACAGCAGTACAGACCCTTGGATGCTTACTTGATTCTCTGGGCTATAATTCAACACTATCCTTATTTGTTTTGTTTCTGTTTTTGCTTTTTTTTGCTCCAGTTGTTCCAGCCTTAGCCATTAGGAGCTCTTGCAAACTGGCTTCTATGCCCTTTCCCTATGCACCACCCCCAACACACACACACTTTTTTTTATCACCTCCTTACTTCCCGGCATCACAGGATGCTCCAGGCTCAGCAACTCAAACAAACCTTAAAAATTAATTACAGCTATGCATCAGACTTGAAAATTAAAATTTCTCATTGGACAGCGCATCCCGTCCTACCCCTCGCCTTTTAAAAGCGTGGCACTCCTAATGAAGGATTTGCCTTGTATGGCCCCAAGAAACCACAGACGATAATAGCGTCTTTCTTCTTTTCCCCCCATGGAAAGTCTTGGAAATCACCATGTAAAGTATGGAATGTAACATTCGAGTCACATAACAACGCCCGCCATTCAATTTCCTTTCAATAAATGTGCACATGTTCCCCTTCCTGATCAATGTCCCCGAACAAATGTCGATTTTCGGGATGGTGCGGCGGGGTATCCTGCGGTGTTTTCTAGAACTTTAGGATCTGCGAGCTTAATTCCCCTATTTCAATAAACGTGTACCTCACCTGGGGCGGTGACTTAGTTCAGTCACCAGCCGTCTCTTCCTACTGAGCGAATTAAGCTTGAAAAAGTTGAAATTAAAAAGGGACTCTTATCAGGCAAGGTTGTGCTGCCAAAATTGTTTAGTCTTTCTTAATGTTGCCCTGAGGGAGCTTTTTCTTAAAAACTGATTTTTAAGGTAGGCATGAGAGTTCTTTATTCTTATAGTTCCCACAGCTAGATTAGCATGGACTGTGGATGTCCCCCACCCATCACTCATCAGTCGGTTGCCATGACAACCAGGGGAACCCATCAAATTTTAGGTTCAGCTTTAATCAGCTCTCGTACTCGCTCCATTTTTATATCACCCTTTTATGCAAACACCTTAGATTACTTTCAGCATTTCTGTAGCAGTGGCAGAAAACCAAATCCAGCACACAGATTTTGAAAGGATTTGTAGGGCAAAGAGCATCTTGGGGAAGGTGGATGCTTATATTTTCACATCTGGATGGTATCATAGTGCTTAAGCAAAGATCAAAATAAGATGGAAAGAGGAGGGAGGGTATAGCTTAAGTGGTAGAGCACATGCTTGGTATGCACAAGGTCCTGGGTTCATTCCCCAGTACCTCCTCTAAAAATTAAATTAGTAAACCTAATTACCTCCCCCACAAAGTAAAATAAGATGGAAAGAAAAATCAGCAGATTGTATAAACTTAGCCTAAACAACACATTCATGCCTTTGCATGTATAAAGGCAAAATTTTAAATATAATAACACATCATAACATAGGTGCAGTATAATGAAATTTCTCTAGTCTCACTGGAAAAACCTCCAGTGGTATGGTAGGTGCAAAAATATTTTATTTAAATCACATGCAAAGAATCTGAGATAGCAATTAAACCATCAGTAATTTTGTTTACTCTTCATTGGTTTTTCCAGAGAAACAACCAAGTAAATATTGCTTGATTGGTATGAACTATGAAAAGGTTCCAGATGACTGAGGTTTCCAATAACTGTAAATTTATAAACAGTTACATCCACAAGTTCATTGGTGGATTGATTATTTGGAACTCAGGAGACATTTTCCCATAGGAAGACTTTTAATAGTTGGCTTCCCAGGTAATGGGACAAAAGCCTGCTTCGTCTATGACACATCTGAAGAATGGATGAAACGTCGCATTTCAGTTCCACCGAATTGCCATTGTTCTGCATTGCTGCCATGAGACTTTGCCTTCGGGGCCCTACCTCTGGTGGCAGCGGAGTCAGTGAGGAGTTCACAGGCGGCCCCAGCTCAGCAGCTCCCTGGGGTGGGAAGAGGGGGAGAGAAGCAGAGCTTTCTTGGCAGAAGCAGGGACTTCCCATAGTTGACGTAGACCCTCCAAGTCCCATAACTTTGTCTCTCTCTCTTTTCTAACCGATGTTCTAAATTAGGAAACCAGGGAAAAGATTTTCTTCTCCATTAATTTGAAAAGAGGGCTGTTAAAAGTCCAGACTCATGATACAAGACATTCCGTGGTGGACACCATTAACATCTCTTCCATTGATCTGCAACTTTGGAGTGACTGTGGCTGCCTCAGCTTCATAAAAATAAAACAGTAGCCAGATATTTTGAAGATCACGAAGTCTTCTCTCAGAAAAAAAGAAATGTTTAGTCACCTTCATAAGGACTGCATGCTCAAGGTTCCTTTTTCTGGGGTATTATACAGAAAGAGTCCTAGAAACTTTTCAGTTCAGCAACTATCATTTAATTAATTTCAGACATTGTGCAATGTTGGCAAGGAAAATCCTCCTAAATTTCAAAAAACTCGTACCTGCTCTAGTCTAATTGAATTACAGCCCCACCGTCAAAGACCAAGACACTTGCCGAATATGAATGTGTGTCCTGTTATGCCCTCTCCCAGATAATGACCCTTGGAGAAAAAAAATCAATGTATTTTTACATAAATATTATAGTGAACATTTAGAGTGTGCTTATTACTACGTGCTAGGCACAGCTGGAAGAGCTGAACATATTTGATTCTCAAGCAACCACATGAAGGGTCTGTATAAAATATAGACTGGGGTTTTCTGAATCTCAAGTGATAGAGTGTGTGAAGTACTTACTAAGTACCTGGCAGATAGTTAGCGCTCAGTAAATGAGGGTTATTTTTGTGAGCAGGGCTGGTTCTGTTGCTCAGAGTCCTTTTGGAACTGCTTTTTGAACTTCCTTCCGAACTAGCACATTAAACGATTCTAAGAACTCAGTTGAATGTGTTTATAGTTAAAACTCAGGGTTTTATGTTTGCCTTCTCTCTCTTCTTTTTTCTTTTTTTGGTGGCCACTAGCTCTGACCCTAGCGAACCCCCCTATTCATGAGCTCGGTGCTAAATCTCTCTGTCTCCTTCAGGAAAAAAATCCATCTTCAACAACATATTTGCAGGTCTTGATGGGATTCCCAAATAATGAGACAAGTGCTCTTAAGAACTTCATAAATAAGTGCTTTAAGAATGCTTTCAGCGGCGGCCGTAGACTGGGAAAAAAACCACGTGAGGACCAGCACGCATATCAGTATATAGGCTCTTATCTCCAGCTGTGTGGCTTCCTGCACTCAGCCCTCTCCGTCAGGCGATGGAACAGCTCAGGTTAGCTAGTAGGGGCCCCTGACTGCTTCTTCCCAGCCCCTCTGTGAAGTGGGTCTGTGAGTTCAACACACCTCCTCCACCTTTTCAAGTGGGCTGGCTCTCCAGGGGCGCCCCGCTCGGCCTCTGCATCCCACCGGGTGAGACGGAGGTGGGTGAGCGCTCAGGGAGCCCGCGGCCGCCCCGGCCGAGGCGGGGCGGCCAGCGGGTATTACTGTGATCGCCACCGCAGGAGCTCAGAGTCACGCAGGGCTTTTGCATCGTTATTTCATTTAATCCCCTCAATGGTCCTTGAAGCAGGGTTAGTCCTTCAGTTCAGAAATAAGAAAGCAGGCATAAGATGAAGGCATGTGGCCCAAGCCACAAGGTTAGGGTCTCCGTGTGGAGGAGCCAGTGGGCTGACTCCAGGCCCGATGCTCTGTCCCGTCCGCGGGGCCGGGGGCAGACAGAGAGACTCGTTGTCTGCCAGGCTTCCCCGCAGTCCATCCCTGACGGCTGTACCAGTGTCTCCTCTTTGTCTGCCCTTTAACTCCTCGAACAGGATTGATTGCTGACATGCGGAGAGCACATATGAATCAGGGGCGAAGCTCCGAGGCTGATGCTCTTGGGGGAGGAAGAATCAATGTCGGCAGCATTTCAGGCACCCAGTGTTCCTTCTCCTGTCACACTGCTGGGAGAAATGGCCTCGCTTTGGTTCCCACCCAGTGCCCACTTACAAATGATATGGATACATATTTGAGTGCCCGTGGTGAACCTTACTGAAGTGTCCAAGATCCAAAAGGTCTCGTGGAGTCTGGATCTACGTATTTGCTTTTCCTTTGCATCCAGAAAGAGTGAGCCCCTCGCGACCAAGTGTGCAGGCAGACATCATGGACTGTACCATCTCCAGTGACAACAGTCCTTCAGTGTTCATTTATCATAAATGTCCACTGAGCATTTCCGCCATGCCAGGCCGCGTGCACCACGGTGGGAAAACGGCGGCCAGCAGAAGCAGTTCCGGTCCTCGACTGGGACTTGGAGGGAGAGGTAATTCATCAAACAGTTGCACACATGCAGTGCATAGTTGCAGTGGTGGCAGTGCTGCTGGGGCCCTTAATGAGGACGTGTGACCTAGTCAGGGAAGTTGGAAAAGAGGAAGGGAAAGGTGGCGGTCTGACCAGAGCAGAGGAAGAGGGTGTGGTTCAGGAGCCCAGCGAGAGCTCAGGGTGCCTGAGGCTGCCTTAGAGGGTGTGGTCCCCGCCCTGAGATCCAGGATGGGGATGTTCTAAGCATCCCCCTTATGTCTTGGGGACCTCACTCCAATCGGGGAATCTGGAGACCCGAAAAGGAACTATTACAGGGTGGAAGAGACAGATCTAGGAGATGCTGGTAAAATGCAAAGGACTCAGTAATTGAGCTGGTAAAGGGAATAAGGTGCGGCGTGAGGAGGCAGGAAGATACCAAGGTTCTGACCTGCATGCCTGGGGGCGGTGGTATCATTCACTAAGCTCTCTAGTACCTGGTGCTGGAGTTTTTACAGGTTGTTTTTAAGGTTCACGTGCCATGTACTCATACTGTATAGTATGACTCTGAGAAAGTAACCTGCTTCCCTTACAGAACGTGCAACCGAACGATGTGGGGTGGAGGGGTTTTTTAGGATAGTCTATCTCCTAAGACTTGCTGCATAAACTTGGCAATGGTAACACACAGGGACGCTCCTTCCAGAGGGGGCAGGAGGCCTTAGAACTTCGGTGCCCTGGTGGAGGAAGAGGCTGGGCATTTAGGAGACATTCTTGGCAGGTGAAGGAATGATCTGGTGACCTCTGAAAAGGCACTGTGAATCACTGAATAACACCATAATGCAGGCCAAATGGAAAAACCCAGTAGAGGCTCCAAGCTTGGAATGACAGAATCTAAGACTCGACTTTCGTCGGGATGCCAAGCGCAATCAAAAGAAGTGAAACATTTATTGGGAGCAAGTGGGATGGTGTGATTTGTGGAGACGGAGGGTGGACTGCGACTTCTTTTCCTCCAGCAGCCTCTTCAAACTGTTCCCTGCCTGCTCGTTGCTACATCTTTATAAATATCGCCATGGCAACCATTGATATGAAAAACATTACTGGCCTGGGCACGGCTGCTCCAGCTGTGGTGGCAATTCCCACCACAGTGGTCATTTCCATTGTTTGTACAGATGAGTGAGGTCCTACCTGGAGCCTGTTACAGCTTCTTTTGTCCTGATAAGACCAGTGCTCATTAAATCCCCCCTGAGGTTAAGTGGCATCTGGGGAGGGGCAGCTTCACCATCCTTTGCTTTCTTCTCTGAGGATGTGGCCAGAGACGCACCCTGCTAGTGTCATCCGTGTTGGTTCACGGGTGAGGATGGGGTGGTGGGGTTCCTTCTTGTATTTAGTTTCTTCCTTCTGAATCTCTTCCTTCTCGTGTCTACTCCCAATCCTGGACAACCTAACTCTGCCATTCTGGACTTTCTGTCCCTCGGATCACTCTTCTCCCCGAGTCTCAGGTTTTATAATCCTTGCTGCTTTCTTCCTTTTTTCATTCAACAAACATGTACTGAAAGGCTTCCCTTGGCCAGGCACTCCTCTCGGTGGCCGGGACGCCCAGGGAACAGGACCCCAGAACTCCTGCCTTTGTGGGGCTCACATCGAGAATGTCGGGGGACAAACAATAAACATAAAGAAATGATGGGTATGTTAGATCACTTTTTTAAAAAAAGAGTAGGACACAGGGGTGGGCGTGCTGGGCTAGCTGGGTCACTTTCTGATCAGGCAGCTCAGGGGGGACACCTGGAGGAGGGGGCCTGTGAGCGGACTTGAAGGAGGTGAGGTGTCAGCCGGTCAGGGAGGAGAGTTGAGGGTGGGCCGTGCCGGCTCGTCTGAGGATCTGCAAGGGGGCCGGAGGGAGCAAGACGGGGAGTGTAGTTGGTAGAAGTGGTCAGACTGGTGGGGGCAAATGATGTAGGTCCCGGAGGCCTCTGGGGGGCTCTGAATGCAAGTGACGTGATCTGGCTTGTTTTACTAGGATCACAGTATCTTCTGTTTGGAGAATGACTTCAGAGGTCCCAGGGAGGCAGAAGAGAGAGATGTGATGACAGTCTTGCAGGAACCCAGAGAGGGATGGTGACGGCTGGCCCCAGCATGCCTGCAGGGGGTGTGGGGGGAAGCGCGTGGATTCTGGATGTACCCTGCACGTGGAGCCACGAGGATTTACCCATGGACTAGAGCATCTCCTTTGGCGTTTTTCTCAGACTCGAACTAGGAGTAGTGTGCTCTTCTTAATAAAAATAGGTGCATATCCACACCCGCATTTCATGTGGGGTGCAGCTTTTTAAATTTGATATTTCCTTTTCCGCAGGGGCAGCTCCGGCTGAACCAGCAGCATGCAGTAGGAACAACCTGGCTTTGTGGTTAAGAGCGCAGGCTCAGAAGTAAAACTGCCTGGTGCCCCTGCTTCCCGAAGTGTGACCCGGGCAAGTTACTGAGCCGCTCAGGGCCTCGGTTTTACCATCTCTAGGACGGGGATCATGTGTCCCTGCTTCACAGAAATGTGAGGGCTAAAGGGACAACAGAGATATAAAGCCTTTAAACCAGTGTGGGCACGTGGTGGGTGTTAAAGAAAAGTTAATCATAATTATTTTATTAGCATTTGCCTTAAGTGCTTTTAGTATCTTCTTAGACTAAAAACAACCTGAATATTCTTTCTAAATTCGTGTTCTCAGAGACTTTTTGGCAGACTCTTCCTGCTCTTGAATATGTCCATGGTGGCAGAAATAGTCATTGCCTAACTCCATGCTTCTCCGCCTGCAGAGCTAATGCAGTGCTTTCTCATTGCGCTGCGTAATCGTAAAGTTATTGTGTTTGAAAGTCAAAAACCATTGAATATTGAGATTTAACCAAATGTGCGTGTGCATGTATATATGTATATCTGACTATGTAGTGAGAGGCCTTTTTGGTCTAGCTTGAGAGTCTGACCACCCAAGTTTGTATCCTACTTGTATCCAAGGTGACCCTACTGGACAGAGCCGTGCAACCCTGGACACAGTGCTGACCCAGCTTCTGCAGCATTTACCCTTCTGTGATCTAGGGGCAATTACAGATCTATCTCACAAGGGGTCTGGTGATGGTGAAACGAAGTATTCTCATGAACTAGCTCATAAGACAGTTCCTTGCACAAAATAAATGCCCCATAAATATTGGCTCTTTGTAAAAACAGTGATCTCTGGCCTGGGCAACCTGATGGAGAGCCCCAGTGCCTGAACACCCCTGGGGGGAAGCGCTAGCTGCAATTCAAACAACTTGAAGATTATGTTTGTTTATACGTGACTCCCTACTAGACCCCTCTGATTGCGTGCTGGGATCTTCTGTCATCCACTTAAGATGATCACGAGTGCTCAAGCATGTTTTCCCTACTTCACGCAGGAACTTGGAATAAAACCATGAATGATATATTTTTTTTCTTAGGGGTGTTTGAAGAGTTGTTGAAATTTTAGTCATGATATTTAGTGTTATGAGTTCCCTATGCCTGTTGTTAAATATGCCAGCATTTTATTGACACGTTGCTATGAATTGGGCAGCCAGCTACAGTACTGAGTTTCCCCTAAAGACTGTGAGTATCGACAAATCTGATGGCAGGCAGTCCAAGGGAATGCACGTGTGTTCAAAAAATAATTAACTTCACAGAGGATAAGGGGTATGTGGTTGTTTGATCCACTGACTTCTACCAAGTGCTTCAGGCAACTGCTTGAGGATATAAGTAGGTGGTTGCCATTAATTTTGATATTTGTAGCATCCTTCCTTTGAGGAATTCTTAACATTCAATTTAATTTTGAGCTTTAGCCTTCTTTTATTTCTGTTTCTCAACTCTGCCTACCCATAAAAACCAATGGGGGAGTGTTGGAAAATATTTTTTAAATTTTTTTATTTTTTAGGGGGGAGGTAATTAGGTTTACCTATTTACTTTTAGAGGAAGTCCTGGGGGTCAAACCCAAGACCTTGTGGATGCTAAGCATGTGCTCTACCACTTGGGCTATACCCTCCCCTCAGCGTTGGGAAATATCGAAGCCTGGCCTTCACTCCCCAGTGGTTCTGATCTCGTTGGTTTGGGGTTGATCTCAAGAATCAGTTATTTTTTAAAGAATGTTTTATTTTAAACTTTTTGTTATGACATATTTCAAATGCACACAGAGGACAGAGAATTATAATAACAAGCCCACGTGAACCTCTCACCCCACCATGAAAATGAACTTCAGTCACTATTTTAAAAAATCTCCCCTAAGTGATTCTTCCATTGCAGAGCCATGGTTGAGAACCACTGCTCTATGCTAATAAGACAGAAAATGGAAGGACTGTTTCAATAGACACTGATTTGAGAGAAGCTGAAATTTGCTCGAGGCCACACAACAATTTTAAGACATCATCCAGTCCTCTGTTCATCAAGCCATAAGGGCATTCATGAACAGGTATGGTTAAGTGTGTGCCTGTTTGATTTTGTTAGAGAGGGGACTCATTGGGAAATGGGACGTGGGACACCTGGAAAAAAATTCAGAAAAGGGCTTAGAAATATAGTGTTTTCCCATTTAGAATCTTTACACCTTGACTCACATATCATGCCCATCCACCTAAGCTCAGTAAAACCTCACTCGGTGATGAAGAGCTGATGAGCAGGGGTGGGCAAGTACCTTAGAGCTGATGGATGGATCAGAGGGACAGGTGGGAAGGGGAAAGGGCCAGTGGAAATGGTCCTCAGATTCAGGGAGAAAAAGCAATGAACCGATGGCAGAGTAATCGCAACCTACAATGGAGGTTTGTAGGCTAGTCCATTACATGTATATATACATGCATCTTACTGAAGTCAACATTTGAGTTGCCACCTCAGCAGTAGAGAATTGTGAGCAAGCCCTGGTCTGGGCTCAGAACTTGGAAGATTATTTGATCTCAGAGTTGGACAGGACTTAAAGTACGGTCTTGCCCAAATGCCCACCTAACAGAGGAATCTCTTCTGCGGTATTATTGACAGATGTCATCTGGTGTCCCCTTGACCCTTCTGGCTGGACAGCCCACTACTCATAAGATAGCTGGTCCACATTAGAATGCATTATCTTTTATTGAACTGAAACTCCATTCTTCAACATCCCTTTAATGAAAGAAAACATTTCTGATGCCCCTCCCCATGTTGTCTTATATTACTTTTGTTACTTAAATATTGATGTAAAACTAGATTTAAGTTTCTCATGCTGTAGGTCTCAACTATAAAACCAAACTAGCCTTAGAAATTGATATGAAAAAATACAGGACTGATACAATTAACGTGTTAATGGAGTTGATGATCTCGTTTCTCTGAAAAAATTCCTCATGTTGTGCTCCAGGGGAGAAGGGTGTAGCCTGTGGTCAGTTTCTTTCTTTAGTTTGGTCACTAGCTCTCATGAAGCAGCACAAGGGATGCCTGGCTGCATATATGTATGTTCTAGAAAAAGGTATGAATAACTAAAAGTCTCTAGTTGCCGGGCTGGGGAGAGTCAAATCTCAAACTTAACCCAAACGGCCTCCATTTCCCGTTTTAATGAGACATCCCTTGGCAACTTTGTGAAGATGTTTTGTGCACTTGGAAATTAAGGTCAGAGTTGCAGTGTTATTGCAGTTTTCAGCAAATGGGCATCTAATCCAATTACTGCTAGAATTGGGTACAGAACAATCTTTCACTGTTATTTATTGCTACACTTACTGCCAATGAACGGCTGTTGCAAATTGATGTACGCAGCGACAGGGGCCAGGCAGTAACTCTTCTTGCCAGATGCGTGCTGACTGCCTCCCTTCAGTTCTGCTCACCTACATGGCTGACTCAGGCCATCCTCTCATTTGTCTCTGCTCCACCTTCCGTGCAACATCTGGGTGGATAACTTTGTCACCTGTGTCATTACTGCTGTGCCCTGGTCACCTGGTTCAGTGGTTCTCAAAACTGAGCATGACTTCGAATCACCTGGGGAGCTTGGTGAAAGTGCCCCATCTCTGGACCCCATCCCTGAGGTTCTGGTTTGCTTATACTGGGGCTGGACCCAAGATGCTACGTTATTAACCAGCGCTCTGAGGGATTCTGATGTAAGGGGTGTGAATACTTTCAGTGCTTTCCAAGATTAGTGTTGACACGGAAATATAAAACGTAAACTTTACAACCTGATTGAGAAACTCTGGCATCCTTCTCAGATCTGTATTATCTGCAAAAAAGCCCGCTTTGGATGTTCTGACAAATGCCTGATAAACATCTTGAACAGGAAAGAGTCAATAGCATAGGCTCTCTTTGAAATGGCTTTGCTCTAATGAGCACCAGATATATTTCAAGGGACACAGATATTCTAATAATGTTTTCATTGACTCCTAGAACATTCTGGAAGCTGTGGACTAGAGCGGAACCACATTTTCAGGTTGTACCCATACTGTTAAGTATGCCTGAATAGGGAGGCAATTGGAAATGGAAAAAAAAAATGGTCCTGGAAAACAGGAATCAAATCAAGCAGCAAAGCTGACATTTCTCTTGGAGTAGTTACAGCTGCATGTTTTGCAGTTTGTAAAGTTAACTATATGTTTGCCCAAAGAGAAGACCATGGATCTGGACACAGAATCAACAATAAACCAGACACCTGAGTGTGTCTTGTTACCATTTATTCTTCTTCGGCTAATTCTTGATGATTGCTGTTAGAATGAAATACACTCGCTGGTTAGGAGTATTTATGACTTTACAGGAGGTTGAGGGGCTTGCTGGCATTTATTTTATGTCTTTCTGGGGGAAGTGATTAAAACGTTAAGTGTCTTGGCACAACCCAACAGGGATCATCTATCTGTTTGGAGTATCAGCGTGGTCTCAGATGGTGAACAGCTTGGGAGTTGAATCGAGTAATATTACAGATTACCAACTCCCATTCTTTATATTTTGTCATTATATACAAATTGCCAAAACATAAAATATTCTTGATGGGTTTTTATTTTTTTTCTTAAGGGGAAGAGAATAGAATTATTGAGCATTAAAACTTTATAAAGAACTGAGGATTGGAATAGCCCTTAAAATTTTACTGTAAGAAATTATTCTATTGAAAAGTGCTGAGATTTCTTTCAAAATTTGCTAGCAATGGAGAAAGCAAAAAATAGTTTAATAAGGGCACATTTTAATATAATGAAACTTACATGATATGTACTGGCCCCGCCTTTTTGACTAATATTTTTACAAGAGCACAAAGACAGAAAGGAGGCAAGTAGGGAATTTGATGAATACAAATGATTTTTTTGAATGCTGTGCTAGCACATCTAAACTTGCTCCCTCTCACATGTACACATTTTTCTCAGTTTTGTGCTGCATTTGTACTTATTGGCATCTTAAAATTTCGTTTTGCATCTGTGCTCTGCATGTACGTAGACCCCTGAAATGATGTATACAAACTCAAAATGAAGGAAGCATTTGGAAGCCTTGATGAGCTGTTAATTCAGCACTATTCTTAGAACCTCGAAACTCTCAAATGAATTTTTATTTCAGAAGAATAAGCTTGTTGCTTCTGAATTATGCATTCATCCCTGCATTTCCCTTATTTATGGTCCCTGGTAACGCCACAGCTGAAGATTTTGTGTTCTCATTTCACAGACTTGATGTGCAATTCAGGTGCCTGACCTTATCCTGAGCATAAAAGGAGCCTCAACTGGTTACTGCAAGTGTTAACATTGTGCTAAGGCAACTGGTGCTGAGAAACAGTCAGCTTAAAGGACTGAACGATGCGGAGATATTCTTAAATACCACAGTGCTTTAATGGAGGGTGGTCTGAGATTGCCCACAGGGTGGGTGAGTGTTGCCTGCCTGTGAGGGTGGCCCCATTTGTAGGATTTGCTCAGCCTCAGTATTTTCCCAGTCCTTGCACTGGAGGGCAACGCCCCAATGGGGGCCCTGGACAGACTGTCCATCGTCTCTTTCCGGAGTCTTACTGGTGAAGCTGTCATACAACCTGTAGTCTTGTTGATGAGGCTGGTGAGATGACCTGCAAATTCTGCCCCTGCCTTGGCTATCAGGCTGGAGTCATCACTGCTGGTCTGGTAGCCGAGGACCAGTGAGTCAAGATGCTGTCGTTGGATGGAGGTTCATGGGGAAGCTTGTTTCTACAGCTTGAGATGAAGGGACACACATATTTTACCTGAAGTCAGTTGTGCCCCTTTTCTCTGTACCATGGTTGGAATTCTGGATTGGCCTTCAGTGATGTATCTTGTTTACAAGAGAGCAATTTCAGGAAGCCCCCATGGAGGGGAAGCCTTAGGATGGTGGGAGAGACCAGAATGGGTATCCTGAGACCAGAGCTGGAGTCCTGGAATCTTTCCCCACACTTCATGGATTATTTCAGCATTTCCCATGTGAACAGACAAAATTTGGAATCTGACTGTTTTCAAGTCAAATTTGCACTAACTCTGGTGCTGTGTGAAAGGCATTCCTTTTAACCAAGAACTGCTTTTCTATAGTCCACTGAAAAAGCATCAGGAGAGGTCTTACATTGACAAGAGTCAAAAAATTCTCTGAGGGTAGAGTGGCTTTATTTTTGTAGAGAGAGGGAAGCAGGGCGGTACCCATCTTTTATAAAAAAGCAAATGCAACTCTGATAGCATCATCACCTTGCCTTCTACTTTATTTTGTGACTTCCCTTCTCTTTTCCACACGGAAGAGCTCATTATTTTATTTCCTGATGAGAGTGAAATAGTTTCTCATTATTGCTTTTTACCTAGCGGGTATTAAGATGTGATCATGTCTTTTTATTTTGTGGAACCCTAGTGTTTTTGAAGCATAAGACATTTGGGAATAATCCTTTATTTTATGCATGAGGGAACGGAATCCTCAGTCAAGTGACAACTTAGTTCATTATTCGCTGTCCGTTCATTTAGCAAAAGTGTTTGGTGCTTGCTTGCAATGTACCCAGTGAGGCACTGCGGGGAGACAGAGATGACGCAGAGCAGCTCAGGCACAGTATTAACAAGGTATAAGGAAGAGGGTTTATTACAGAGATGCAAGCAAGTTACTGGTCAGCTAGCTAGGTGCTACTCATGAATTTTTGTTTGGCGTTTCTTTTTCTCCGTATGTGTGCTAGGAAAAACAGAAGAGCAGAGAGCCTGGGTCAAACCCAAAGTGTTTCGCAGTCCTTGCTTCCCAGATTTACTCTTACACCACGAAGCAGTATGGTTTTTACTCTGAAGTTTGAATTCATGCAATATGCAGATAATTAGCTAGGTACTTCTAACTTTTTAAACAAGATTTAGTATTTGAACAGTTTCTCCCAAGAAAATAGACATTCATCCACTATTGCTGATTTTCTCCATCACCAGAAAGATTGATTTATCAGTCAGGGAGAAAACAGTTTGCTTTCAATTACAAAAAAATAGCAAAAATACAGAAATAAAATGAATGAAAATATGAAACCATCTGTCTGGACTGATAATGCCAACGTAGTGTATATTGTAAACAACACAATTTGTTCAAGTCCACTTTGAAAGGAAAGTGTTTTAGAGTGTGCACAAAAGAGGAAAATAAAGCCTTTCTTTATTCACAGATCTTACATGCAAGACACACAACCATGTATGTACAGGTGTGATGTGTGCATGTATGTCTCCAACACTCGTGTGGCCCTGATAGGAAACTGATGCAAGTAATCACCCCACATGTCTAGTATTTGAACTTTCACCTCTATCTGTCACCTGAAAGATAGTTCAGGTCTTTGTTCTCTCTGGTGCTTGGGACAATGCCATAGTCACCTCGTATCAGTTCCTGGTATTGACCCATCAAGTCTTTGCAGTGTCATCAGAGTATTTTTCCTGACATGTCTTAGGTCACATTTTCTTCCTCAAAATTTCCCAAAGCTGTACATCTTCTACAAAAATAGTTCCTAAACTCCATAGAAACACAGCAACCACAATTTTCCAACCTCCTCTCTCCTGCAACCTGAAAAATGTCTCCTCCGGATTCTATTGCCGTCTTTCCTGTCCTGGAAACGCAGGCCAAGTCTTCCCACCCCGAGGGCCCTGGCAGACCAGACCCTGAAGCTCCGCCACAGCCCTTTACTCTGCACCACATCTTTGGCACCCAACAGTAAATGCAATACTTCTGTAAATCCATTTTTCCTTCCCTAAATGAGTCGGTGAGTTCCCGGAAGGGTGACTAAAAGCATTTGGAGAGGCCCTTAATATTTTGATAAATGTGCCTTGGCTGCTTGTTTAGAGCTTAGATATTGGGAGACGACTGGGAATCATTTCTTTTGCCTGCAAATCAGTGTACACCCCCACCTCTCCATTTCGGCGGGAAGCCCTACCAATAATGACTTCCCTGGTAGGCTGGGAAGCCTAGACCACCTGTAACTAACCGCAGGCTTATGGTGGGGAGGAGGGCGATGCCCAAAGACAGGAAACCTCTTTCTCAACCTGTCTTCAGATCTTCTCCACTAACTCAGTATTTCTGGGGTACCCACCCTAGGCAAAACATCGCCAATTTGATTTTTTTTCCTTTCAAAGGGGAAAAAAAAAGACCCCTACCAAACCTCTGCAGTCCCTAAGCCAATAAATAACTCACCTGAAGGTCAGGAGCACCCTCCCCCTCCCCTCCCGGGGTGTCTGGGCGGGGTGGAGGGGGAGCCCAAAAAGCGCAGTGCAAATCCAGAGGCGACGCGATTGGCACCGGTCTGGCGGCGTCGGCCCGAGCCTGCCCTGCGCCCGGATGGAGGAGGCCGTGGCTGCGCGACGCTCCTGAAGTCCCGCGGCGCCCCCTCCCCCGCGCCGGGAGGCGCAGTCGGGCCGAGGTCGGCTCGCGCGCGGTCCCTGGGCGTGTGCCCCGCCGCAGCCCGCGGAGCCTCGGTGTCTCCTGCGAAGGGGGGCGCGGAGCGCGGCGAGCAGCCCGCGTCTGCGGCTTCCGCCCCGCGCCCGAGCCCCGCGCCCGGCCGAGAGCACGCGCGCCCGAGCCCGGGCCCCCGGCCCAGCCCAGGTAACTTTTCTGCAGGCGGAGCGGGGGGATCGGAGGGGGTCTCGGGGTCCCGAGGTGCGCGGGCCTGCGGCGCCGCTCGGCCGCCCGAACCGCGGGATCCCGGCGCCCACCCTGCCGGGCGGCCCGGACCCTCGCGGGGACCCCCGCCGGGCCGAGCCGGGGCGCCGCGCCCCCGCCCAGGGACGTGCCGGCTCCGCCCGCCGCGCCGCAGCATCAGCCAAGCGGGCGCGCGGAGCCCGAGCCCTGACTCCCGCCTGGGGGCCTCCCTCGGAGCCCTGGCCGAGAGGGGCGACTCGTCGGCCCCCTGCTTCCCCGCTCTGTCAGCTTCCTCAGCCCCCCGTCCGGGGCGCCATGTTTTAAGTTACCCCCGGGGTGGGTGGGGTGGGGGTGGGGCGGGGCGCGGGGGCGACACTGCGGCGCCGCCCGGGGCGGGGGTGGGGGGGGCTGCGCTGGGCGCGCGGCGGCTGCGGGCTCGTCCGGGTGCTCGGCGCGGGCGGGCGCGGCGCGGGGCCGGTAAGGTGCGCTCGCACAAAGCATCCCCGCTCGGGAGCGGCCGGCCGCTTTTATGTAACTTGTCCGCTTCCCCGAACTGGGGCAGCGGCCCCCGGACAGCGGCGGGGCTGCGGCCGGCCGGCCGGGGCGGAGGAGGAGGAGGCAGCATCCTGAAGAGACTGCTCGGGGTCCGGGCACCCGCGGGGCCGGGGGGCCGGGGGCGGCGCGGCGCGGCTCACCTGGCGCCCGCCGGGCTGCGGGCCGCCTGGGGAGGCGGGTGCGCGGGCGGCTCTGCGGCGACTGGGGGCGGGGAGGCCGGGAGGCCCGGGCTGGGACCGCGGGAGTCGGGGGTCTCAGCCGGTTTCCGGGGGCCGGCTTTCTCGGATCTCCCCCCTTATCTCGCCCTCCTTGCCCTCCCCCTCTCCCCTCCCCCCACCCCCGCCAAGTTCACGACTTCTGCAATGCGGTGGGTGTGGTTTCCTAGTAAATTGTCACTGTGGTCCTTTGCATGGGAGCCTTCTCTCCCTTTTCGGTTTCCATGTTTCCGGATCCAGAGTTGTCTAGGGGTTTCTTCTCCATTTCCAGCCCAGGGTTAAAGTTGGGAAGAGATTGTTGCAGAACAAACAGAGTGATAAAGGAAACATGTGGTATTAATTACGCGGGGAGGCCGCCGGAGAAATCCTGCGAGGCCAGGCAGCCCTGCGAACGCGGCGCTTGCATGACGCGTTGAAGTCGGTGTCTCAGCTTTTTTACATTAGTCTTGCGGAACTGCTTTTGCAGATGTTCTGCGCGTCCCTTTGGGGGGGCCAGTTTCGGCCCTCTGGGGCGGCCAGGTGTGTGCCGGAGTCTCTCCTGGTAGCATTAACTTTCTTAGTAGAAGATTCGTCACACCAAGTGCTGAAAACATTCTTTTTGAATTTTACACAGATTTTTAAAGTCTCAAGGAACCAAAAATGATTGAAAAAAAAAAAAAGCTTCCACTTATGATCTGGGAGCTCTGGACATAGCACCAATTGCAGAAAATTAAGCAGAAAAGCTCTATTAAAATAGCTTGCGTGACCCTGGAGAATGAGAGGTGATTTAGATCTTGGCGCAGCTGGAATTTTAAGAAAATGCATGTTAATGTTGGTATCACAAACGTCTAAAACTTTAGTTGGAGTAACAAATCTATTGTGTGAGGAAATAAATTCTACATTGAGAAGCCTGACTTTAAATTTCAGAGGGCATTGATGAAAATAAAATAGCTGAATACTGAGTCATCTCATTTACATTGTGATTTTCTGGTGGTTTAAAAAAGCAAGGTACCAGATGCACCAGTTACTGCATAAACTTAATCCAGCTAATACACTTTAGGCAAGTAATTTTTACAAAACAATACATGTTTTGTGAATGATTTATCAGTAACGGGAAGGGCAGCCACTTTACTGAATTGTCAACCCCTTTTGAGGTGGAGGACTGAGAAGATACAGGTTACAGGTCAGTGTCTTAGTGAAATGTTTACATTTAATTTTTAAGTCATTTCTTCTGCAAGAATGTGATTTAGGTTAAAAGCAGTTTTTGTAAAGTCTTGTGCAGTGTTTGGACTTGGGCCAACTTTGAATTGTGTTGAAATAGGAGATGTGGAATTTTTTAATTTTACTTGATCAGAGGCTGTTTTATATACACTTGGTTTTTAAACATTGGTTGGTCAAATGCATTAAGGGGCCACTCCGGTAACCCTTCGTGTACCAGATGTGATGTTGTATTTTGTGACTCATTTCTGGATTTACTGTATGTTGGATTAAGCATGGCACGGACAGGCTGTCTGTTTTATTTTATTCTGTGTTGTAAAATACATATTTATCTTTTGAGTGCTGAAAAAAAAAAGCCTTTACATTCACAAATGAGAGTTCATAGCCTCTCCAGTAAAATAGACCTCCAAGAGTAGGCTGAGAAATAAGTACATGCTTCCTTCTGTGAGAGTTTGACAATAATGGAGAGAGAGATGTCTTCAGTACTTGACTTCCCTGGTCATCTTTCATCCCCAGTCTCTTCCAAGTAGCCAACCACAGTTGTCCACCGAATGCCAGCTTTATTATGGAATAAAGTGTTACTAGTGGAAACCGTGAATCAGATTTATTTTCCTCTCCACTTCACTTGGAGAGATCTGTAACGGTGCACTTGCAGCAGCTATTTCTTTCAAAAGGCCACAGAGCGGCTAATTTGTTGGAAATTCATCAGACGCTCCTGGAGGGCTCTGCTGTCATCTGATTGGCCTTGGCTGGAAAGAACTGTGTGCTCAGAAGGAGGGACTGGAGCAGTGAAGTCATTGCCCTGCCTGGTGTTGTGACATCACTATGGCTCAGAGGGAACAAGGGTGGGGCAGGCAAAACCAGACCGTCTGAAGCATCCTGCTGGCTTTAACTTTGCCTGATGAATGAACGAGACTCTCCTTTCTCAAGCTGAACTGTGCCATAAGGTATTGTTTTGAGAAGAAGGAGAAGGTAGATGTGGATGCAAGACTATGGGAGCGTGTGTTTCATAGATCAAGGAAGAAGGGTTTTTGTTTTTTTTAATGCAGTAGTAGTAATCATTGAATATTCCTTTTACTGGGGAAATTCTGCAATTTTTAAAAAGGACTATTTAAAAATTATATTTAAGGATTAAGTCTATATTAATGCATAGAGTCAATGTATTTCTTATTCTTTGTACCAAAATAGCATTCTTACTAAAGCCTTGGTTTGGGTGATTATTGTTGTCTTGTGAAAGTATGTGGTGTCTTGTCAAGCTATAATCTTTTTTTCTGGGTAGGCAGTGTTCTGTCTGATTTATTTTTA
Organism: Vicugna pacos; assembly: GCF_048564905.1. Taxonomy (NCBI): domain Eukaryota; kingdom Metazoa; phylum Chordata; class Mammalia; order Artiodactyla; family Camelidae; genus Vicugna; species Vicugna pacos. The sequence goes on along the minus strand of NC_133010.1, from coordinate 23,977,333 downwards.
AGCGATGTGTTTGCAGTTGGCAACTGGTAAAAATGGAGAAAGTGAGAGGTTTCACAAGTGTGGGAGATATCTGCAGTGACTTGGGGTAATTGATTTCTATTTAAGTTTGTTTTATTTGCAAATTATTTTCTAATTTAGCGTTTCAATCTGAATTTAGAATTCTAGTGCAGAGATTGATCTGGTTTCACCCAGATTAGTGTTGAATCAGTTGTAAAAGGAAGCCTGAAATTCTGAGGCTGTAAAATAAATACATTTAGCGTTTTGATTTCTGAATTGAATGTGATGTGAGCATGAAGAACAGGAAAACCACAGCACAGCTGCAGGGGCCCGGGGTCCTCTCTCCACCTCCCTGGTGAGATGGTGTCCTTCTCTCATGTGAGTGTATCACGTCCAGGGGAGCTCTGGGCAGTTGTCACTTAAGTGTGTGTCTTATTCTGGACACATTTCCAAAGCAAAGGGAAGGAAAAGAAAATGGGGAAAATGGCACAAATAAAGAAGTTGAAATTAGGTCCCAGAGCTGCGCTCACTTGGTTGAAAACGTTTTCAGGATGACATTTTTAGATCTTACAGTGATCGGTTAAATTGCACACTTTGGAATTGTAAGCTTCTATTAGCACCAAACCCCTAATTCTTCGGTTAATTTGCAGTACAGAGAAAAAGCTGACAACTTAATTTTTAGGTGGCTGACACTTTGATACGTTGTTCCTGTAGCCCATCCTTACCAATTTAAAACAAATAAATAAATAAATAAAAGGAAAAGAAAACACAGAAAGGTTTGTATTAAATCCAGAAGACAGGTGTGCTATTTAACCTGCCTCGTGTGCGTACTTCCCTCACCGGTTACGCTGAGTGAGTGCTTGCGGTGAGTAAGGAACTTACTTCCCTTTGAGCTTCATCCCCACACCAGCACAGGTTCTGAGCACTTACAGTATTGAGTAAATATTTACGGAATTGGATCAAAAATGAGGTCATTTGTGACTTAACGCTTCACTACAAAAAATCTTGGAAAAGCCTTAAAAGGCACGGCTGCTTGTTTATAAGTGAGAATTACTGGACTCCCGCACGCAGTCATTATTTTTAACGGCGTGATCCTCTTCGTAACAAGTTTGCTGCTCGGTCCAGAGCTCAAACTGGGTAGGTCTACAGGTTCTGCCTGTTGGGAGCAGAGACGGCTGCGGGTTCCACGGGGAAACCAGGGCGGCTTCTTTGTGAGATGATGTGCAGGTGGCCGGCCTCCTTTCCTGCCGGCTCTAATTGGTGTCACGGAGGATGTCGGTGGAGAGGAAGTTATCAGAGGAGGAGGAGAGGGACCAGATTGGAACGTGACAGAGGCTGCAATAGGGCTGGGTGATGGTGGTGACCCTGGCGTTGAACTAAAAAAGAGGAAAACTAGTTGCTGCTGCAGATCTCTCTTCTTTGGTCATTTTTTATTATATATGTAGTGTTTACATCCTCAAACAGTGGCTTTCTGTGTGTTTTATTCAAGCTCCAAATTTCATCATTTCTAAAACAAACCTCTTTTTCCCCCTCACATTGTAACATCTCTGAAATCGGGATATGTCTTCCAGTTGCTCTCAGCCATGTGGCAGGGAGAAAGCTGGCAACTTAATGCATTGATTGGGAGCAGGCGTCCAAAACTGGAGATTGGGTGTCAGTTGATTGGAAGAACATGTTGGAGACAGGAACGGAGCACTCGTACGAAATGGTGCATCTGCATGAAGACACGTAGATGGTGCTGTGTAAGGGCACAGACCAAAAGAGTAAGACTCTGACCTTGTGAAGAATTTTTAGGAATGTCTTGGCCAGTTTGTTTTGTTTCTGTTTTCTCCATGTATGCACAGAATACGTGAATAAATCTAAACAAGTTCTTTAAATAATTGGAAAATTAAAATTCCAGCGTATGAGTGATTGCTTAATTGGCCAAGTGCTACAGATCATGTTATCTGTGTTACAATTAATGGTGTCGTGAATTTTACGAAATATGATTGGTCACTTGCCTATGTGGATTTTAAAAATCCTTTATAACGTTCAGTGCTTGTTGACATGGCCCATTCTCTGTACTAGTAATTACTTTTTTTATGTGCATCCCTTTAGAAGAAAAAAATCTATTGAGCGGTCTTCATTTTCCATTTTGGCTTTTCCATTTTAGTTCTTGGAAGATGGTCGGACTTTGATAGTGATTAGTCATTTAGAAGATATTCCATCTAGAACACTCCAGAATCAAAAGCATGTACCCTGGGGAGTAGTCGGAGATGTGTTGAAGGCGAGGGTGTGGAAGGGTTTGGAGATGAGACTAAAGAATATTTTGAACTTTGCTAGGTAGTGGGGAGCCATTGAAAGTTGTAGAGCAGGAAAGACGTTCATCTGGTGATAAATGGAGGACATATTGGAAGAATAGGAGTCTGGAGACAGATGGTCTCTTGTTAGTGGACTGATCCAAAAAATTTCAGAAACTGAGTATAATGATATTTCCTCTCAATGATTGATATTTTGGCCACTCACCACATATATTTTTTGTGGTTGTATTTAGTTGAATATTAGCTCTTCCTTCTGGACTGTTTGGGGTGGCAAATGAGATATACAGAGATGGAACACTTCATTCTTATTTGTCCTTCCAATTAAAACATCTTTGTTATTTCAGGTATTAAAAATAATGCATGCTCACTTTAAAATACTTTTTAATAATACTGAAAAACAAAAAGGAAGAAGTCTTGTCATCTAGACATGGCTACTGTAAATATTTTGGCAAACTTCCTCTCAAATCTCCCTCTCTGAGTGGACAGTAACCTGTCAGTGGGTCTTGGACTCAGACAGACCTGGGCGGGGCTCCCAGTCTTGCTGTGTAATCACCGTGTGACGTGGGTCAGGTCTCTTGACTTCCGTGAATCTGTTTGATCGTTTATAAAGTGGCCACAGAGCTTAGACCTCAAGGACACGAGGACTAAATGATACAGTGCGTGCAAAGCACTGAGCATGGTGCCGAGTGCATCACAAGTGCCTAGTTAGAATTAGCTCTGCTTTGCACAAGTGCAGGGTCACTGGTGGTTCCCTAATGTTTGACATGAGTAAACTTCTAATTTAAATACTTCATCTGTTTTTAATATGTAACCGTTTTCTTTTTTACGCAGCAGTATGTTTTGGGAAGCTTTGTCTTCTACACAAATCTGTATCTACGTCATTATTTTCAATGGGAAATAAATATTTCCTATGGGTCCTGTCCCATCCCGATAAAGCATCACTGTCTTGATGATGATGATTTGACTCCTTGTCATCCAGCCCCTCCTCCTCCTGCACACATTTCTCATCACTGTCTTGTAGCACACACAGCGGAGGGCTCTGGCGAAGCAGGACATTAAGCAAAGTTAAAGTCTCTGATGATAATTGTATGCATCTCAGTGTTGTGGGGGCCTATTTAGTCCTAACTAAAACAAGCAGCCTTGCGCCCCACACTTCCTGACTGCGGAGTCTGAGCTGTGTTGTGGACTCTCCGCAGGGCGTGCTGGTACCCTCCGCCTTCCCGTGTGCCTCCTGCGTGTCCCGGGGGCAGCGACACCACAGCCTCACCTGACCCAGACTGAGGTCAGAGGCAGGCTCAGTCTACAGCTGCCAGGCAGGTGCCCCAGGAGTGTGGGCCACTCTGCTGTGTGACTGAAAAGCCACACAGCTTTACTTGAAATCCAAGCTTGTTTTCCCTAAATTCGCAAAGTCAAGGAAAATAGCTTTATGATCCTAAGGTGCTGCTGTCTGGAACGGCGCACCTGGGCTTCTGGTCGGTCCTCCTTCCATCACCGACTCTGAGCTTAAGGCGGGCCTGGCAGCCTCCGGCTTTTCTGTAGCTCTTACCTGTTTTTACACCACAGAGGTAGAGAGGGGTTTTGTTAATTTCATTACAGAGACTTCTCGATATCCCCCCCAACTTTATCCCATTATTTTGTGCTGTTAGATGTTGACTTTTATTAACCTTAGTTTAAGAGGAATACTCTTCGTGGACTGAATATAAAGTTGGAAAAATAGAGGTTGACCGATTTGTCTGCTTATGACATTTGGAAACTTTTCCTCCTTAATTCTTTTTAACATTTTTAATTTTTTTAATTGAAGTATAGTCAGTTTACAATGTTGTGTTAATTTCTGGTCTCCCCTTCATTCTTTTTTTTTTTTTTTTTTTTTTTTGGTGGGAAAGGCCATTAGGTTTATTTATTCAATTCTTTATTTAATGGAGGCACCAGGGATTGAACCCAGGACCTTGTGCATGATGAGCATGCGCTCTACCACTGAGCTGTACCCTCCCCACCCGGTTCTTAAACTCCAGGCAGCGGTAATTCACCGGGAGGAGCTGTGTTATAGATAAAGGAAGTACAGTGAATTAGACAACACACAAACTGAAATGTCTGCTCACCGTCAGCTGGGTAACTTTGGACAAGTTACTCCGTTTCTCTGGGCCAGGCCCCCTGGCTGTGAAGTGGCAATGACGGCGCCAGTCGAGGTTGAAATGAGACGTGGGTGTTGGAAGCCATCTGGGACGGTGCGTGTGTGCACGCAGGCACATAGGGGACAGTCTCCCGTTTCCGCCAGGAGTACCGTCTCCCTCCTTCGCTGGTTCCTAGGGAACATCCGGTGTTAGGAATTGTGAGGCTCCAAAGATAAATCCTCAGGGGGAGTGTGGAATTTTGTAACGTTCCACCACAAACGCTGTAATCCGAAAGATGAACCTCAGTGAGAAGATAGAATTTTGTCAAATTTGAGACGCCAAAGAACAGTAGTAGAAGTTTGCAAAGAATTAGCCACAGTGGTTCTCAAATGTCCCTGTGCAACAGAATCACTTGAGGACGTTGTTTTAAAAAAAAAAAAAAAAAAGAAGCAATCTCCAGGGACCTGTCCACAGTTCTCACTGAATAGATCTGAAGTTGGGTCTAGGCATCTGTATGTCCAGCAAGTACTTCAGTGGATTTTCAGATGGCGGTCCCTGGACCACATTTTGAGGTTGCTGGCTTAAGGTGTCTTTTTCAATGCATTGTAAATAAACAGTCCTGAAGGTTGAGATGCGGCTTCGCACAGAGGAGAGAGCCTTGCCTGGGTGTCACTCTGGCTGCTCCATCCCTTGTCACTTTTGTGGCCCTAGGAAATTAGGTAAGACTTAAAAGATTAAGGAAGTAGGATGAAGGGTTAGTTTTCTTGCCCGTTAAATAGGCATGAGAGTAACTGTGTAGCGTAATGGTCAGGAGTCGGGAAATGAGTGTCTGCGTGAAAATATGTGGCTCTTTAATACATCTTCATAATAATAATCTTTCTTTATGATTGATCACAGGAAGAGAGAGAAAAATCAGTGAGAAAGAGATGCTTCTGTGAGTAAACAGGATTCTGCTGATCAGAATCGAACTGAGTTACCTGGGTCTTACGGGTATTTTCAAGGTACGAAGCTCAGAACTTACAGACCTATAGGGGCAACGCAGCAAAGCATTGATTTCTTAGGCTCCAGAGATGAATTCAAGAGGGAGCTTCCAGCCTCTGTTGCTACATTTGCAGTGCAGCCTAAGAGTCTTTCCCGACGGCATGGCCCTGTCTTGGTCGAGAGCCAGCTAGCCAGATGAGCGTCCAGCCGCCATCAGGCAATGCCTCTTCCTCTCACTGCACCTTCTCCGGGTACCTACAGATGTGCATCCGCTAAGAGTGTTTTCATGTTAGGACAATATATGGACAGAGTGAAGGAGGGCATATACAATTACCAGTAAACTGAATTTCATAATTTCTTTTTCTACTCAATTTCCAGCCAAATGCTGCTCTGAAGCAGTTACTCGCTTTATGGGTTTACCTTCATACCTGTTATTTCTAAGCACTCTTATCTAAGGGTTGGATTTCAACTTGGCAATCTCCTTGCCTGCGACTTCTGGCTAGAATTGTAAACTCTCTTACTTGGTCCGATTCGTCCTGCAGAGCTGCTGCTCAGATGGAGGACACCCCCGCCCTGACGGATTTCCACTCTCCCAGCTCAGGGAACGTCTTACGGGCCCCAAGGTGGAGCCCCGTCTTCTGCACTCAGGCCAGCTTCCGTCCACATTCTCTCTTTTCCAGATGATCTAATTTCTGTGTCTCCCAGCCTAAAGAAGTATGTAAAACAAACCAGCCCCATCTTTGGACTCAGCTGCCTCCTCAGGCTTACTGTCAGTGTTTCTGCTGCTCGGCCGTGAGCCAGACGTCTCTGAAATTATGATTTTTTTCCCAGGCAGGATACTCATTTGCCAACAGGGAGGGTTAATTTGAAAAGACTCACTAACATCTACCAAAATACCCACATAAGCCGGAAAGGCTGATGACGTGGCACCTTGAGCCGCTGCAAAGTTTTCTTCTCGTGTCCTTATCCATCTGCTTGTTATTCCACAGATGCTTATGGAGTGTTCTGTATGTACCTGGTACCTTGCCGGGTGCTAGGGTTACGGCAAGCCAGGCCTCTGCTCTCCTGCACCCTGTATTTTAAGCTGGGGGACTGAGAGCATGCACATCGACAAACTGACTGCAGGTCGGGATGGGCGCGCTGCGGCAGGGCCATGTCCCCGTGTGGATGGAGCAGCAGGATGCTTCAGATTCTGTAACTAGGGGTGTGGAGCATCTTGCTCAGTCCAAGCTCTTCCTTCTGTTTGCGCCCCTCCTCTGCCAGTGTGGTGTCAGTCGTAGATCATGATCGGTACCAGGCAAGGACCACACCCTCAGTCGTCTGTGTGTCTTTGGGCCTCGCCTGGCGCCTTGCTGTGGCCCCACGTGAGCTGTAGAGCAAACAGCTTTTACTCCTTCTTGTACCTTACCTTTCTTGTGATGCAATTTTGACGTAGGATATACATTCTCTTCTTTCTCCTCTGAGTTTGATCTCTTGTCCCATCCCACTCAGATGTGGCCTTAACCATGAAAGTAATGAAGCTTGTACTTAAGCTTAAATTTGTAATTTTATCATCTTCCAAATTTGTGAATGTGTCAGCATTTACAAAACCTGCGCCTGCCTCTCAGCCCACGTTAACGTGCCCCTTTCCTGAATTCTGACGGCAGCTCTCGTGAACTTGACCGTGTCCCAGTTCATCCTCGCACGGGTGCACACGCAGCACGTCCAGGGGCTCGGGTTTATTTGTGATTCCACTGAAAAGTCGCTGGACCTCTTGGAGACATGCATTCATATGTAAAGGTGCAGAGCAGCCCCTCTCCCTCCGGAATTACTGTGACGACCCAGTGGTGTGACTAGTGTGAGCCGTCTTGGAGCAGTGAGCCACGTGCCCATCACTGGCCCTGTTTTTAGGGAGTTAAGATGGCAAACATTTCGGGGAGGGAATCTTTGATTCCTGTCCTGCTCTGCTGCCCCCGGCCTGTGCCTTCGTCCCTTCTCCTGACAGTGGAGCCGGTCCTGAGAACTTCCTGAATGCAGGGGTCGGTGATAGGGCCAGAAGCAAAGCGAACAGCACCTGCCCTCCGGGACTCCCTGTCCCCCAGGGCCGGGGGTGAGTCAGCAGATGATGGTGACTCACCATACTCAGTCCCCTCTGACCAGGGCTGTGATGGGGGATTGGGGTGTCACAGAGGAAGCACGCCTACCCAGAGGAGAGGGAGTGAGGTCCCACCTGGGACCTGGACAGTGACCGAGAGTCCGGACCTGGTGGAGAAGGGGGAGGGCCTGAGAGGGTCTGGAGTGGGCTAGCAAGGGGGTGGGCTGTGACTGACCAGCAGGTACAAAGGCCAAGGGGAGAGGGGGCACTTACTCAGTTCAAGGGGTTGAAAGAAATGGCACAGGGCTGAGGAGTGAGACTGGATCCCAAGAGTGCAGTGGGGATGGTGACGCGGGTGTGGCGGGCAGCAGGGTCTGCGGGACATCCAGGAAGAGGTGTCCCGGAGCCCTCACGCAGGCTTCAGTGAGCCAGAGGGGAAAAAAAAAGGTCCAGCATCAAGATCAAGGTGTGGACTCATTAGTGCGGGATGCGAGCTGTCAATGCCCCTGGAAGATGTGGCCCGATAGTGGGGAGTGAAGCGAGTCTGCAGAGGAGGAGAGAGGAAAGAGGGGAGGGGACATGCTGGGAACCGTGCTCTGGAAGGAGCAGGGCCCAGGGCTCCTGAGAACCCAGGCTGTTCTGTGCCGAATGCCTTTGGTTTAGCTGCTTTCCTTTTAGCCTTAGGATGCAGCACACTGAGGGGAGGGGTGTGGAGAAGAGTCAGGAGGTGGGGGAGTGGGTGCCGCCAGCAAGGATCATGGATACTCAGGGAAAAGCCAGGCGCACAGCTGCTTTCCCACACGTGGGTGGGGTGTGAAATACATGCATATATATAAATATATAATGTCTTTTTCTCCTTTTTTTGAGGAGGAGAGGTGATTTGGTTTACACACACATATACATATATATATGTATATCTTTTTAATGGAGGTACTGGGGATTAAACGCAGGACCTTGTGCATGCTGATAAGCACACACTGCCACTGAGCTGTACCCTCCGCCCCACCAATGATGTCTTTTTACCCAAGGTGTTTTATTTTTTTTTTTAAGAAGTATATTGAGAAGCAAAGGTGACATTGCTAAAGATGCCTCCCTCCTATGTCGATAAAGGGCTGCATTTAAAATGGTGACAGGCAGCCCAGTTGAAAGCACTAAACGCAGATTTGCCATCTTTTGTTTTAGGCAGCCCATTTCTGTGGATCCTAAAAGGCTCTAATGTGTCGTTTCAGAGAAAAGTGATGACAGGTTTTCCGTTCCCTTAATTGGTTCCCTTTCTCCTCGTAACAGAAATGATTCCACCAGTGGTAACATACCCTTGATCGCAGCTGAACAGGAACACTGCTGCCGCCTTGTGTGCGGCTCAGAGGTGCGTGTCCAGGTGACCTGCCGATGGTTCACCAGGAAACCAGAGGATGCTGAGATGGGGTTGAAGAGTCTTCCTGAAAAGTAGTGCAGAATATTTCTGATGCCCCAGAGTGCTTCATCTCGCCGAGTGCGCCTCACGGCGCTCTCCCTCCCTCCTAGGAGCAGCTACCCGTCTGTTTCTCGCAACCGTAGAATCTCTTCATTCCTTTCCACCTCGCTCCTTCTAGCATCACTCGATTATTGGCAGCATTGTTTTTAGTGTTTAAGCAACTTTAAGGGGTGTGCTGTACCTGGTACCTGTCCTTCTGCAGCCTGCTTTGTTCACCGGCACGTGCTGGGTTCCCGCCGGGGAGCCCACTGGGTGGTTCCGGTGAAAACCGGAGGCTTTAACCGTGGTTCCTGGCCCCTTACTAGGCCTTGAACAGGGCTGTGCTTCCCACATCAGGCCGTGACACAGTCAGTCCCCTGTGTCCTCGGGTTCCACATCCCAGATCCAACCAACCACGGAGAGAAAAACAGTTTTTTAAAGAAATTCCAGAAGGTTCCAAAAAAAGAAGTAGAATCTGCCGCCAGCAACTGTTCACATAGCATTTACATTGTATTCGCAGCTGTGTATGTAGCATTTACCTTGTATTAGGTGTTGTAAGTAACCTAGAGATGGTGTGAAGCACGCAGGAGGCTTTGCAGTGGGTTGTCTGCAAAGGCCGTGCCGTTTTGTGTTAAGGACTTGAGCATCCGCGGAGTTTGATGTCTGAGGGGGTCCTGGGACCAGTCCCTCATGGACACCAAGGGACACCAGAATGTCAGCTTCATGAACATAGGACCTGCATCTGTTTTGTTCACCATGGACCCCCAGCTCCTACTTAGAACAGTGCCAGGCAGGTAGTAGGTGCTCAGTAAATACTTAAATGAAGGCCACTTCAAGTAGAATATGAACTTACGAGGAGACGTCTTCATCACTCTTCAGCATTTCATGTAATGGATGTGGTTTTATTCAGTGATCTAACGTCGAGTTGTAAATAGAACCTTCCAAAGTGAGACTCTGCGATGAGAAGAGGTGGCCTGGGTGGCCTGGGGGCCCTCTCTGGGATGTGAAGGAATTGGTGTGGGCGTCAGGTTGGGACCGCCCTCCGCTGAGCTGTGCGTTCAGCCACGCTTATCAGGGTGACGGTTGGGTTCCAGTCATTTTCAATTAACTTGGACTTGCAATTCTTTATGCTCATTAGAGTGGAGTAAGTTTTGCCCTCCTCAAGAATTAGCACTTCCCTGTTGTCAGTTCCCTCCCAGACATGCCATCTGGCCTGCCCCCTTCTTTCCCTTCCATTTTTAGCATAGTCTAAGGTAAATAGTTTTATTTTTTTTCCTTCTTTACCAATAAGTATTCCGTTTTCTTATCACCTGGAAAATAATTTGCGCACCTCTCATTTTCACTCTTTGTATTCAGTACTGGGAGAATCAAAGCGTGGCTGGTTTTCAGTTCTGAGCTCTTCAGGTAAACATCAGGTAGGTAAGTGAGGTTTTGATTAGGTGTGCATGCTAATTAAAGAAAGATGAATGATACGTTTTCATTTGGACTCCCGTAGAAAATTATTCTGAGATAGAAGGATAAATAGTTGGCAATATCATGTATAACTTGATGGTAGTGGTTGTTTGAAGTTTAACTGTTTCATTTCTTCTATTTCTTATATCCTACCATAAGAAATTTTTAAAAATTCATAATGTGACTCACATGATATCAGAAGTGGAGTTCGGAGGAGAGATTGGGGCGGAATTAGTCAGAAAAGGAAAGGGGAAGGGGCCGCGCTGGACACTTAGGTAGAAAATCTCACGTAACTTGGTTTTAAAGAACTTCTTAATCCAAAAGAAAGGTGGCATTGCTGCCTTTTTTCTATTTCTTTATAGAAAAGTAAATTTTTCTCTAAATCTGAGGATCATGTCGAGGCTTCAGGAGGACAGAGCTCCAGAATTTCTCTCCATGTAGCTCCGGGTCCTCAGTAAGCGGTGGTGAAGTTGCATGGTCTGTCTTCGCTGTTCAGTTTGCTTTCAGTTACACTGCTTTCCTCCTGATGCCAGCGGTGACTCGTTCTTGGCCATGGCTCAGATGAGTGTGGTGACTTGCACGTGTCTGGTTGGTAAAGGGGCACTGGCTGACAGGTAGAGAGGGTGTGGACTTAACTCTTCTCTAGTAACTGGAGATGTGGGAGGCCCCCGGCCCGTCATCTCTCCTCGTGACCTGCTTCAGTGTGCGGCCCACACAGATGGTGACCAAGACATGTGGGTGCTACCCCACTTTAGATCCGTCTGTCTTCAGCTTCTCTGATTTTAGGAGGTCCGATGACAACCGTTACCCAGTTTGCAGCCACTGCTCCTCAGCCTGGGCAGTCAGGAGTCCGTCTCAGGCCCGGATGAGCAAATCTGATGTTCTGAAGTTCCTTTTGATGAGTCTGTAATGACCGAGATAATTGTTTGTATGACTTTCTCATGAGATGGAATTGCCTGATAGAGCAGTCATGTTCCTTGGCGTTCTTTTCTCTGATACCGAAAAGAGGATGAGGCTGAAAAACGTTTCAGTAGGAATTCCAGCGTCTTGATAGCCGTCATAAGCACTAAGTGTGCGTCGGCCGTTTCTCTTATGTAAGGTACCTCCTCGGAAGATGTCCTGAGGGCCCTGCAGGGACTGTGATGCATCTGCCCGATGAAGGGAAGGTGACCGAGTGGTGTTCAGGTGCTCTCTAATTATGGAAGAGTTACAAGGCCTGTGCCTTCTAAGATCATTCTCCTCACATCTTTAAGGTTCTGGGAAGATACCTGTAAATCTTTCTTTCATACATTTTGTATTATTATCTATGACATAACAGTAAATATAATTTGTGTTTGGTATACAAGTATTATGATTATCACTTTGTGTCATGATCATCGTGGAAGTTTTAGATCAGTGTCGTGCTGGGCAGTAAACTGTCTTTATGTTGTGTGACGGTTCCAGCTCAGCCCCCTGCTCTAACAGCGCAGTCACGGGCAAGCTCTGTGACTCAGCTGCTTGCGCCGCGCAGTGTGCCTAGTGACGAGGGTCGTGGGCTTACGTGCAGTGTGCGCGCTGCGGAGTGCCCACCCCGGGTGGCAGCTGCAGCGAGGCTGGCCCCACTGTGTGACTGTGAGGATGGCTGCTAATATCCCTGCCGCTTCCTAGAGTTGACCTCAGCATGCCGGCCGCCGGGCGGCGCGGGCCATGGGCGCGTCCTGGCCGTGGGCCCTCCTGGGCGAGGCGCCCGCTGCTCTGGTTGTCGGGGCGCTCGCTGGGCGCTCAGAGCGGGGCCGCCGGGGCCGCCTGCCCAGCGAGGAGCCAGGGTGAGGAGGGGCCCGGAACAGGGGGACTTGGGCTATGTGGCTGCTCTCACGTTTGTGTGTCATTTTGAATGAAATGAAATGGAATATGGCGCATCCGCGGTGAAACTGGGTTTCCTACAATGGTGGTTAAAAGTGAAGAGCGGACCGGTGATCTCACGTGTTCAGGCTTATCGCGGGCATCTCCTCTCCGAGGCTTCGGAGAACTGCTCCTCACTCCTGCTTGTGACAGCTTGGGCCATCACTGCCGGCCTCTGGCTCTCTGGCTAAATGACAGGTGGGTGGCCCAGGCCTTGGCTGTCACACCCCTCCATTCCTGGGCATGTGACCCTCCCCTGGGCTCTTCCCTTTGAGTAGAAGCAGGTGGCTTCAGCCTCCTGAGTGTTCACAGTAGGAGAACGTGACCCTGCTTGGCCCAGAGAGCATGATGCCAGAAGAGACATGAGATTCTGTTTTAGCCAAGAACACTCCCTGAGGTCTCTGGAGCTGCTCTGTTTTCTGCAAATGACCAATGGAAACGGCCAAAATTTTTTTTGTTAATATTTGCTAATTAAAGACAGTAGGAAAGCAGCTGTTAGCAGCGTAATATAGTTGTTTAGAGCCCAGCCAGTTACTATCTGTGCGACCACAGGAAAGTTAAATGACCTCTCTGTGCTCTGCTGTCTTCAATTGGGAATAATAGTACCCACATCACAGGTTTATTGTGAGAATTAAATGAGTTAATATTTTAGGCCAATATGTGTGTGTACATACACACACATACATATGTATACACATATTCTTATAAATCACATTTAAATATGTCTTTAAATATCCACTTCTTGGGCATTATAAAGATATGTGCCTATTTTTAATCTTTTTTGGGGGGGGGTTTAGAACCCAAGAAAAGTAGTAAGGACATCATCTTGGACAATCCTTCTCCAAAATGTTGGGTTAATAAGCTTATACCAGCAGGTATTACAGGTTTTAAAAGCTGCTCACACTGGTCAGAATGGCCGTCATCAAGATATTTACAAATAATAAATTCTGGAGAGGGTGTGGGGTAAAGTGAACCCTCTACACTGCTGGTGGGAATGTAAATTGCTGCAGCCACTATGGAGAACAGTATGGAGGTTCCTTAGAAATCTAAAAATAGACTTACCATATGATCCAGCAATCCCACTCCTGGGCATATATTCAGAAAAGACAAACTCTAACTCAAAAAGACACATGCACCCTAATGTTCACAGCAGCACTATTTACAATAGCCAAGACATGGAAACATCTGTCCGTTGACCAATGACTGGATAAAGATGTGTTATATATACACAATGGAATATTACTCAGCCATAAAAAGAATGAAATAATGCCATTTGCAGCAACATGGAGGGACCTAGAGATTATTATACTAAGTGAAGTTAAGTCGAACAGAGAGACAGATATTATATGATACTACTTATATGTTGAATCTGAAAAATAATACAGATGAACTTATTTACAAAACAGAAGCAGTCTCAGACACAGAACACAAACTCATGGTTACCAAAGGAAGGGTGGGTGGAGGGATACACTGAAAGTAGGGGATTAACATATACACACAACTACATATAAAACAGGTTAGCAACAAAGGTTTACTGTGGAGCACAGGGGACTGTATTCAACATCTTGTAATAAACTATAATGGAAAATAATTGGGAAGAAGAATATAGATTATACGTATGTGTATAACCTAACACGATGTTGTAAATCGGTTATACTTCACTGGAAAAAAATTTGAGGGATTAAGTTTCAGATGAGGGAATTACTCATTTTGAGTGTCCCTGTTTGCTAACCCTGTGATGTTTTTGATACTAGATCCTTAACGTTGCTTCTCTTTCAGTATTAAAACAGAGTCTGTGTAGTGCAATTTATGGTGCGTGTAGTAAAAGAGAAAACTTCTCTGTTATTTTGTATCTGTTGCTTTGCTGTGTTGTGTTTCATTGTTTAAGATTTCGCCCCAGTTGGGATGACTTTTAAGAGCAATTTTAGTTATTTATGTTTTTAACTCATTGAAATTAGACATGGGTCAAAAACCAAGGGGAAAGGCGTGTGCTCCGAAGGCTTTGAACACTAACAAAACTGCGTACTGAGAGGGCTGATGACAGTGTGTGTGCATTTTTGAAGCTACGTAGTATACAAAAAATGAAATGTATTCAGTCTAAATGATGGTCTGTTGAGCATACTTTGCGGGGCAAATACCTTCTTTCGTCTGGATCACCCTTTATTTCTACAGATACTCATTGATTATGTTATTAAAACTATAAACATCTGTTTGGCATTGAAAGCAGTACGTGTTTCTATTCTACAAAGATGACTCTTGTACGCAGCGTCCTGAGTTCCCTTGCCTGATAACATTTGATTTCATTCTTGCTACAAGTTAAATCTTTTAACTGTTAATATTATATATTATGATTAAGGGGTTTTCAAATGGCTAATGTTGAAAATAGTTGCCAATATTTCAATATTTTATCACTAAGTTAATCACAGCAGTATTCTGAGTGCCAGCTGAGTTAGTCATTCACTCATTCATTGAACATTTCTTGAGCACCTGTTTTTTGCCAGACACTTTTCTACTTAGCTGTGGACAAAAAACAGAAAATCTTTGCTCACGTGGAGTTTATATGCCAGTCTAATCTTCTGTTCCGCCAAGCCTGCAGTATCTTCCATGGGTGTCCCGAGTAGAAGTTCCAGCTTTTTACTTTTCACCCTGGGGGTGGAGGAGGGCTGCTGTCACCCGGAAGAGAAATAAAACCAAAGTTATTCAGTGCAGCCTTTTCTAATTTTGTTTCCCACAATAATATATGTCAGTAAGAATGTTACTCTGTGTAACATAGCTGGGGAGAAGCAACTTTAAAGTGTTATGACCTATTTTATTATTAATCAGATTTCACATCACCAGTTTTTAGATATTTCCTTTTTAAACAGCATTTTGACCAGGGAAACATTGAGTTTAAATTCTTGAAAGTGATTTTCAGTGGAAGAACAGCTTATTGTTTATCTCTTCTTACTTGATTGGCAGTAATCTGAGTAACAAAATAGTATCCAGATGGAAAGTAGATTACGGTACTCGGGCATTTTCTAACCAGAACAGTTTAACTCCCGGGGAGGTGCCTGACCCCTGACCCGGCTCTGTCCTCACTCTGAGGCAAGCAGCTTGATGGTCTCCCTCTTAACACTCTATGGCTCAGAAACGTGTCCAACTTACTCAGCTCAGAAATAAACCTGCTGCCCTGCTTTGTTTGGCCGTGGTTACTTTATCCTTGATTTGAAGCCTGTTTCTTTTGGGACCGTCTCTGGTTTGACACCTTTGGAACATCGCTGCTTGCCGTGGGCTGTTGTCAGTGTGCCACGACGCCCAGCCGCGCAGCCGCCAGCCTCGCGCCCCCGACTGCACCCGTGACGCGTCTCAGGGGACAAACAACCCATTCCCTGAGCCACGTTTGCCGCCCTGACCCCCGGGGACGTTTCAGGTTGGGCGTGCTCACGTGTTCCATGTGCAGAGCGCGGTAAAAACAGGATGCTGTTTTCCCTTCCGGTGCCTCCCTGAGCACGGGACAGGGTGAAGCCCGGGGGTAACTGACTGCTGGAGGAAGGGGTCCCTGCTTGCTCACTTGGAGCCATTTTAGTGCAGAGAAAGGAGGGTAGATCCTTTTTCAGGAAAAACAAAGACAGCCCTGTGTGTCTCGGGGACCTCGCATAAGGTGGTCCACCGTCACCTAGATCAGAGGCCCTGCCGTAACTTAGTGAGGAGGCACTGGCGGAGGCTCCCTCCGCCTACGACATCCCAGCAGAGACGCCTTAGGGACCCTGGTGGGGACCCGGCTGGTGGCTTCAGCGTCTTCTTTTGACAGAGGCCTTCAGCAGCTTCAGAGGCTTAGACCTCTGCTCTTAAACGTGCTTGGCACTGGATTTGTCCTGTCGCAGTTCTCGGTCCTAGGTGAAAAGTAAGTGGCGCCTGTCCCTGAGAAGTTCTGAGAAGGAGAAAGAAATGGGGTGAAGTATCAGGAGTTATGGAGGTGAAGGAGGATAGGGAACTGGGGCTGAGGCGGACGGTTCTGGTCATAGCCTGTCCCCTCTCTTTACTGGGAGTTCTCAGCTGCTTCACAGTCTCCCCAGAGACATCCTCAGGCTTCCGCGTGGGTACCAGCGAGCGGCCCCGCTCGCTGCCATGTGGACAGACTTTGCCAGGAGCCAGGCGGGCGCTTTCCCCACAGAGCAACTGCTGCAGCTCCGTTGTCGTCCAGGCGTGTTTTCCTCTCTCAAAGCCTAGCGCGAGTCGTTCTCTCTGCGATTTTTCTCTCTTATCAACCCTGTAATTTTATTGTAATAATTCACTGCGAGATGTCACTTGACACACATCCAAGCTGCCGTCTTTGCCAGCAAACACACTGGCTGCTGATTTGCCAAATGGGTTCAAACACTTTAGTGAGCTTCCAAGTATTTGTGTTAACTTTTGAGATATTTGTACCAGAAAAAAAAAAATCTCTAGTCTTTTCATTTTAATCCTCCTCTTTGTTCATCTGCAAACATACGTCCCTGTAGAAGGATGTTTGTTTGTATTATTTCTAAGTAGCAAAAGAGTGAGGAGACCCTGCGTGTCCATCCAGAGGGGACCAGCTGCGTAAGTCTTTACATCCCAGGGTGGGAACCCAGTCAGTGTTAAATACAAGGAGATTGTCTTATCCACCTAATAAGGAAACTTTTTTCCAGTGCTTTTTAAAAAATTATTATTTAAAAAAATTTTTAATTGAAGGGTAGTTGGTTTACAATGTTAGTTTCAGGTGTACAGCAAAGTGATTCAGTTATACACGCATTTTTTTTTCTTTCAAGATTCTCTTCCATTATATGGTATTGCAAGAAATTGAATACAATTCCCTGTGCTATCCAGTAGGTCCTTGTTTTTGTCTATCTTGGTTGTTTGGTACTAAAGGAAAGCACCTCAGTTTATTGAAACTTTCACACGGGAAGCAGCAGATGATGTCAGGAACCAGCACGGACATCCCGGTGTCCCCGGGGCCACGTGGCTTCTGGCTTGAGAAGTTCTCTCCCTGGTCAGTAGAGTGAGTGAGAGGAACCAGCCTTCCTGGATGCCTCCTTCGCAGAAGTAGTCATGGGGTCCTTGGCCGGGTGGGACAGCTGGCCCTCACATCCATTCCGTCAGGATTTCCTGAAAGCAGCCTCTTTGTCGTTGGCATTTGAGAAGCCCACGACTTGGGTGAGCCCTTGGTCTTAGTTGTCATCTTGTTCTTTCAAGTTGGAGAACCCAGTAGCCAGGTCGGTTCCCAGTCGTGGCCGGTGTCAGCTGCCCGGAGGAGCGCATCCTTAGGTTGTGTGAATATCCGCCCCTGGACCTGGGGCTCCAAGTGTGGTCCCTGGGCCAGGGGCATTGGCAGCACCTGGAATGTTTGTTAGCGAAGAGCATCTTTCCCGAGGACCCTGCCTGTACCTGTTATCAGCACTTGGGGCATCCGACTTCTTATGGGCACTTGAGTTCATGATCATAGTCATTTTTCTAGTCCGGGAAATGATTTCGTGAATTTGAGGATGACCCTGTGCGCTGGCCTTCGTCTGCAGTGGCAGCAGGTCCTGCGCTGTGGGGAAAACCTGCTTCTGTGCATTTGTTTCCTGTGAATATCGGACCAGGGCAGAGGGGTGGTGGATGGTGCTCTGTGTTTTGAAAATGTTTTCTTTTCTTAAAAATCAGGCTGCTTTTTGTTTGGAAGACTTACTCCGGTAAAGCTTGCTTCCTCTTTTACTTTCTGACTTAATGTTCTCGTATCTCACACCACTGGCCTTGAGGATTTGAAACCGGGTGGGATTGCCTGCTTTCTCCGGGTTCCTCGTTGCCATGCTGTTTTTGGTCTGTCCCGGTGATGGTGCCTGGAACAGAGAATTACGTCAAAGACTGAAAGAGCTGTTGTAACGGGTTCAGTGCTGATGATCTGTGTGACTCTGAACCGGAAAGTTTCTCGTCTGGTTTTGGACTTCCCCATTTTTCCTGCTTAGCGTCAGTTCCCTACCCCCAAGGCTGGCTCCGCTCATCTGAAAGCAAACCCCGCTTCTGGAGCAGACCTGTCCCTAGCCAGTGGTGGAAGGATTCCTGTTTGCTCTCCAGGCCGAATTCCAATCAGTGTTCTTCCAGGAGCAGCACCATCCGGAAGAGGGCTTTTTAGGGGAGGCTGTAAAGCAGAGCTCTCTCAGCTCCACCCGGCAGCTCGACTGCGGCAGCTGGAAAGTCTAATTATAGGCTGGGAAGCCCCCGAGGAATTGCAGAAAGTGTTAGCAGAGGGCCTGCATGCAGACGACAGCTGCTGGCCTCGGGCACCAGGGAGCCACAGTGCAGAGAGAATAAAAATAAAGTGTCCCGTCCAGCATATGTTGGCCTGAGACACTCGTGCGAGTTACCCTCCTTGGTGTTAGTGATGATATGTTGGTGGTCAGTCACTGTCAGAGTTTTGGCTCAGACGCTGTGAGCGAGAACACACATCCGTTCCTCCGACCGTTCAGAACTGTGCGTTTGAGACGTTTGTCTCTTCTGTGTGTGTGGATTTAAAGCGAGCGTAGGCAGTCAACATTCTCGACCTGTAATTTGGAATATCAGACGTCGTGGGTGCAGCTGTGCCCTGACTGCGCTGATGGATCCTGGGACCAAGGAAATCCCACCTTCTTCTCAGAAACATATGGTGTGAGAAATATTCCCTTTCCTTTTTTAAAAAGCAGCCCACCAGCACCAAAGTCATACCAAGAAAGTGCTGACTCCTCTGAATGAATCCATATCTCAAGCTTCACATTTTTCTTCAGAGGTTCGTTTGAGTATATATTGTTTCTTTGTAACTTTTGCTAATATTTTGACATCCCTTGATAAAAGTAAAATGGATACGTACATTAATAACATGCCATGCAAATAAGGCTAGGTTTGTCTTTTAAAGGAGAAAACTACTTTGGAAAAAAAAGCAGTAATTATTTGCAGGTGGACTAGAATGCTTATGTACAAACAGAGGAAGAAAATGTATTTTCATATAATCTGTATTTGTACCACGAGTGTAATGCAACATTTTATTTTGGTTATGTTGTCAAATTACTTGTATAGAAAGTGCAAAAACATTTATGCCATTTGTGATTGGCCTCAGGTATGAAAACATATGTCCACTTAACCTTTCATGTTGCTCTGTGGAAAGGCACGCAAAGGAGAAGTGAACCCCGCCCTGTAGTCGGTGGCGAGGACTGTGCTGGACAGCAGCTGACGGGGCGTCCTGTTTCAGTCTCGCTGGGACAGGAAGGACGAAGTGCTTTACTAAACTAAAACTCATAGAGGTTAAGTAACTTCCCCAAAGTTACACAGCTGATTAACGGTGGAGCCAGTTGAGCCAAAGCGGTAAGCGATCTGACCATGGGGTTTGTACCCTTCCTGTTGTAGTGTCTTCATAAGACAGAGACCAGTAGGTGGTATGAACGGTTTCCTGACATAGTCACAGCAGAGACGCTCTGCCTGAATCCGAATGAGGGGAAAGTCTTTCCATGTCCTAAGCTGCCGCCTCCTCAATCTGGTCACCACACCCTGTCCTTTTCCCTGGGTCCTTCAAACCCAGCACAGACGTACCTGACTTTCTCTTCTCTTGCTGCAGCAGACATGTGGTCTTCGTGCTCAGACAGCTAGGGGAAACGAGGTTCTGCTGCTGTAACAACCTCACATCTCTGTGGCTTACAGGAGCAGAGATGCGCCTCTTGCTGGAGCTACATGGGCATTGTGGTTTGACAAGAGGTCTTTACAGGAACAGAGATGCGCCTCTTGCTGGAGCTTCATGGGCATTGTGGTTTGACAAGAGGTCTTTACTCAGGGTAGTAGCCGAGGGACCCAGACAGGGACAAGGACGTGTGGTCCTACTATGTGCCTAGAAAGAGGAGAACCGGAGATACTGGGGAGGGAGCTCTGTTAACCATGCAGCTGAGTTTCCAAGCGAGAGCACCACACACACCATCCACTGATGCCGGCGCCTCTCCCTCCTTAGAGTACACTCTTGTCCCCTCGCCGGCAGCTCCAGCATTTTTATGCGGGTGAGGCACAACCAGGAGGTGGGAGCTAGATTTCCCTTGTACTCGCGTTTGCATCGCCAGCCCTTTTTAACGTGCATTATTTGTAGGGAGGTAGGGGAGACATGGGGGGAGGTGACTTATGGTGGGAGTTGTCAGTGATGGAGATCATGAGAGGAGCTCCAGCTCCCCAGACTCCTCTCCATTTCCACCACACTCGAGGTACTAGGACCCTCATCTTTGCCTGCATCACCACAACCCGTTCCTCACTGGTCTTCAACCCCAGGTCTCCGCCCTAATCCATCCTCCACCTCCTAGCCAGCGTGATGCATCTAACACACTGATCTAACCTTACTACTACTACTCCAAATCTTAAAACCTTTAAATTGTCCTCCTTTGCTCCTGGTACATGTTGGTGAGTTAGTTCCCTCTGTGATCTGATCCCGAAAGCCTCTTTAGCCTCCCTGTCCTGTCGGCCTCAGCCCCCCCACCCAGACCCCCACACTCTCTCCTGGCCCTGCCATCTTCCTTGGGTGTCCGATGACACTTTCTTTGCAGAGGAATTCCTGGTCTCCTTGGTCGAGGTGGAGTGTCCCTTCCCCATACCTCGTAGCATCTGGGACATCCCCACCGTGTGGAATTTCTCAGCTCTGGTTCAGATCTTATGTGCTTACCTGTGTTCTCTCTGGACTCCTGAGATCTTTGAGCACGGGAATTTATATCCATGCCATTAACGTTTCTCGTTTTGTCCCCGACATTAACACATTGTGCTGAGTTAGTTGAAGGAGCACCGACCAGACAAAAGAATCTAGCCCACTAGCCCTCAAATTCTTCCAAAGCTGTTCTCTTTCCTTGTATTGCAGAATTTGACCGAAGGTTCTAACGCCACCGGATCGCCTTGTCTCTTTGAAAGCTATTCTCAAGTATTAATTTATTCAGGAAATCCTTTGAAGTGATGTGGGTACAGATTAATTTCCATACATTCTTCATCGCCAGCCAGGTGGCCCTGTCTGATTTTTCAGCGCTGTTCCCGGCACACCTTTCTACCCAGGAGGGGTTCTGTGTGTGTCTGGGAGGTTGGGATGTTGAGGGCCCTTAAAAAGTAAGCACAGGGAGTCGCCGCTTTGAAAATTAGTCAGTGTTTTACATGGTAAATGTAGGAAAGAAAAGAAATCCAGGGCAAGCTTCAGTTTAGTGCTGTGAAATACAGACTAAAAAAGTTACCTTGATTTTGTTAGCATCATTGTCGGAGAAAAAAACCCAATAAATCTGGGCCAAAAGCCAAGTCTCCTATCTTCATAGATGGGAGAAGCCAAAATTGTAGCCTCTGATT
Source organism: Vicugna pacos (assembly GCF_048564905.1). Classification (NCBI taxonomy): domain Eukaryota; kingdom Metazoa; phylum Chordata; class Mammalia; order Artiodactyla; family Camelidae; genus Vicugna; species Vicugna pacos. The sequence continues at coordinate 23,955,781 of NC_133010.1, read as the reverse complement.
ACCTTTGGGAATAAGGAGGCGTCTGGAATACAGACAAGCAAACATGCTTTCTGATTTTTCCTCCTTCCCTTGTAATGGAATTCCTGATGCACAACAAACTCAAAGTCAGTGGCAGCCAAGAGCTGGGGACACCTTGGTGACCCTCCTCTGTCTGCCTCTGGGTTCATATGAAGGTCTCTGGTCAAGATAGATTTCTTAGCTCTTTGTACTTTGTGTAATGGGTATCTCAGAACTTCTGGAACGCTGACTGCTTGTGGACCCAAATCATTGCCCGCTTGAATAAAGGGACAGCACCCAGCTATTGTTATTTCAACCACTCTCCTTTTTTTAGGAGATTGATGCCTGCAGTGAATTTTTCATTCCTCTCCTAAGTGAACAGGTGAATGGAGCTAGCATTTAAGTAAAAAATATTGATATAAATTTAATACACTTTATCAGATAAAATTTGAGAGTGATGAAGTGCACTTGAAGACAAAAGCACTAGATTAATGTTCATTGTACCTTAACCACACATGCACGTGATCTGTGTCCTAAGCACTGGAATAAAAAGCTAAAAACTGCTTGCTCCCTGCTGAAGAAGAGCTTGTGGTCAGGCTGGGCACCAGGTGACGGCAGAGCCGTTGTTGTAGGAACACGGGCACGGCTCCTGAGCACAGGTGAGGGGCTGCCCGGCTGCCGGGGAACTGGGCTTGGTTTTGTGTAAGGGGTGATGCTTCCCTTGGGTCCTTAAGGAAGAAAGTTGGGACCTCTGGGCCCTCTCATCACCAACCCTAAGCATAGTGGGTCCAGTCGTAGCCCTTCTCGGACCACATGACGTGGGGCCGGTTGGTAGACCAGACATCCTGCAGGTGCAGGTGTCCCCTGTGTCCTCAATACTGGTTTTATAACAAGCTCATATAGTGCACGTGTAGTCAGATCACATTCAGGGCTTTCCTGATGTGGAGAAGAGTTCTGCTTCAGAAGTACAAGCCCTCAAATACTATTTTTAAACTAGTATTGCAGTACCAGCTTCCCCTGATTTCCACACTGAGATACTACACCCGTATTGTGGGGTACACGTATGTGTTGTGGTACGGCTGCCTCCTGGCCTGGGTCGAGGGTGACAGTGAGCTGCGACTCGTTTGATTGTATTTAGCTGTTTTAATGATGGCAGTGTGCGTGTAACATGCTGTGAGGTGGTCATCGTCAAAGTAGGTCAAATCAAAAGGGTGATGTCAGAGTCTCGTATATTCAGGACCCAGCATGTGGCGTGTAAGTGTGACTGAATGACGGATTGATCAAATGAGGGAATGGTGATGAACAAAGGGTGATTAGAAAGAAAATGATGAGAATAATTATCTGATGAGCTGACACAAAGCAGAATAATAACAAAACAACAAAAATCCTATTAGTAGAAAATTGCCCCAAGTGCTTTGGGGAAGAAGGCGAACAGAGCAGTTTGAAGTGGATTCCACGGCGTCTCCATGTGAGCCGGAGCCTCTGGTTTCAGCACATCCGGGAGGGGCAATCCTGTCCTGGGCAGCTGCCGTGACTCTGAAGGACACCGTGACCAAGTGTCACCAGGAGTGGACACCTCGCTGTGGTCCTTCTGAGGGAGGGAGTTGTTTGGGTCGGTTTGGGTCCTACCTGAGCCCTCCTCTGCCAGGGGAACGGCCTTCTTAAGTGTCCTCTGGTTTATTTGCTCTTCTCAGAGTTAAAGCATCCTTCCTTTCAGGCAGGTGCAAAACCGGTTCGAATGTTGGTGAAGCATTTCTCAACCTTGCTGGTCTCTGATTATGAGAACTGTCGCTTTTATTACCTTCAAGAGTGTTTGCCTGGCTGGACTCTGAAATCTGGCCTCTTCTGGCTCTGCCTTTGAGACCCTTACACGGGCATCTGCTTAGCATGCCAAAGCTGATTAGAATACTCGTTGCCTCAGTTGAGCACGGTGTGCTGTTTCGTGTTTACATGGGAGCTTTCCTTAACGTCTGGGCGTTGCTGTCAGACTTAGGAAACAGACAGATCTGTAGTGTGATTCGTATTTGATGCAGTTGAAGGAATGAGGGACTATGTGGAGAAAACACAAAGATGAGAACACTTGGCAGAAATTTTAGAGGAAACCGAAGCTATTTTAGTAGGAGGTGCATCTTCTGCTGTGGACAATGTTAAGAAAAAAATTCTACGGTGGCTAATGTTTCCCTTTCCCCGTCAACAGGGGGAGAACATTGCTTGGAAAGTTGAGTAAATATTTTTTTGTTTTATCATGCGTTTTGAAAGCTAAATGAAGAAGACAAAATATTTTTAGAAGCAGATGAGGATTAGGTTCTAGTAATTATTTTATAGCTGTGGTTCCCTGATACCCAGAACAGTGATTTTCATCGTCTTCCTGACTAAGCAAGGGCATTGCTGTCCCATGTAACCTTTGTCTGAACTCTTTCCTTGTCTCCCTCCCGAGAGAGTCCTGGGTGGGTAATGATCTCCCGAGCCTCGACGTTCAGCGGAGCTCATGGAAGCATGTTCCTGGAAGTGACAGGTGCACACAAGTGAGAGATGGCGCTGCGATGTTTTTGACAGAGTAGCGGGGAGAGAGCTGAGCCTGTCCCTAAATTTGGTTATTAATTGTGACTATATTAGCACCTGCAATCCTTAAGGCCCACAAGGCTCTAAAGGAGGAGATTCTGTTTCATAAGTTTTAAGAAACTTTGCCCAAATCATCTTTGGATTTTAGGGAAGTGTTCATTTTTCCCCCCTCACTCATATGAAATAAATTCTAGCCAGGAGATGGTAACAAAAGGAATTGCTCTTCTGTTTTAAAAATGATGGTCCGTTTACTAAATGCTTCCTATGTGTGTGGTCCGGCATTCAGCGCTACCCTGTATGCATTATTTACTTAATTCTCAGCCATCATAAGAGACGTTTTATCTACATTTTACAGTGGATAAAAGTGGATTTGTAAAGAGTTTGAGTAACTTACTCCAGTTCACGGAGCTGGGAAGTGGCAGCGCTGGAATCTGACATGATCTGTTAGATTTTAACACTGTGTCGGAGCTCAGTGGCTGATCCCACTCGCCAAAAGGATTAACTGTGCTCATTAATGTCTCTCCAGGTATCTTCGATAGTAATGTCCTTGCCTTTTCTCGTTAATCCCCTTTGAAAGAGGCGAGGCTCATAGCAGGTCGTCAGAGCTGCGCAGACGCTGAGTGGGTTGTCTTACGCCCCTTGGTTCCCCCCCCCCCCGGTTGCTCTGTGGTTCTTTACGGGTCTGGACGAGGACTGGGCTGTCTGTGGCTGCTTCCTCCTGGGAAGGCAGGATCAGGGTGTGGGGTGGACGGGTCATCCTTTAGGGCACTTTCTGGCTACCACAGATACTTTGGCCTGTTTGGTTTTACAGAGTGGAGCGCTCCCCTTTGGACACGGTGGGTCAGACGTGTGCTCTGTGAGCTGGGGCTCGTGATCCGTGCACAGGTGCACTTCACCCCTGACGTCGTGGGTGGGAAGTGAGCGGGCCCCACGCAGTTCACAGGTGCTGGAGTGGGATTCCAGCCCACATCGGCCTGGCATCGGGGCCCAAGGCCCTTTCACTGGGCGGGTCGTCTCCCAGGGAAAGGGGCTCTAAGAACTTCAGTGAGCATCTCAGTCGTAGTGCCCTGCTGCCGTTACAGCCCCTCTAAGGGACGGCGCCACTTAAATAGCTCTGCAGGAATCTAGCAGCTGGGTGTGCTGACTCAGCAGACACCACCCAGTGAGGGCATGTGAAGTGCCTGACACTCACTGTTCAAGGGCCTGGAGACCCAGGCTGAGTCCATGCATCCAATGCTGCTTGTTGAGCACCTGCTCTGCACCAGACTCTTCTGGATGATGGGGTTGCAACAGAGAATGAAACAGGAAGTCCCTGCTCTCTGGGGGCTCTGGCCTCCCATGGGAGGAGACAGACATAAAGCTAAGTAGCTGAGTGGAATCTTTCCTCCGTTGGCTTCATGACAAGTGTTACAGAGAAAAGCAGAGCAGGAGAAAGGGGGTCGGGCACAGAGGTGTTGGCAGGGACGGAGGACCTCACTGAGGTGAGTGAATCTGAACAAATATGTGAACAGGTAGGGGAATGTTAAGGCAAGACTAGCAGGTGCAGAGGCCCTGGGGCCAGTGTCCTCCTGTTTTAGAGGAGTCGGGGTGGGGGGCAGGCCGGGGAGGCTGGCCAGAGTTGGGAGTGGGGGTGAGGAGATGAGGGCACCTTTGTGGCATATTCTTCTAGGCAGAGTATACGGACTGGGGGATTTCCTCTTCATGGAACGGGGAAATCATCAGAGGATTTTGAGCAGAGAAGGGACACAATTTGATTTATCTTCCAGAAGGATCAAGCTGGCTGTTGTCTGGACAACACTATGGAGAGTGAGAGGGCAGAGGTGGGGAGACGACACTGGGGTAACTGGGAACACGAGGGTAATGGGCTGGACGGGCTGGCGGCAGCGGAGGGGTCGAGGTCCTGCTCTGGGGGGATTTTGAAGGTGGAACCACAGGATTTACTGAAGGGATTTAATGTGTGTGTGCAAATTTTTGTCAGTTTGTCTTTGTACTTTCTGTGGCCTAAGACGCTGGAAAGATGGACTGGCCATTGGAGGAAGACATTGGGGAAGACTGGTTTGGGGGAAAAGTTCAGGGATTCACTTTTGGAGCCTTTGGGTTTGAGACAGACTTCTAGTGGGAGTGAGAGGAAAACCCTGGGCTTGCTCGTAAGAATCTCACGTCTGCTTGCAGGAGACTCGCAGACGCAAGTGTTACTGCAAATACACCGAGATCTGCGTGGTGCGCGGTGTTTGCCCGTGGAGACTGTTTCTGGGGAGGGCTGGAGTGGAGCTCAGGTCCAGGCTGCATTTGTAGCATACGGTTTACAAGTTCTTGGGGAAAGTGGGCGGGTTGGAGGCGTCTGGACCCAGGAGCAGCACCTTGGAAGGCAGAGAAGACTCAGAAACTCGCGCAGCTCTTGGAAAGCTAACGCCACGCCAGCAGTTCGGGTTTTCTGAAGCTTGTGTTGTGAGGATGAAAATGAGGCTTGAGGGTCCGGAGCGGAGGATGTGGCTGCCCTGAGTGTCGTCCTGGGGCAAAGGAAGGGGTGAGGAACTGTTTGAAAATATTTCACTCCTTAGAAAGAAACAGCCTCTCAGTTCCAAACTTGCCAAGAATCCAGCTGCAGACAAATACGGGAGAAAACGGGAGCGAGCAGGTCATGGTCTGCGCCCTTCCTCTGTTGCTTTTTGGGACTCTTTTCATAACCAGTGTTTCTTAAACGATAAAGATGCTGTGTTCCTGATGCTTAGCTGTGAGGTTGTCGGTCGTGGACTGAATTGAGTGAAAGGCGCATGAAATCCGCTCGGACCCTGGCTGGCTCCGCTCCCCGCCTGCGCCCTGCGCCCAGCCGGGAGCTCACCAGGGCAGCAGGGTGAAAAGAAAGAACAGGTAAAGGCGTTACTTGAAGAGGATTTGACAGGTTTTCCTGACACTCAGGATGGGATAAATAAGAGGTTTTTGGTCATGAGGGCTTTTTTAAAAAAAATAAGATTTTGATCTGTTAACTCTTCTGTGAGGTGACCGAGCCCCCGACTCAGGGCTGAGTGCTCAGTGATTTTGGTGGAGTTGAATTGAAAGCAGGGGGCGGGGTGGGGGAGGGAGGGTAGGAATCAGTGGTAACGTGTGTGCTTAGTGTGCACCAGGTCCTGGGTTCAATCCCCAGTCCCTCCATTAAAAAAGAAAAAAACAAAAACAAAAACGCCGGCTAAGGGCTGGTAGGGGTCCAGAGTTGTCGTCGGTCACTAAGGCGAAAACTGAAGGTGACCTCCAAATTATAATTAACAGGGTTTTCTTCCTTTCTTGTCCTCTCCTCATAGAAAGCTCTCATTCCATCCTGAACCCATGTGACTCTTTCCAGTCCAGATAGGGTTTCCTGGTAAATGTGATAGAACCAGCATCACCCTCTCTTCTTCTTGGTCCATTTTGCTTCCGTCCCTTTGCTTGGCGACTTTTCTCCTCTTCACAGCCTGACTCTGGCAGCGTCTACTTTGGGGGAGAAAACACTTTTTTTCTGCCCATTTGAGGATTCTTCTGAACAGGAGAGTTTTAAAGTCAAGGTTTAGCGTGGCTTCTTTAACTACATCTAACGCTTCCAGCTAGACAGATTTATTTTGCTTTTCTTTTAAACAGACACGTTAAAGGATTTAAAATGAATCTCATTGTGAAAAGTGCAGTAATTAAAAAAAATTATCAATGTATGAAGTGAGGCAGGTTTGCTGCAATTAAACCTTTTCTAAAAACCTAAACCATAAAGAACCTCTGAAAATTTTAAAAGATGAGCTGCATTTCAAGCTTCCTTCTTCAAATTTATTTTTGTCTGTAGGGTTTTAAGTTAATCCCCATTGAACTGGAAATACATGGCTTGAAACATTGTAAGAGCTGTTTATTGGCTTAGTTCCCTGTTAGAGAAGAAGAATAGACATGAAACATCACACCGGTAGCCATTCAGTCATTTTTAGTACGTCGTGTGGGAAATTCTGCCCCTGTAATCGGAATGTCCAAGGCACCTCCAGCAGCTGTGTTTTTATCTACTGAGCCACCCCAGGGGCAGGAGGGAAGGCAGGGGCTGAGCTGTCTCCTAAAGTGTTAATTACAAAGGATTTGAGGCACAAATGGGGAACCCTTTCACGGTGCTGCCGGCACCCAGGGAACAGCCCTGGAGTAAACAATGCTCTTACCTGCACCTTCAGAGAACTGGACGAGGCACTGTTCTCAAGCAGCTCATCTGTGTGCCAGGGAGACCTTTGAAGAACATTCTTTGTAGTCTCCATCCATTACCAGAAGAGAGAGAAAAGCTGACACAGTACAGTAAAAACAGAATAATTAAATGCTTGGCCTCACATGGGTATTAAAGGATGAAAAAACTCAACAGCCTGTCACAACCCCAAAGCATAAAAGGATCCAGAAGGCCAGAGGCGCTCCGGTTTCCTCTCCATGTGAGAGTTGGGAACGTGTAGTTAGTTAGTTCATCGTGGGGTGGCTGAGAGAACTCGTAAGACGGAACTGCGGGGAAAATGAGTTCTGTCACTTTGGCTTTGCAATACATGGAAGTCCTATGAAATGTCAGGACTCAACAGGGAAGCTGATGGAATTTAGCACATTCTACGCGGGGAATTGTTGAAAGCTAGTCACTTGCAATCGTTTCCAAAAGGGTTTAGGAGTGGGACTGAATTGGATCTGATTTCCCGAGAAGTTAATTGTAGACATGTGACTCAGGGCACGTTTATGTTAAACGAGGCTGGTATGTTCAGCCCTTCGTTCACTTACACACAGGCATTCCTCGCAGATTCCACGGGTTTGGTTCCAGACCAACACAAGAGAGCGAGTCACTTGAACTTTTTGGTTTCGCAGTGCATGTAAAAGTCTTGCTTACCCCATAGTGTAGTGTGTTACGTGTGCAATAACATTATGTCCTAAAATAACAATGTACACACCTGAATGAAAAATACCTTATGGGTAAAAATGCTAACCACCGTTGACCTTTAGTGACTCTTAAAATCTCTCATTACAAATCACCCTAACAAATACAATAATGATGAAAAAGTCAGAAATATTGCAAGAATTAAGTGTGACGCAGAGACAGGAAGTGAGCGAATGCTGTTGGAAAGATGGCGCCGACAGACGTGCTGGGTGCAGGGTCGCCCCAAACCTCCAATTTATTTAAAAAACAAAAAAACACAGTTTCTACAAAGCTGAGCAGAGTGAAGCAGAATAAAATGAGGTCTGCCTGTGTTTACTGACCACTCGGCTGCCAGTGCTGGTGACTTTGGGTGATATTTGTAAGCACTACATGGAAACAACAAAAGAATGCCTGGAATTTTCCCATCTATTTGATTTCCCTTTCTTCTCAGTAGAAATGCCTTTTTCCCCCATGTCTTTATTGATTTGATCCAACATTATTCATGCTGTGTGAGTCTTCGAATCCCAACTGCCTACGCTCCTGTAAAAGGCAAGATACAAATATTTACATGCAGCTTTCCTTCCTGGGCCCCTGACAAGGTTGCCTTGGCCCTTCGTGCTCCTTCTCATTCTCCCCGCACATCCTCTGGGGCCTCGCCCTGGGCGCCTGCGCGAAGCGCGCTGTTAGGAGCTAGCCACAGAGATAAAAGCTGCGAGGCAGGCATGTGGTTAGAGGAAATGGATCGTCTGGATCTGTGCAGTGCTGCTCGTCTGAATGTACGGGGCTCCTGGGTGGTGGTGAGACCAGCCACACTGACATGTTCGTGAGGCTCAGAGACACACTGTTCATTCATTCGTTCACCGTCTGTAAGCGTTCTCCCCGACAGCGGGGCCTCGGAGTGCGGCTTTGTGCTTGGGTCATTTGAGACGGGACTTGTTGTCCTAGCTGTCCTCACCCTTAAGGTGCTGACGCCTATGAAGAGGGATAACTAGGGGCTGGGGATTAATAGACACACTGTATACAAAATAGATAAACTGTGTATAAAATAGATAAAACAACGAGGACCCTCTGTAGAGCACACGGAACTGTATTCAACTTCTTGTAATAACATATAATGAAAAAGGATCTGAAAGAATATATATATATATATATGTACGACTGAATCACTCTGCTGTACACCTGAAACTACCATTGTTAATCAATTACACTTCAATAAAAAAATTTTAAAAAGAGAGAGAAGCCCAGATACCAGAGGGGAAGTTTCCCCTCACTTAGGTACAAAGGGAGAAGTTTTAGCCATGACTTTTGCCCTATTTCGGAGACAAGGTTCTGTGGGAGACAGACCTGGTTCAGGAGGAGCAGGACCGCTCTCACAAGGGGGGGGTGTGGTCATTGACTGCACAGAGCCTGACTCTGGTTTAATTTATTCACTCTCTGTGGTTCACACCTCATTTCTCACAGATGCGGAGTCAGATGTTGGGTAATAGAGAAATACGTTCTTGCGTGAAGTTGCCGAAGATATCTTTTTGCTAATCAGTTCTACCCAGAGAGAGGATTGGCCAGCAATGCCGAGGAAACCCGCCACCTTTTCTTTCCTCTCTTGATTTGAGCCATCGGATTCTTGACAGGTTCAAACAGTGGAACCAGACAGTTAAAACTGGGAATGTCTGTTGCTGGTGTCTTGTCCGTGTGTGCCCCTCCACCCACAACACTTCCAAAGTTGGTGCTGATTACAACTTAGGCTCCATTTGAGGCTTAAAGCCACCACCAGTGGAAAGTTGTAAATGGCTGCGAACCTACCAGCAGAGTCAATACTATTCACTGTGATCATTTTGTTGGTTGGTTTTCCAGAAGTAAATTGACAGCCTGGCACAGCATCCTACAGGCTCACGCCAGACTAGAAACTAGCATCGTGCTGGTCTGTGTGTATGGATAAAGACAAAGTAGTGGTGA